>NC_135976.1:31594882-31894882 GCF_053455715.1 Rhinoraja longicauda | reverse complement strand
TTGCTGAAGTGTTATCAAGTGCAAAGTAGGGATGTTGAAAAACTGTAAATTTTTGCATAAAGTATCGTTTTAGTTTGTTCCCAAGTGACACTGAGTCATACAGATGAGAGTGGACGCAAGTTCCGTTCTTGGCTCAAGCGACAGTTACTTATTTTATCTGAGCTGATAGACAGGGCAATAAAATTAATCAAATGCTGTTCAATATTGTGTCCGCTCTCCGGTTCTACAAAAAAAATGTATAGGTGTTGGCCTTAGTCTCATTTCTACCAATCTTTTAGTTTAGTTTAGTCTAGAGATACAGCATGGAGATAGGCCCTGCAGATGTGTTGGAAGGGACTGCAGACACTGGTTTACACCGAAGAAAGACACAAAATGCTGGAATAACACAGCGGAACAGGCAGCATCTCTGGAGAGAATAGATGACGTTTTGGGTTGAGACCCTTCTTCAGACTGAGAGTCAGAAGAGGGGGAGACGAGAGACATGGAAGGGAAAGGTGTGAAAATGACAGATCAAAGCGGACGATGAGCGAGACTGAGTTAAAATGTGGTCATAGAGCTGGAGAACAGGAGGAATCACAGAGGAGGAGCAGCGAGAGAGGGTGCTGCAGACTCTCGTCAGAGGAGGAGAACCTCTTCAAAGTAGGTAGGATGCAACTGCAGATGTGTAGGAAGAAACTGCAGATAATGATTTACACTGAATATAGACATAAAATGCTGGATTTACAGCAGGCCAAGCAGAATCTGAAAAAAAGGAATAGATGACGTTTCGGGTGGAGACCCTTCTTCAGACTGAGAGTCAGGGGATATGGAAATGAGAGATATAGACGGATGTAGAAAGATACAGAAAGTATGGCTATTTTAACATATTGGTCCCAAATACACTGTTTTACAAGAATAGAATTGCCATACCAGGGTGCTTCGTTGGCACCTTCCTCTAGCTAACAATGATCTATGCTACATTTTCATTTATCCTCGTCTCCTTTGAGGTCTCGTTTTCACACCTTACCCTTCCATTTCTCTGTGTTTCCCTCTCCCTTAACTCAGTCTGAAGAAGGGTCTCGATGCGAAATGTCACCCATTCCTTCAGTCTAAATATGCTGCCTGTCCCCGCTGAGTTACTCCAACATTTTGTGGCTCTCTTCAATACAAACCCGCACCTGCAGTTTATGGCATAGCTGAAAACGAGTTACAAAACAGCAGACAAAATGTAGAGGAACTGCAGATGCTGGTTTAAACCAAAGATAGACACAAAAAGCTGGAGTAACTCAGAGGTGCAGGCAGCATTTCTGGAGAAAAGAGGTGACGTTTCAGGTTGAGACCCTTCTTCAGCTGAAGATAGACACAAAATGTTGGAGTAACTCAGTGGAACAAGGGTCTCTGCCCGACACTTCACCTATTCCTTCTATTCGGATATGCTGCTCATCCCGCTGAGTTACTCCAGCTTTTTGTGTCTATCTTTGGTTTAAACCAGCATCTGCAGTTCCTTCCTACACTGCAGTTCTGTAAAGGTAGCATCTCTGTGGAGAAGGAATGGTTGATGTTTTGGGTCAAGACCTTTCTCCAGATTGAGTCAGGGAAAAGGGAAACAAAAGATTTTGGCTGTGATGTAGTGAGATCTGGAATTGAATGAATGATATGCAAAAAAAAAGTAACGATGATAAAGGAAAGGTCAAATGTTAGCTGTTCGAACACAGCTTGGAGCTACCAGCCTTGGAGGACATCTACAACACACGATGCCTCAGAAAAGCCACCAGCATTCACAAAGACTCCTCACACCCCTGCAATAGTCTGTTCAAAATTCTACCATCGGGCAGACGCTACAAGGCCTTCTACGCCCGCACCTCCAGACTCAGGAACAGCTTCATCCCCAGGGCCATAGCTACTATGAACCGGTCCTGCTGAGCCAGATGGTCACATCACAGTGAACCGGCACAGAAGGGTCTCGACCCGAAACGTCACCCATTCCTTCTCTCCCGAGATGCTGCCTGACCTGCTGAGTTACTCCAGCATTTTGTGAATAAATCGATTTGTACCAGCATCTGCAGTTATTTTCTTATACTTGAACTTTATACTGTCTTAAAACTGTTTCTAATTTTGTTTCACTGGGTTGTATAAATTTATACTGATTAGCAAATTAATTTATTGCATCGTATGGAAGGCGCATTCCCAATCGCGTTGTACCCCTGTACAATGACAATAAAGATATATTGTATTGCTTGCCAGAATTGCAGTTGTTGGTCTGCAACTAGGAAGACTACAACTCCCGTGGTTCCACGCGTGGCTTCCGCCATGTGGGCCGGATGTGAGGTCAGTGTAGGGCAGGGTTTCCGCTTTCAAACGCTAACTGTCAGGGCTCGTGGCGAGCGGTCGTGTTTAAACCGCCAACGGATCGCTCTGGGCGCTCGAGCGGCCGCTTAGCTGCTAGACGGCGGGAGCCCTCGGCCGGGCCGGGCCGCCCGCTCCTCTCAGGACTTCAACTCCGTGAGGAAAAACTCGCCTTTTTATTTGTGTGTTTGTGTTGTCTTTTCGATCTCCGAGCCGGGGGGCTTGGGGCGAAGAAAGCCTCAAAAGTCCGGTGGAAGCAGCAGTCGCCGTCGCACACCCCCTCCCTCCCTCGGGGGGAAGACTCCCGTTCGTTGCCTCGGCTCACACTGCCCCTCCTCGGGAGGCGAGTTACTCCCCCGGTCGCCACGATGGGCTGCACCATGAGCGCAGAGGACAAGGCGGCGATGGCCAGGAGCAAGATGATCGACCGCAACCTGCGAGAAGACGGCCAGAAGTCGTCGCGGGAAGTTAAGCTGCTGCTGCTCGGTAAGATTAAAAAAAAAAAGGCTATGCTGGCGAGCGTCCGGTTAGGGGAGGCATCCAGTCGGCGGATCGGACAGACCTTGCACTGGCGATCGCGCCTGTCCCGTTCACTGCCGCGTGGCCGCTTGTGCCCCAGGGGGGGCGCTGTGTCCGGAGGACCGCTTCCCCGGAAACCGTGGCGACATTAATTCCGCAAAGTTGTGAACAACCCTCGGCTCAGTCCGCCTAAACCCACCGGATCTCTCGGTTGCTAAACACTTTTAACTCCCCCCTTGTCTGCAGGTGCTGGTTTAAACTGAAGATAAACACGAAAAGCTGGAGTAACTCAGCGGAACTGGCAACATTTCTGGAGAAAAGGAATAGGTGACGTTTCGGTTCTTCAGACTGAAGAAGGGTCTCGACCCGAAACGTCACCTATCCCTTTTCAGTCTGAACAAGGGTCTCGACCCGAAACGTCACCTATCCCTTTTCAGTCTGAAGAAGGGTCTCGACCCGAAATGTCACCTGATCCTTTTCTCCAGAGATGCTGCATAACCCGCTGGGTTATTTCAGCTTTTTGTGTCTGCCCACACTGACCTTTCTTGCCAATGTAAGAAAATAACTGCAGATGCTGGTACAAATCGAAGGTATTTATTCACAAAATGTTGGAGTAACTCAACAGGTCAGGCAGCATCTCATGAGAGAAGGAATGGGTGACGTTTCGGGTCGAGACCCTTCAGGGTGAAACGTCACCCATTCCTTCTCTCCCGAGATGCTGCCTGACCTGCTGAGTTACTCCAGCATTTTGTGAATAAATACCTTCGAATCTGACCTTCCTGTGCTGTGCCTCCTCCACTGTCAGAGTGAGGCCCAGTGCAAATTGGAGGAACAGCACCTATTTTGCTAGGACAGCTTACACCCCAGCGGTATGAATATTGATTTCTCTAACTTCAAGTAACCCGTGCTTTCCCTCTCTCTCCATCACAGACCACCTCCAGTTCTCCGACCAGTCTGACATGCCCTCTGATTAAAATTTATCTCTGTATGCTTTGTTGTCAACTTATCCTTGAAAGCATGCTTTATTCTACATTTTCCTTGATTTTTCATCGCCTTTGGATGTCTCGTTTTGACACCTCACACTTCATTTTCTCTGTCTCCCTCTCCCCTGACTCTCAGTCTGAAGAAGGATCTCAATCCAAAACATCACCCATTCCTTCTGTCCAGAGATGCTGCCTGTCCCGCTGTTACTCCAGCATTTTGTGTCTATCTTCTGCAAAATTGTTACTTCTGTTTATTTTATTGTCATGTGTACCTAGGTACAGTGAAAACCTTTTGTGTACTAACCAGTCATGAATTTCCTGCTCTTCCTTGAGGATAATGTTGTAGGGTCTTTCCACGAGTGATAGTTCTACTCAATAACCAAGGTCTGTAGTCTCTTTTTTGCTCTGGTTTATTTTCACCCACATGTTTAGACTGTATTGTTGTATCCTTATTGTTTTGATGTGGTTATGCTTTATTCTTAATTGTTAGCTGTATGTTTGTGTTGTCATTTGTGAGCGGAGCACCAAGGCACATTCCTTGTATATGCACATACTTGGTCAATAAACTTATTCATTCATTTTTTGTTATCCTCTGTGAACACTACATTCAAAAGAAACAATTTCCCCTCGAGTGCTACGCCTTCTGGGGTGTTGGCGCGAATTTGTTGTGAATTTGTAACTTACTGATGAATGATAGAACAACTCAATTAGCCTTGAGATTTGTTGAAAATTTACTCTTCCCTTCACATGAATAAATTGTGGAACGATTGTGAATAGGTGTTTGCATTAAAGTCATAGGAGTTGATACAAATGAGGTTAAAGGTAGGATTTTAAAGTTTGGAGCAAAGTGCTTCGATTTCAGATAGTTTTGAGGTTGGGTGATTTATCCAACTGCTGCTGGTGTCTTCAGCTGAAGCGTATATTGCTCAGGCAATGAGTATTGGAGGAACTAAGCCATGTATGGTTTACAAATGTAAGTGAAAGCCATATGCATTAGAGTCAGTGCTAGTAATTCTGGGGTGAAACTGTGGATAAAATCTTTAAGTTGGACCAGGTTGCATGAAGTAGTGTAGAAATGCACAGCTTAGAGCATTTAAAGTGGAAGACCTGCAAGTCTAGCAATTTCAAGTAATTTATTGCAAAAATCTATTAAAACCTTGAAGCAGCTAACTTGGCATTTTTCACTTGCATATTTAAGCCATTTGTAATATTTTTGTAAAGTGCAGTGCGTGCATTAAAATAAGTGCATTTTCTCAGGCCATTTATGAACATCTCCAATTTAAATTTGGATTCCGATGGCAATTGGATTATGGTGATTGATTGCATTCTGACCAAATGCGTGTGAATGTCTGTTCACAAGCGTTTCACAAATTAATCTTACAATCTTACAAAACATTGTTTTGCCAATGAAAGTAGTGAATCTGTGGAAATCTTTGCCACAGAAGGCTGTGGAGGCCAAGTCAGTGGATATTTTTAAGGCAGAGATAGATAGATTCTTGATTTATACAGGTGTCAATGGTCATGGGGAAAAGAAAGGCGAATGGGGTTTGGAGGGAGAAATGGATCAGCCATGATTGAATGGCGGAGTACACTTGATGGGCCAAAAAGCCTAATTCTACTTCTATTCCTCGTGACCTTATGAAAATAGGCTGTGAATATTGACCCTGGTATGGCAATTCTATTCTTGTCAAACAATGTACTTGGGAACAATATGTTGAAATAGTCATGCATTATTGTTTTGTCTTCCTAATTTGTGACAATTTGGTAGTTAATATGTGAGAACATTTAATGGGATTAAATGCTCTGCCTGAACGAACCATTAATTATTTATACTCTTGGGTATTTATAGGTTGCTATGAATTTTATCATTGTATATTTTAGGTTGAGACCTTTCCTCTTAATCTTCTGAGTAAGTACAGGCAGTGAGTGGTATGCCGCCTTGGCTGTAGTTTCAATGTGGTTGGAGCAGGACCCATTGTTGAAGCACTTGAGGGTTGAATTGCTGCCTGACTTCACTTGGTAGCTCATTATAGCATGCAAGCCATGTCAGAATTGATGGGTGTCCATGTGGTTATCCTGGGACTCTATTGTGGTCTCAATTCTCTCTTGGTGTCCTTCATGGCCTTTTTAAAGATCATACATGGATTCCTTGTCAGAAGCGTTCAACTTGACTTGGACTTCACCTTGCGGTTCATCATTTTCTTTTCCCACTAGGGAACATGCATATCCTCGTTTTATGCAGTCTTCTATGCACTTACTGATAAAGTCTGTGATGGCATTTGCATACTCACTAGATTCGCTGCAGGCACCTTGAATATGGAACAGTCCACCAACTCAAAGTATCTTATCCGTTTCCTTGCGACATTCTGTACCGGATACACCAACTTTAGCATCAGCTGTAAGCAATGAGTAGAAGCTCATTCTGTTGGTCAGATTTATCAAAACTCAGTGGGGGAAGGAACAGTGTGTATCATTGATGATCATGTAGCAGTGGTCGAGTGAGTTCAATCTCATGTTGGCCCTTTGCTTATCAATTTCCATCTGGAGGTTCCACATTACCTCCAATAAAAAAGCCGACTATTACAGGGTATTTTGAATTTAATGTATGAGCATTTTATTGAATATTATTCAGGTCTAATTGTCTGATCATGCCCCAATATTTGAAATGGCTGTGGGAAATTAATAATTGAGTTAGCTGAGATGTGTTTTCTGCAAGAAAATAGCTCAAAGCTGTAACTTCAGAAATTGAAATGCAAAATATCAAGCAATAGGCTGGAATGAGTGCTCTGAAAAAATTGCTGGCTAGTAAATTTTAGGTGCTAAATTCATATTTTGGTACTTCTGTTGAAGTATCCTTGCCAAAACATTGAATTCTCATTCGTGCTGAGAGAATAAATGTATTGTAAAAGTTATGATTGTTTTGATCATTTGCTTTCATTACAATGAAATAGTTTGCAAATGATACATGCTTATCTGTAATTCCACATGACATGTTTGAGAAGAAAGGTGGTTTCTTTGTAAAATAACAATTTCAACATACTTCCTGTCTTGGGGTTATAACTGTTTTAGGTTGCATTTGTGGTTCCATTTACTTTGTGCATCATTTTGAGATTGTACTTCCCTTTTGTAAACAGTAATGAGACGAATGGTCACATGATCTAGTTTGTAAGTTAGAAAATGAACTAACTGCGTAATACAAAATGGGAATTGTACTTTTCCTCCTCGCCACCACTTCACCTCCCCCTGATCTGCAAAACAAACTTCTTTCTGGGACATTGGCCATAAATGTTTTCCATTTAATCAGTCACACATGAGAGGGATAAAGGAGGAAGGGATTTGTACAAGTAATTTTGGAACTTTGCACGTCTAATTTTCACATAAAGATTGTCCGACTATATGACTCATCTATGGTTTTCACTTCCCCTCTACTGATACCAGTATGCACTCTTCCTCTTCCATACTGGCTGGCTAATCTGCTGAACTCTTTGTGGTTTGGACTTGAAGCATCAAGACAGTTCAGTTTGGATGGACCCGAGGGGAAAACCTCTTTCCAGAAGGTATTTTCTATTAGATGAAGGATATGTAATTTTGCAAGTAAAACTATTTGCAACAAGTTTCCCCCATCTTTTGTTATCAGGCTATCTGATTGAAATAAAAACAGAAAATGCTGTCAATATTCGGCAGGTCTGGAAGCAGGTGTGAAGAGACAAGCAGAATTGACCAACAAAAAAGGCATTGGCCTGCAATATGAACTCTGTTTCTAGTCAAGTGTTGTCTGACCTGCCTATTTCCAGCATATTCTGTCGTCTTCCCACCCCTCCACATTTTCCAGCATCTGTAGTTTTAGTTTTTTGCTTTTCAATATATAGTTGTTGACTTTGCTTGCTGCTTGAAGATTAGAATGCTAGGCGTTCACATTTATGCTGCACTAGTTCTTTGTATGGATGCAGTCTGTCCTGAAGTATCTGCTTCTATTGTACAAAATAATATGGTGGTCAGATGTGGTACAATGTAAGTGAGTTATTACTCAGTAGAATATCCAACCATTGTGGATTTTATAACAGTCATGGGTGAAATGGACAATTTCTCTTGCATTGAGTTCTGGAGCTGATTGTTAAGCTTGCCTTTTTTTTACAATGGTGTCATGTAACTGTTTCCTCTGTCTGAGAGAGCATATTGTGATATCTCCATATTTCCAGATGGAAACTTGGATTTAATAAAAGAAGAGTTTTTGCTGTTACCTATGAAAATTAGCTATTGATTTATGGTATTTTCAACAAAGATAGTACTGTGGTGCAGCAGGAAGCACAAAGAAGCATAATTCAATCATACCTACACTGGTAGGAATGTGGAAGTTTGCAAATTAAAATGTTTTCTAAAACTGAAAGAATTGAATTTCAAGCTGCCTAAATAATATAGCACTAATGTGTATGTATCACAACCTCTTTAACATTTCAGAGTACTAATCACATTGCCATGTGCAAACATTGATGCAAGTCTATCCCCTACACTTAGAGCTTATATCTTAACAACATGTATCCAATTAAGGAGCAACGACTCATTAGTTATTCACAAATTTGGAAATATAGTTAGATTTGTTAATTACAGTATGGAATTACAGACATGTTCTATAATTAATTCATTTGGGTTGCTGCACAAGTTTTAATAACATGGCTGTCTCTGTAAAAACTCACTTTCAAATGCAAAAGCCCATATTTTTCCTCTAAACATGTTTTGTTCACGGTGGCATCTGTACAGATGCCATGCTTGGAAAGGACCTTCAAGCTGCAACTGACTTTTGCCGTCTTACTAAAATAAATAATGCTAACAAAGTGTTTCATCCTCGCTTCCATTTGTCAGCTTTTGTTAGTTACAATTACCACTGTCCTACCACGGATAAAACATTAAAATCTTTTATTTTTTAAATTTGCTTCAACTGGAACAGATTGGTGACTCGCTGAACTTTGAGTGCTTGACATGTTTGCTCTGTTTACGCATCACATTTTTGTTTTGCATTTAATGTATTTGTTATTGTGATAGACATGTTATTCACATAGATCTTCTGCGTTAAGATAGGAGTCACCAAGTTTGGTTTTTGGCACAAAAAGATTCCGTCAAATGTTTAAAAAGAACATTTTTTTCATTAATTGGAAAGCTACAGGTGCTGGATTATTTTCCAGAGATATCAGTGAAAAGAGGAGCAGAGTTAGTAATTGGGTAAGTTTCCATTCATTTTGAATGAATTGTTTGGTGAGATGGGATAGAAAGAATACTTATCCAGTGGTGAACTATAATTGATTGAAATTCAATTGAAGGTGTTATGGGGCTCCAGTGTTGGAATCAACCCTTTTTAAATAGTGCAAACTGGAAAGGAAATTCTGAAATATTTCTTTACTTAAATAACAAACCATTCTTCTAGGATCCATGTAATGTGAAAGTAGTATGCCAAACTGAACTTGCTGGGCATTTGCAGATGTGAATATTTCTGGAAACTTGTTTAAAACATTTGAATCTCCTGACAAACACGAGATTTTCTCCATTTAAAGCATCTTTGCTTGGACATTTAGTACAATTTAAAAGGTATTTATGTGAATAAAATAATCAACTGTGTGATTTTTTTAAAAAAATTACAGTGGTTTGTTGAAGGAGAAATGGCTGTTTTCAAGGGTTTTCAAAGGAACACCTGGCAAGAAATCAGAGGCAGAATAGCTTGTGTGGTTGGTTTGTGTTTTGTCTTAAGCCAACAAGGGTTAAAGAATATGTAATGTTTCCAGTTGAAAAGGCAGTTTGCAAAGCATCTGAAAACTAGATTGACCACCTGTAAAAAGAAGGGTTGGGTGGTGGGTGACGAGGGAAAGACCAAGAGATAAACAACTATATTGAAGGATGTGAAATACAGCATTCAGAGCTCCTATTCAAGTGCAATAGCTTGCAACATCTTTCATCACACCATTTGGCAATTTCATGTAATGTATTATCGTAAGAGTTTAATTCAGGTAAGTGTGTGGTGTACATTTTGGTAAGTCAAAACTTGGCAGGGCCTTCATAGTGAACGGCAGGGCCCTGGGAAGTGTTGTAGAGCAGGGGAGTACAAGTGTGTGGTTCTCTGAAAGTTGAGTTGTAACTAAATAGGGCGGTGAAGGATGTTTTTGGCGTTTTGGCCTCCAACGCGGAATTGAGTATAGAAGTTAGAACGTTATATTACAGTTGTACAGGGTGCTGGTGAGGTTGTACTAGTAGTGTGTTCAGTTTTGTTCACCCTGCTTTATAAAGGACTAGTGAACCCGTTGAGCCCAAACCTCTCCTCACCCTCTCATCCCCCCTTCCCCTCCCCCCAGCCCCCCCACTCCATCCCCTCAACCTCCCATACCCTCCCTCCCTAGGAGATAGATTTAAACTTAAAAATGTGAATAACTTAAAAAATATAACACCGATTTCAATGAAACTTCTTCCATGAGCACGAAAGGGGCGACGGTGTGTAAGGTGGGCCTAAAATTGTCGTGCAATCGTGTACTGTTTTGGCTGTAGTTCAGGAATGAACAAACGAGAGTTTTAGTATATAGAGATGCCATTACCTTGGAAAGAGTGCAGAGAAGGTTTTCAGAAAATGTTGCCGGGACTAGGGTTGGGCAGGCTAGGACTTTATTCCTTGGAGCACCGGAGGCTGTGGGGTGATATTATAGAGGTGTTTATATTATTTTGAGGATTAGATGGTGTCAATGCATAGTCTTTTCCCCAGGGTAGGGGAATCAAGAACTGGAGGGCTAAGGTGAGAGGGCAAAAGCTTTAATAGGAGCCTGAGGGTAATTTTTTCACTGAGGTTATAGAACGAGCCGCCAGAGGAATTAGCTGAGGCATGTACAATAACAACATTTAATACATTTGGACTTTTGGAACGTGAATGGCAGAGATTTAGAAGGATACCAGACGACCCGTGGACCAGTTGGGTCCAAACCTCTCCTGCATTGGTCTAGCACCCTCCCCTCCCCCAACCCCAAAGCACACAGCAAGATCTCAGGGTATATCTTTCTTAAAACCTGTCCCCTTGACAAAGTGTTTTTAGAAGTCATATAATTATAAATTATTAAAAACATTTAAACTAACTTCATTCAAATAAAGCGCTCTGTTTACCTTTCTGCCAGCAGCTGATTTCTCCCATTCATTTTAATGGGAACGACCCATGGACCCGTTGGGTTCCCATTGTGATGCAAGATGAACACGGAAGTGGGTTCGTGTTGTGACGCAACGTGTTCATCTTTATTTATATATATATATATAAAGAAAGAGAGAGGTGGGACAAATATAGACAAATGAGACTAGCTTAGATGGTGCATCTTGGTCGGCATGACAAAGGGATTTAGTGGGCTGAAGGGTCTGTTTCTATGCAATATCTTTCAATCAATAGGCCTGTGGAACAAATGCACCATATCTATTACATGTGCTCCTACTAATAAACGGAATGGTTTTTTTGTGTATTCTAAAACTCTTCAGTGTGCTCTGATCAGATATACATTGTTTTCTAATGGCATTGGAACTTAATTTTTTTTTAAATTGCGGCTGTTTTTTAAGCTTAATTGGAAGTCAATTGTTTGGGCTGTAAATGATAAATAGGAAACGCCCAACTTTCTCTCCCTACTTTCTACATTCACTTATTATTAAACATCATTATATCTGTAATGTTGAGGAAAGTTGTAATGTAAAATGTGTTAGATCAATTTGTGAACAGTGGTTTCCATATGAAATTGGATTGGAGAGTGGAGAAATGTAATTGTAGTGCAGAATAGCAACGTCTTGTTAATCTTATTCTCCACCACGCATTATTTTGAGGATTTTGAAAATGCTTACAACAGACCATCTGAAATGTGAAAGTCTTGGTGTTGAATTCCAGGCAGTCAAGTCAAGTCAAGTCAATTTATTTGTATAGCACATTTAAAAACAACCCACGTTGACCAAAGTGCTGCACATCTGACTAGGAAAAAAAGAAACATACAGTGGCAGGCAGCCAAACACAACGGCGCGGCCATCTTGAACAAAATGTTAATTCAATCACCCACAGTCCAACAATAAAAGCACTAAACAGGCACCCAAATTACCCAACCCCAAAAACCCCCCAAAACACAGTCCAACAATAGAAGCATTAAATAGGCATTCAAATCACACACCCTAAAACCCCCAAAAACACAGTCCAACAATAAAAACATCAAACAGGCACTCAAACCACCCAACCCCCAAAAAAAACACACAAAAAAGAAACATCCATCAAAGAAACATCCATCACAGTGAGTCTCCTCCAGTCCTCTCTCTCCTCACTGTGATGGAAGGCCACAATGTCTTTCCCTTCTCCCGCTGTGCCTCGCCCGCAGCCAGGTTGTTGTGGTTGCAGGCCGCACCGGACGGTCCACAGCGGGCCAAGCCCAAGGCGCGTCGCGTCGCAGCCGCTCCCGCAGCCTCCGAAGACGGCCGGCTCCGCCGATGATAAGTCCGATCCGGGGCGGGCGAACACGCTGTCGCTGTCGCTGCCGCTGTTGCTGCACGTCGGGGCGGTCGTGGCTCCCGACATTGAAACCCCCGCCCAGCAGAGAAATATCCCGCGGCCATCCTAGGCCGCGCCGGACGGTGAAATGTCCGCGACCCAAGCCCCGCGATCCGGGGCGGGCGAACACGCTGCCGCTGCCGGAACTCCCGATGTCAGGCATCCACGCGGCCCGAACCTAAGGCGAGTCGCAGCCGCACCCGCAGCCTCCGAAGACGGCCGGCTCCGGTGATGGTAAGTCCGATCCGCGGGCTCTGCGAACCAGAGCCCTGGAGGCCGACAGCTCCAGGAGTTGGGCCGATGGTAGGCCGCAGCAGGAACGGAGACACGGCCCAGAAAACAAAGGTCGGGTCTCCGTTCTGAAGGGACACATATTTATAGTGTTACAGTTTCCCCCTCCCCCCCACATACACACATAGTAAACAAACACAAAAACACCACATCACAACTACAATTAAGACCAAACAAACCAACAAAAACACAAAGACAAATGGACCGCAGGTGAGCGGCAGCTGCTAGGGCAGTGCCGCCATTTTGTTTTGTCATAATGTCATACTCTGAACTGCAGCAAGGCTGCAATTTCTTATGTTCACATTTTTTTTTGCTATAATCGTAATCCCCTACTTTCAATTCTAACATGTTTGTGGTTAGTCGTAGCTAAAATAAGCAGCAAGTAACATAACTTGAAATAACTTTGCTCACTCACGACAGCAACTCCCAATTAAATGCACAAATCGGGAAGCTGCCCGAGGTGTCCTGCACAGCCCTCATCCCGAAGAGCTTTCTGAAAAAGTTATCTTTTGAAACTCGCCATTAAAATATACTTTACATTTTTATTTTCAAAACAGCATCTCTGGTATTTTTCTTGCAGGCTGTAAAATCTTGTCATCAGAATTTGATAAACAAAATAATTTATTCCTAGTTCACATCAGAGTCCGTAATGTTCAATTGCTTGAATGTTTAATTTTATTTTCTTTTAAAAATAATTTACCCTTGTTTTTATGAGCCTGAACTTGATTTTTGTCACTGTCATTTTGTATGACAATGCTTCTTCAAAAATTGACAGATCGCACATTGTTTGTAAAGTTAGATGCATCCCGATATGTATGGACATTTTTGCGTATACCTCTAGCTAAACTGAACATTCAGGCTTGATCGTGGTCACGCAAAGACTTGCAATTGAAAGTTGTGAAAGTTAGTTACTGGTTTATTTTCTGATTTGTAGGTGCTGGCGAATCTGGAAAAAGTACCATTGTGAAACAAATGAAGTGAGTATGAAACCTTTATTTGATCTTGATTTCAAGTTTGGCTTAGTTTAGAGATACAGTATTGGAAAGAGCCCTTCGACCCACCACTGACCATTGATCACCTATTTATACTAATACGATGTTTTCTCACTCTCTTATCTACTCCCTACACGTTAAGTGCAGGGAGTGAATGACTCCCGATAGTCAAGTGTTAACTCTAGTAAAGTCAGATTTAAAAAAAATAAAGCCCTCAATAAAATATAGGTTGTTTCGCAGTTCAAATTGTTATTTTGATGAAGCTTGTGAACATGTCTCCGGTTCGACCATTTCTAACGTATTTTCTTGCCTTCTCGTTTGATTTAAAGAGTAATATAATAGAAGGTTGTGATTAGATGGAAGGATTTTGCATTCTTAATCTACGATTCCTCTCGTATCTTCATGTAAATTGCCTGTTTTCATATCGCAAATTGGATATAATGCAGTTGAGTTTTTGACTGCCTTTTATGTAGCACAGGCCAAATTGGTTATAATTTCTATGGCGAACTAGAGAATCACATATACACCTCTTTGAGAATTGATAAGCAGAAAAGAAAGCTCTTTTGGAAAATAACTTCCAATCTATTTTTAGCTTGCAAAAACTAAACTTGCAAGTCATTAAAAATACTGATTTTTGCAAATCCTGGGAGAAATCCTGTTGTTGCAAGTTGGCCACGTGGGCTGAGGAATGATTGATGGAATTTAATACAGACAAATGTGTTGCATTTTGGGATGTCTAACAAGGGCAGGACCTACACGGTGAATGGTAGGCCTCTGGGGAGTGTTGTAGAGCAGAGGGATCTAGGAGTGCAGGTGCATGGTTCCATGAAGGTTGATTCACAGGTAGATAAGGTGGTCAAAAAAGGCTTTTGGCTCATGGGCCTTCATCAGACAGATTATTGATTATAGAAGTTGGGAGGTCATTTACAGTGGTATAAGACGTTGGTGAGACTGCATTTGGAATATTGTGTTCAGTTCTGGGCACCATGTTATAGGAAAGATATTGTCAAGCTTGAAAGGGTTCTGAGAAGATTTATGAGGGTTTTGCCAGGACTAGAGGGTCTGAGCTATAGGCAGAGGTTGAGTACGCTGGGACTCTGTTCCTTGGAACGCAAGAGGTTGAGGGGTGATCATATGGAGGTGTATAAAATCAGAGAAATAGATCGGGTAGATGCACAGAATCTCTTGCCCAGTGTGGGGGAATTGAGGACCAGAGGACGTCGGTTCAAGGTGAAGGGGAAAAGATTTAATAGGAATCTGAGCGGTAACTTTTTCACACAAAAGGTGGTGGGTGTATGGAACAGGCTGCCAGAGGACTATCCCAACGTTTAAGGAACAGTTAGACAGGTACATGGATAGGTCAATTTTGAAGGGAGATGGACCAAACGCAGGCAGGTGGTACTAGAGTAGCTGGGACATGTTGGCGGTGTGGGCAAGTTGCGCCGAAGGGCCTGTTTCCGCATTGTATCACTCTGACTTTATGACTAAGTTTGAAACGCTCTAGCCCCCTAACCCACTTTCCCCATTGAAGATCCATCTGAAGAAGGATCTCAACCTGAAAAGTTACCCATTCCTTCTCTCCAGAGATGCTAACTGTCCTGCTGAGTTACTCCAGCATTTTGTGTCTATTTTCCCCATTGACAATTGTTTTTATACCTTTTTTGCACAACGTGTCTTGGGAACGTAACTATTGCTCCTCTTACAGAAGTACCCGTCCCAGTTTTGGAAGAAATTGTTATTACAAGTTTACTATGAAGGATAAGGACTTCTGCTTAATACAGTGCATTGATGCACTCCTTTTTATTTCTGAAATTGTTTTGATCCAAAATATTGAAGCTGTTTACCAATATCAAATGAGGCCGATAAACGGAAGGCATAGCTCCTATAAAGGAAGGCATGACTTTGCAGTATGCATTGAAACTATGGGCTGGGTGGGAGTTCCAAAATATTGGGTCACCATGGAGTAGAGGCAAAGATTACAACTGCAAATTATTATTTTGTAATTATCACACTATTACTCAAGTAGAAGTAAATCTTAACACTCAAAACATTCTTGTTATCTTTTAGTTAATTTTGAAATGGAGAGTTGCAAAGCTGATGGAAAATGTTTTGGGCTTATTCAAATAAGATTTTTTAATATATTGTCTGATGTGGTTTCAATTTGATGTTGGTACTTGACCGTAATCTACTGGAAAATTAAACCCGCTCATCTTGCAATCTCAATTCTTCTCATCTTTTTCTGTTGCAGAATCATTCATGAAGATGGGTATTCTGAAGAGGAGTGCAAGCAATATAAAGCAGTGGTTTATAGCAATACAATTCAGTCTATCATTGCTATAATCAGGGCCATGGGGCGGTTGAAGGTTGATTTTGAAGATTCATCCAGAGCTGTGAGTTTCAGTCTGATTGTTTTTTATACTGCTGAGCTGAAGGGCTTCAAAGGTTATGGGGCGAAGGCAGGAGAATGGGGTTGAGAGGAGAAAATAGATCAGCCATGATCGAATGCTGGAGCAGACTCGAGCCATGGAGCTGAATGGCCTTATTCTGCTCCAATGTCTTATGAACTGTTTCAAGGCTACATTAAATACTGTGGCTGTAATTCTTTGGGGAAATTTTCAACATAAATAGTAGTGTATTCTTTCTTTAAATGACTTGTTTAGAGGGCAGGTATGGATAGCAAGTTAGGACACAAACAAGCCAAGTCATTATATTTTCACATGTCAATCAGATTGCTAACACTTGCTATATAAATAATAGTACCTTGTATGTGTTGCCAGTGAACAGAACCTTTCAAATCTTACCCAGAGAAAAATGATAGTATTTACTGTGGCATTGTGAACAAACTTTAGCGTACATTCATAACAGAAATTGTTGGATATTCTTGCAACTATTCTGTGGTCTCGCACCATCCATAATTTTATGAACAGAAAAAACATTTTTTGTTGCTAAGGACACTGGAATAGCGAATGATAAAACAATGTTTTACCATTCTAAACTAACTTAAGTTAAGTAATATTGTGTATGCAACTGACGAAATATGACATTTGGCTATCTGACCAAAACCAGAGGATGACCACAAGATTTAAACAGTGTAAGAAAATAACTGCAGATGCTGGTACAAATCGAAGGTGTTTATTTCACAAAATGCTGGAGTAACTCAGCAGGTCAGGCAGCATCTCAGGAGAGAAGGAATGGGTGACGTTTCGGGTCTGAAGAAGGGTCTCGACCCGAAACGTCACCCATTCCTTCTCTCCTGAGATGCTGCCTGACCTGCTGAGTTACTCCAGCATTAAATTAAATACAAGATTTAAATAGTGATACTTTGTGTTTTGATTTTTTAATTATGGCATTGGAAACATCACATTGTGCCGTTTTGGTATTAACCACTTGTGGTCATAGGTTATAATTTAACATCTTGCTGTGAAAATGCACGATTTGTTTTGATTTAGCAGACACATTTTGATGCTATTGTTTTGTTACATTGAATGATTGTGAAAAAATGTCTTATGTTTAAATGAATAGTTTTGCGTCTGCTTTAATAAGTTCTTATCACCTTAAAGCATTTTTGTTTGTACGTAGGATGATGCACGCCAATTGTTTATTCTAGCAGGGACCACAGAGGAAGGAATCATGACAGCAGAACTTGCTGGAGTTATCAAACGGTTGTGGCAAGATAGTGGTGTTCAAGCTTGTTTTGGTAGATCTAGAGAATATCAGCTGAATGACTCTGCATCATAGTAAGTATGGTTATCATTACTATAATCAAAGTTCTTGTATCTAGTACATTAACAAATTGGCATTTTGTTCATCTGCCTGATACAGATTAAATTTGGAAGCTTCAAAATCTAGGAGAGTTTGGCTGTAAAGCTGCAATTGTCAAAATTCAAACGGTCATAAGTGATAGGAATAGAATTAGGCCATTCAGCCCATCGTCTACTCCGCCATTCAATATGACTGATCTATCTCTTCCTCCTAACCCCATTCTCCTGCCTTCTCCCCATAACCTTTGATACCTATACTAATCAAGAATCTATCTACGTCTTAAAAAAATATCCACTGACTTGGCCTCCACAGCCTTCTGTGGCAAATAATTCCACAGATTCATCACTCTCTGACTAAAGAACTTTCTCCTCTCCTCCTGAAAAAAATGTGCTTTAATTCTGAGGCTATGACCTTTCGTCCTAGACTCACTAATGGAAACATCCTCTCCAAATCCACTCTATCCAAGCCTTTCTTGATGAAAGTCAATTCTTGATGACATTTACTGCAAAAGATTCACAGCACATAACAAGCTATTTCTGGTCAGTTGGAAATTGTAAAACTATTTGTTAATGTTTTTATTCAGAATGCAAATACTGCTTGGATAAGATTTTATCCGAGGTCCCTCTGCTTGTGCAGCTGTCTAGAATAACCAGTTTTTATTCGCGTATACCATCCCGATTACATTGTTCAAAGGAAAGCATGAACCTGATATCTTAGATAATATTCTTCCATGGATGGTCAAAACAAAAACTAATTTACGTCACTTGGTATTATTATTATTATAACAAAAAAGTACGTTAGGTGTCATGTGCCACTTTCAGAATGCTTTAAATACAAGTTTTTTTAGAACTCATTGACCATCTCACCAGAGGCAGGAGTGGTGCTTAGATGCACAAACAAATTACTTTCCCAATTGCTAAATATTATTATATTTGGCTAATCAGAACCAAAACTCTGAATGCATGAGTAACTTGAAGTTTTGTTTTGAATATATAATTGGAGATGTACTTATTTTGCAATCAATCAGTCTTGATATTTTATACTTATTTTGCAATCAATCAATGCAATTGGTTTGAAGAAGGGTCTCGACCTGAAACGTCACCCATTCCTGCTCTCCAGAGATGCTGCCTGTCCTGCTGAGTTATTCCAGCATTTTGTGTCTATCTTCTACTTATTTTGCAAAGTAACCTTGGTTACTGAAAGCCACTTTCACTTCATTTATAGCTGGAAATAGTGTTTGTTCTATTTCAGTTATTGTCCAGACACAAAACGACCCAAAAGGCATTCCCCCACATAGGCTGTCTGACTCAGTGACTTCCTCTAGTACTCATGTTTTGCTTTTTATATTTCTCATTAACTATAAATTTCTTTTTCAGTTATTTGAACGATCTGGATAGAATATCCTTACAAAACTACGTCCCCACTCAGCAAGATGTTTTAAGAACCAGAGTAAAAACTACAGGTATCGTGGAGACGCACTTTACCTTTAAGGAGCTGTATTTTAAGTGAGTAATATTGTTCTTTAATCACATTGAAGTGCATTTTATTATTGCTAACTATAAAATGTGGTATTCTTTCAGTCATAAAGCTACGTCAATCTTGTTTTTTTCCTTTAATTGCCTGTGTAAATATAAAATGACTGAATCTTGCAACAATAGTATTTTTCACAATGAGGGTAATTATTTTTTTTAACTCCTTGATCAGACTTGGTGATATGCAGTGATAGGAATATTGGGTACGAGTCTAAAATAGCATATAGTGAATTATCTTGCGATCATGGAAGGAAAAAAGTAGAATGAACAACAAAGAGAATTTGAGTAGCAGCAGCAAGCAGCAGCAGTAGCAAGCAGCAGCAAGCAGCACCAAGCTGTGTTGCTTGGGAAGTAGTGTGTGGGGATTGTGTGGGGATAGTAAGGAGTAAGACCTGTGTGATCTCCCGGACTAGTTTCGATCGCCTAGCTTGGGGTCGGAGAGGAATTTCCCGGATTTTTTCCCAAATTGGCCTGGGTTTTTTATCCGGTTTTTCGCCTCTCCCAGGAGATCACTCAGTTCTTTTGGGTGGGCGGTTGGAGCGGTTGGAGTAGCGGCCGGGCGGTAGGTTTAGTAACCGAGCGCGGTGCTTTGTTTGGAGAGTATGACTGCCAGGGCAGTTTTTTGTTCTGGGTGTCGGATGTGGGGAATCTGGGAGTCTGATAGTCTTCCAGACATCCACATCTGCGCCAGGTGTGACGAGATGGGGCTCCTAAGGGACCGTATTAGGAACCTGGAGCGGCAGATTGATGACCTCCGTCTGATCAGGGAGAGTGAGGAGGTTATAGATAGGAGTTACAGAGAGGTGGTCACTCCTAGACCACGGGAGGTAGACAAGTGGGTCACTGTTAGGGGGGGCAAGGAACAGAGGCAGGGACTAGGGAGTACCCCGGTGGCTGTACCTCTTGGAAATAAGTACTCCTGTTTAAGTACTGTTGGGGGGGACAGCCTACCTGGGGGCAACGACGGTGCCCGGGCCTCTGGCAAGGAGTCCGGCCCTGTTGCTCAGAAGGGTAGGGAAAGGAAGAGGAGAGCAGTAGTAATAGGGGACTCTATAGTGAGGGGGTCAGATAGGCGTTTCTGTGGACGCAGTCGGGAGACCCGGATGGTGGTTTGCCTCCCTGGTGCCGGTGTCCGGGATGTGTCTGAGCGTGTCCAGGATATCCTGAAAGGGGAGGGAGAGGAGCCAGAGGTCGTGGTACATATAGGTACCAACAATATAGGTAGGATAAGGGAAGAGGTCCTGAAAGGAGAATTCAGGGGGCTAGGAAGAGAGTTAAAAAAAAGGACTTCCAAAGTAATAATCTCAGGCTTACTGCCTGTGCCACGCGATAGTGAGAATAGGAATGGAGTGAGGTGGAGGATAAATACGTGGCTGAGAAACTGGTGCAGGGAGCAGGGTTTCAAGTTTCTGGATCATTGGGACCTCTTCTGGGGGAAGTATGACCTGTACAAAAAGGACGGGTTGCATCTGAACCCGAGGGGAACCAATATCCTGGCGGGGAGATTTGCTAAAATAACTGCGGAGACTTTAAACTAGTACGGTTGAGGGGAGGGACTCAAACACAGATAGCTAATAGGCAGAAAAGGGAAACACTCAGACCCAATATGTAGGAGAGAAAGAAGGGAAAAGAAATAAACTGAGAATAAGAAATGATGGGTCCCTTAAATGTGTATATTTTAATGCTAGGAGCATTGTAAGAAAGGTGGATGAGCTTAGAGCCTGGATTGACATCTGGAAGTATGATGTTGTGGCGATATACAGATATGTCAATAGCAAAAGGATAGTGAGGGATAAAATTGGTCCATTAGAGAGTCAGAGTGGACAGCTATGTGCTGAGCCGGAAGAAATGGGGGAGATATTAAACAATTTCTTTTCTTCGGTATTTACCGAGGAGAAGGATATTGAATTATGTGAGGTAAGCGAAACAAGTAGAGTAGTGATGGAAATTAGGAGGATTAAAGAAGAGGAGGTACGGACACTTTTGAAGAATATAAAAGTGGATAAGTCTCCAGGTCCTGATAGGATATTCCCTAGGACATTGAGGGAAGTTAGTGCAGAAATAGCAGGGGCTATGACGGAAATATTTCAAACGTCATTAGAAACAGGGATGGTGTCGGAAGATTGGCGCATTGCGCATGTTGTGCCTTTGTTTAAAAAAGGTTCTAAAAGTAAACCTAGCAATTATAGACCTATTAGTTTGACGTCTGTGGTGGGAAAATTAATGGAAAAGATACTTGGGGACAATATATATAATTATTTGGATAATCAAGGCCTGATTAGAAACAATCAACATGGATTTGTGCCTGGAAGGTCATGTTTGACTAATCTTCTTGAATTTTTTGAAGAGGTTACCAGGGAAATTGATAAGGGCAAGGCTGTGGATGTTGTCTATATGGACTTCAGTAAGGCATTTGACAAGGTTCCACATGGAAGGTTGATTAAGAAGGTTAAATCGTTGGGTATTAATAGTGAGGTTGCAAGGTGGATTCAACAATGGCTGAATGGGAGATACCAGAGGGTAACGGTTGACAATTGTATGTCAGGTTGGAGGCCAGTGTCTAGTGGAGTGCCCCAAGGATCTGTGTTGGGTCCACTGTTGTTTGTCATTTACATTAATGATCTGGATGATGGTGTGGCAAATTGGATTAGTAAATATGCAGATGATACTAAGATAGGTGGAGTAGTTGATAGTGAGGTAGATTTTCAAAGTCTACAGAGAGACTTGGGCCTTTTGGAAGGGTGGGCTGAAAGATGGCAGATGGAGTTTAATGCTGATAAGTGTGAGGTGCTGCATTTTGGTAGGACAAATCAAAATAGGACGTACAGGGTAAATGGTAGGGAATTGAGGAATGCAGTGGAACAGAGGGATCTGGGAATAACTGTGCATTGTTCCCTGAAGGTGGAATCTCATGTGGATAGGGTGGTGAAGAAGGCGTTTGGTATGCTTGCCTTTATAAATCAGAGCATCGAGTATAGAAGTTGGGATGTAATGTTGAAATTGTACAGGGCATTGGTGAGGCCGAATCTGGAGTATGGTGTGCAGTTCTGGTCGCCAAATTATAGGAAGGATGTCGACAAAATGGAGAGGGTACAGAGGAGATTTACTAGAATGTTGCCTGGGTTTCAGCACTTAGGCTACAGAGAGAGGTTGAACAGGTTGGGTCTTTATTCTTTGGAGCGTAGAAGGTTGAGGGGGGACTTGATAGAGGTTTTTAAAATTTTGAGAGGGACGGACAGAGTTGACGTGGGTAGGCTTTTCCCTTTGAGAGTGGGGAACATTCCAACAAGGGGACATAGCTTCAGAATTGAGGGACAAAGGTTTAGGGGTAACATGAGGGGGAACTTCTTTACTCAGAGGGTTGTGGCTGTATGGAATGGGCTTCCGGTGGAAGTGGTGGAGGCTGGCTCGATTTTATTATTTAAGAGTAAATTGGATAGGTATATGGATAGGAGGGGATTAGAGGGTTATGGTCTGAGTGCAGGTAGATGAGACTAGGTCAGGGAGAATGGTCGGCGTGGACTGGTAGGGCCGGACAGGCCTGTTTCCATGCTGTAGTTGTTATATGTTATATGAGGTTGTGCTGAAGAGGCAAAGTGTTTTTCCAGGAGGGGGATGCATTATAACAAAAGATGACTGGGATTTTGTCATTGAAAATCGATCATTGCCAGATTAAGAGTGTCATATGGAATCAGAATTTGCTTACTGATAGTAGACAGAGGGTTGTGGTGAAAGAACAATATTCTAGCTGGATATGCAGAGAATGGAGGATAGGGATTATGTACATGCATATAAAAATTGGCCTAGGCATAATGTTGGCACAGATGTTGTGGGCAAAAGGGCCTGTTCTTGTGCTGTACTGTTCTTTGTTCATGTAAAAATGGTAGAGAATCTATCTTCTGGAAAATCTAATTTGAATTTGAGTCAAGATACCTTTGAAAACCTAAAAATTGTTGTCACTAGGTTAATATACTGGAAATCTACAGGAATCTGCTAAACTGTTCTTTCTGAACACTTATCACCTTGGGCATAGGAATGCCATTGAAAGTCTACACAATATAAAATTACCTATTGTAAATTTTATTGCCAAGAATGGCATAAATTCCATCTTACGAGGTTATTGACTTCAGTAACATGATTTGTTCTTTTTTTTAAAGTCTTGTCAAAGTTAATTACAATTATTAAATGGTAACAAGACAGGCGGTATTCATTTGACCTATTAAGAATGTGAAGGTTCTTCTAATTCTCCACACCTGCATGAAAAAACCTTGCATTTATTTCTGCACCCCGTCCCCATCCCCTCCAACTCCCTAAGTATTAATCAAGTCAACACTGGCTCAATCAAATAAATCTAGCTGGTCTTATCCCTCTAATCCACTCCCCATTATCGTGCAATTTCTTTCCTTTCTTGTACTTGTCTACTTTCCCTGTGAGTGCTATAATAAATCTGCTTCCTTCTACCTGTGGCAGTGTATTCTAAAACCAACAAGACTGACGATGAGCCTCGACCCCAACATCACCTATTCCTTCTATCAAGAGATGTAGCCTGTCCCGCTGATTTACTCCAGCATTTTGTGTCCATCTTCTGAGGAAAAGCTTAGTTCTTTTCCTACTTGCCTTCATTCCATGTCACCTGGTCCTTGAGCCCTCCACCAATCTGAACAATTTTTTCTCTATTTACTGTCTATAACCTTCATATCTCTGATCAAATATTGGAGTTCCAAGATCAACCCCAGCTTCTACAGATTGCCTATTAATTAAACTCCTTCATTAATGAATAAATTTATTACATTTCTTTTGCACGCATTAAAGCCTTTTGCATCATCCCTGAGTGCAGTGCTGGGACAGGATACACATCTTAAATTGTGGCTGAGTTCGTTTTATAAATTTTCATGATGACACTCACTTATACCGTCTCTCTTTAAAGTGAATAATCATCTCTGCTTCTCAAAACACTTTTTTCAATTAACCGTGCCACTTTCAGTGCACTTACAACCATGGGACCTCAGTTTAGTCCTTGTACCCCTTCTAGTACGGTGCCACAAGTTTATATAATCTAATTTTCCTTACCCATATGTAACTGTTACATTTTAATTTTTGTTTATTAAATATAAGCTGCTACATTTCTCCCGACTGCGCCTGCTACTCAATAGTTAACTGAAGATTATTATGATTCTCTTCTGTTTACTAGCTTTGTGATGTCTGAAGGATGAGAGATGGTGTTCTATAATGCTATCAGCAAAATAAATTTTGTATGCTAAGTATAGGTTACTACAGTATCAGTGCAGGAATAAACACTTCTAATATCAAAGATTTCAGAAAGAGGTCTTGTATATTCAGTATTGGTCTTTGTTGCATAGAATTTGAATGAGCTTTTTAAAAACTTGCATGTTGATATTTTAAACTTGCTGCATCAAATTGTTTTCTAAAATGTACAGATGCAACCAGTATCCTGTTGACTCTTGTTTGGGAAGATTTTTACGAGGTTAATAAATGTTTGTAGGTTTTTGTCAGATAAAAAAAATCTTTTAATGTTATCACCATTAAGGATGTTTGACGTTGGAGGACAAAGATCGGAACGGAAAAAGTGGATTCACTGCTTTGAAGGTGTAACTGCAATAATATTCTGTGTGGCATTGAGTGATTACGATCTTGTGCTTGCTGAAGATGAGGAAATGGTGAGTAACTGTTGTATTATGTATTAATTTTCCAGCAAAGTAGACCAAGGTTGTGTATTTATTTGCAGGATTTTTCAAACTGGCTGCTGTAATAGTGTAAATGCTGGTTGAGTGTTATAGAATTTTAATTTATGGTTACTGGCATTTTCTTTTCAAAGTGACAAATGAACTTCAAAAATACAACTGACATTCAGATCGATGCTTTTCATTTAGAAAAAAATATATATTCATTGTTGATTCTTGATGATTGGTGTGCCAACTGGCCTTGTACATTTATCAGCTAAGCTTCGAACAGCTAAATGTCCAATTGATATCAAGTACCATGGAATGATTTAGGAATTTGGTGGGGAGGGGGATGGGTGCAGAGGGGCTTACAATTTACAATTCTGAGAAGCATTTAGACAATTAAATCTTGTTTAGAAATAAAATGGGGTTTTTTAGATTATATCATGAGTATTTAATAAATTTGTTTAGGGAATAATAAATTTAAATAGGCTACATAGTGATCATCATTTTAATGTACAAGCTTGTTTTACTTTTATTCTCAGAACCGAATGCATGAGAGCATGAAGCTTTTTGACAGCATCTGCAACAACAAATGGTTTACAGACACATCTATCATTCTGTTCCTGAACAAAAAGGATCTATTTGAAGAGAAAATTACGAGAAGCCCTTTAACAATATGTTATCCAGAATACGCAGGTACTAATAGCTTGTTTGATTTTAAAATGATTTCATCATATTTGGGTTTATTGATTTACTTGTACCAGTTTTGAGTATTAATCTACCTAAACGTTTTACACTCATAGACGGGAAGCAGTATGTTACTGTCCTGATTATGTGCATCTAGAAGTGTTAAGACTGTAACATGGTACAATTTCAGTTACCATCCAAGACATTTAGCAATTTTGCATATTGTGACCCTGTTATTCATATTCTATGGACAGTCATTATCAAAACTAAATTTTACTGGTCATATCTATGGATTTAAACCTATCAGAAATGGTAGAGATTCCTATTTGCTGTCTAACGCAAAATGAACTCCTCACCGCATCTAACCAGGATCCAACACTTACGAGGAAGCAGCAGCATACATTCAGTGCCACTTTGAAGATCTGAACAGACGAAAAGAAACCAAGGAGATCTACACCCATTTCACATGTGCCACAGATACGAAGAATGTGCAATTTGTGTTTGATGCTGTGACAGATGTCATCATCAAAAATAATTTGAAGGAATGTGGATTATACTGAAACATATTAACAGCGTGTCCAGGTAAGAGCCTTAGCTAACAGCAGATTTACTACATACATGCAAAAGAATTTATTTGTATAGGTTTATATTTTTGCATTAGAAGTGGGGTGAAGGGGGAGCTGGAATTGACAAAATGTATCAACTTGGCATTTTTAAATAATGCTCTGCTGAATGGAAAGTCTCATTTTGTTCTGTTCTACCTTAATTTGAAACTGAACAAAACTACTTTTCTCTTTAAAAGGTATTTTCATACTAAAAAGGATCCTGCAAGATGGCCATCTTATTCCCTGGTTATGCTGCCTGCCAAACAGGGAAAGAACCTTGAAGAGATATGACTGTCATGAGTCAAACCTGCATGCAAGATATTAATTTGTGTTAAGGACCATTTTTAAAACTGCATTTTAAGCTGAAACCAATAAGTACATGTCTCTTCTGATTCAGACCCCGTGTTCAAGAAAGTTCTTCGCACTCCTTTGTAATTAAGTTGATTAACTAAGTGTTGATAAAATTGATGGCCACTGGTTTTTATTTCTCTTGATGGCATTTCATTAAGTGTTCTGATGTCCATTTGTTGCCATATATATTTAAACTTTGGAATCATCAAGAATTGTTGAAATTTGTTTTTACCACAAATAGGCTTTTGCTGATTCTGAAGGATCAATAAACATGTGAAATTTTAGGTTTTTGTGTATCTTGGTAGAACTGATGACTCTACCTGGAACGAGTACCAAGTTCTGCAGTACATAATTTCTGTTTGCTAACACAACGTAAAGTATATTTGTCCATTTGTAAAACAGTATTAAGATCAACAGAATAATGTAGTAGTGTGATCCAGTATTTACTTAACTTCTCAGCAGCTTTGCTTAATTCTAAGTGCTAGCCATTGTTCAATTTGCCAAATGTAAAATGTCCACCCATTTAACATCGGGCCAAATCTTTGGAAATGCCATTAGCTGCTTCATCTTACTGCTTTTTAGTTGATTTTTTTGTGAATGCAGTGACAGTAATCTTGAATTTGATACAAATATTAATTTCTCCTATTCATTCCAGAATTTTAATAGAGCTGGCAAGCACATAAAGAAATTAAAGATTTTAGTTATGGTCTGTGAAGTGGCATGATATTACTATCACTTGATTATTTTTATAATACAGCATTGCCATGTAAACCACAACTAATAAAACCATAAAGTGACTAATTTTTTGGAAGAATTGGTGCAAGTTATTTTTTCCTCATTTAACGGTTGTTTAAGTGAAGCATTCTAGTCTGTTTGTCTGTCTGTTCTTTCTGCTATTTTATACGTTCAAAATTGATTTTATAACTATTAGTTGCATTCCACCATGAGTTATACTTAGACATTCTTTGACATCTTTTCCTTGCAGGCCAACTGTTCTTCCAAACACAAGTTGCATAAAAAATTAACGTGAACTGAAGTACCAGCAAGTAGCTGTGATTTTACTTTTAGAGAGAGCTTAGAATCGGAAAAACTATCTCTGTTGTGGTGATCCATTAAAATGTTTCATTCTCTTTTGGAGGTTGTGTTGGTAATTGTAGTTTCAGATTAAAGTGGTGGTCTGATTGCTGGTTACATGACTGCAATAAGAGCCTCCAGCAAACACAACTTGAGGACTAAAATTAAAATCAAGCTCTGTTTTGCATATTTTTTAAAGTGATATTAGTAGTTAGGCTTGAATTTTTAGGTGACTGTTGACCATAAATTGGAACTTTGCTGCACTAAGACCTGGCATTGGTACTTAAGATTTTAATCCCATACATTAATTTTGGTTTGCATCATCAATCATTCGATGGTCCATCGTATTTTCCCCCTCTTGCATCTGAATGAAAGTGTTTTCTATTTAACATCGTATCTATCCACATTTGAGATGGAAAGTGTTTTTTTAGGACCATTTCTAAGGAAGTGTCTACAATCATTGCCTTTAGATCCCCCAATCTGGCCTTAAAGTGCAAAGTTTTTATCCACACAAATTGTATCAAATGCAGGTGACCTTCACGTTATGGTAAGTATCAAAATTTGCCCTTAAAGAATTCTTAATTTGAGATATGAAATAAAATGTACTCGGAATTCGTGGGACGAAAAATAAAGGAAGTTTATAAACTTGTTTTTTTGGGAATGCACAGATGCCATGGCTCTGCATTGTGAAAAGTCACAATATGGACTGTTTTCTAGTTGCGCAACCTCTCGTAACATGAGGAGCAGCCTGTATACAAGGGAATTGGAGACAAGTATGACTGGGATCTGGAGTAGGGATATATGCAAAATAGATACAAAAAATACTTACTTCTCCCCCCCCCCCCCCCCCCCCCGCCCTCTTTTAAGCATGCTGTAATTTTTTTTTAACTCCATACATCCTTGCATTCCTTCACCCACCCTGCTTTAAATTTGCAGGACAAAAAACCTCACCAAAATTGGCTCATTACTTGTGAGAGCTTTGTTTTCTCATGAGCATTGCAGCTCTGGAAGTTGCTAATGAGGTGCTGAAATTTGAGAGAATTAAAGCAAACCACGCCTGTGGTTTGGCAAGTCTCGGAAAAGAGATATCATGTTACGAGTTTCCGAATTAAAAGATAATTAAGTTCAGATGTTGTCTGTTTTGGGGGCATGATTTATATAAAGGTCTCCAAAGATTTGGCTGCTTTGATGAGTGGGGTTTTTTTTAATGTGGGTAATGGATAAAACTAATTCTGGAGAATGTAACTAAACCCTGTCAGAGTTCTAAAATGTAAGTTCATGAAACATACAGTGAAAGGACTGAGGATTTATGTTTAAACACTCGAG
Organism: Rhinoraja longicauda; assembly: GCF_053455715.1. Taxonomy (NCBI): domain Eukaryota; kingdom Metazoa; phylum Chordata; class Chondrichthyes; order Rajiformes; family Arhynchobatidae; genus Rhinoraja; species Rhinoraja longicauda. Next base: position 31,866,218 of record NC_135976.1, on the reverse strand, counting down.
GTTTGTTTGTGAGCATTGTACTTCTGGGATAATTTCATTGATATTTTTATTCCGGTCCAGTTGTTGCATATATACTATTACTGCAAGAAGAGTTGAGTCCTGTAAAAAATCATGGGCTGGTGCCAAAAAATAAATAACAGGTATCACAGAGCTTTATTTGTCGTTCGGTACCGAAGTACCGAACGAAACTACATAGCAGTCATAGAAAAAAAAAGAACACAAGACACATAACCCCAACACAAACGTCCATCACAGTGACTCCAAACACCCCCTCACTGTGATGGAGGCAACAAAACTTCCCCTCTCTTCCCCACGCCCACGGACAGACAGCTTGTCCCCGACCGACCCGCACAGTCCCCGCACCGGGCGCTGAAACGTCTCGCGGCCGAACCGGGCGATGAAAGGCCCGCGACCAAGCCTTGCGCAGCTAAGTCCCGCAGCCGAGCTGCACCAGCGGTGAAAAGTCCCGCAGCCGAGCCGCACCGGGCGGTGTTAAGTCCCGCAGCCGAGCCGCACCAGCGGTGAAAAGTCCCGCAGCCGAGCCGCACCGGGCGGTGTTAAGTCCCGCAGCCGAGTTGCACCGGGCGGTGTTAAGCCCCGCAGCCGAGCTGCACCGGGCGGTGTTAAGCCCCGCAGCCGAGCTGCACCGGGCGATGTAAAGTCCCGCAGCCGAGTTGCACCGGGCGGTGTTAAGCCCCGCAGCCGAGCTGCACCGGGCGATGTAAGTCCAGCGGCCAAGCCGCACCGGGGGATGTTAGGCCCCGCAGCCGAGCCGCACCCCGCGCCGTGAGGAAGAGAAAAGTTCCCCACCCACACCCACCCCCCACACACCACCACCCCCTCCCACACATACACAACCAAAAAATATATATATATATAAAAATCATCCCAACACCGACACTCAACAAAAAAAAGACGGACAGACTGCTAGTCAGCCGCTGCCGTTAGGCGCCGCCACGTAAGACGTGGTCTAAAGCTGATGGTCTAACAATTTGTGTATTGGAAAATATAGCATTTAAGCATTGTATTTCTTTAGACGACTAGTGGCATATTAGCCCATTTCCTACTAAGTTTCTGCATAGTTTGTTCCCTACCTGAATTGAGCTGCTTGCAAGTTTAACTAGGAAAAAACGGGAGGCATGCCTTTGGTGCTTAATTGTGAAATAATAGTGGGGGTGTGGGGAAGAATAGTGGTGGTGAGAGAAACAGGGTAAAGGTCGAGGGTGTTACTTTAAATTGGAGAATCCATTGTTCATACCGGTGGGTTGTAAGCTGCCCAAGAGGAATACAAGGTGTTTTTTTCCAGTTTGCGTGTGTCCTCTGTCAATGGATTAGTCCAGGAACAGAAAGGGTGATATGGAAGGAGAATTAAAAATGGTTAATAACTTTGAGCTTCAGCTTGCCTTAGCAGACGGTATTCAGCAAAATGGTTCCCTGATCTACACTTGGTCTTGCTGGTGTAAAAAAGATTGCATTAGGAGACTGATGGCAATAGGCAAGGTTGGAGGTGGTGCATGGGAACCTTTGTCTCGCCAGGAAGGGCTGGTGAGGTCTCTGGATGGAAATGAGAGAGGTAATGTAGGGGCAGGTATAACATCTATGATGCTGGGGGGAAAGTGCCTGTGCAAGGGGTGAGAGGGATGTGCAAACTTGGGATTTGCATAGATAGTGGTCTGTAAAGAGTGGTTCTCTGGAATATCTCTTGTTTTCTTAAGTGTTTACTGTAGCAGCAATTGACCAATAAGTGGTAAATAACATTTCATCTTTTAATCACAGCTGCTGTATTGCCAAGCAGCTAGCCCTTTTTAGAATGAGTGCCAACTACAAATACTGCTCAGTCTTATTGAGTGCCAGAAAGTAATTCGAGAGGCAATTCATTTCAATTTTTCCTTTACCTCGCTGTTATATATGTGCTTTATTGCAGTTCTCTCAGCAAGATTGTGTCCTCTGACGTACAGGCTAAACAAGTGTTTCAGTTTAATAACAGTTTTGTAACCTTGGCATCTTCGTACGTGTTAAATAGTAACTCCCCCTGCCAGCTCGCCTGCCCCTCCCCCCCCCCTCCCATCATTCCCCAGTGGACAGCTTGCAAGGAGGGAAGTAGAATCGAGCAGCCAGTTCACACCGCTTCATATTACAAATTGCAGATAGGTGTTGAAATATTCTTAAGCCAATATTGTGCTTGTCCTTTGAGTATTGAGAGGAAAAGATTGTTGCATATTCTTTTGTATATCCATTTGATCTTGATAATACCTCAACATGCCGCAGCTAGTTTATGGTTATTTGATAACTTTGACAAATGAACTGTGATATCATATAATGGTTCTTAAATCACCCAAAATATTGATTTCCATTTTATTAAAGAAGCTTTGATTTGATGCCACAATAATGTGTAAAATTGTGCCAAACTGTAATTCAATCTGTTTTTGTTTGATAAAGCAATTGAATGGTGGTTTAACATCGTGGAAGCTTTTGCTGAAAATGCTGTGCTTGGAATTGGGCTAATGACTTTTATTTTGTACAAATCCTATTTGTTAATGAAGCGGTTATTTTAAATGGAAATATACACCGATCAGCCAAAACATTATGACCACCTATCTAATATGCTGTTGGTCCTCCATGTGCAGCCCCATATGCAGCAGGGTGCGATGCACTGTGTATTGTGACACATTCCTCCTGTGACTACCATTAAAATTTGTTGTGACTTGTGCCATAGTAGACCTTCTGTCTGTTCGGACCAGAGTGGATAGCCTTCGTTGCCCTCGCGCATTGATGAGCCTCAGGTGCCCAACACCCTGTCACCGGTTTGTAGTTTGTCCCTCCTCAGACCACTGTCGGTAGGTACTCACCACTGCTGACTGGGAGCAACCCACAAGCCTTGCCATTTCAGAGATGCTCTGACCCTGTCGTCTGGCCATAACAATTTGGCCCTTGTCAAAGTCGCTCAGGTCTTTACTCCTGCCCATATCTCCTGCATACAACACATCAACTTCAAGAACTGACTGTTCACTTGCTGCCTAATATAGCCCACCCCTTGAAAGGTGCCATTGTAACAAGATAATCAATGTTACTCACTTCGCCTGTCAGTGGTCATAATATTTTAGCTGATCGGTGTATAAATCATTGAGGCTTGAGATTGTTGCTGGACTCTGTTCTTGCATAGACTGTCTCCAAATGGAAATAAATGTGGCTAATTTTGTTTATAAAACAAAAATCAAACTGCTTCTGGATGAGCTGTTTTTTATAAGCACCGTATGCAGGGAAAACTAAACTAGCAAGGACACCACAAAAATCATATCTAATAACTGAATAACACACATCAAAGGCAAAGATCCAATCTGATAACTATATACTGAATCTTCCTAACATAACAATACCTTTGTTTTTACATTTCATTTAGTTTTTTGATTATGGATCTTCGGTCATGTCTAATCTAATTGCACCATATGTTTAGCTACTAGCTTTAATTTTGTATGGCGTAAGGAAAGGTTCCCCTTAATTTTCTTTTCATTTTGTGGTAACTATCAATGATGCTCTTTATGATGCGTGGTACAAAGTTATGCAGCACAGAAACAGGCATTTTGGCCCTTTGCTTCTGTGCTGACCAACCATTTGGTTACACATAACCTTTCCCTAATTCAACTCTAATTTTTCCCTACGAACAAACCCCAGACTCTACCACTCACTCCTTGCGTCTGGCCAATTAACCAACCAACCTGTATTTTTGAAATCCAGAGCACCCGGGCAAAACCCAATTTTTCACAAGGAAAAAGTACAAACTCCACAAAGATGAGTTTTTAAGATTAAACGTTGGTTGCTGGCATAGTGAGGCAGCAGTTCTAGAAGGTGCACCACTGTGCACATCCTGACATTGAGCAATCTCTTCCTGTTTTCACATCAGTGATGTGAATGATGCCTCTTCCTTCCTGTGGTAACATATTGTTGGACTTTGCTGACGAACCCTTTCATCTTATACAGTGGATCTCAAAGACTCCCATTATTATCTCCAGTTTATTTCCCAAACTGAACCAGTACTAAATAGGATTATCACCTCATAATACTCACACTTTTGGTCATATTTACAAATGACCAACAGAATGTAAATTGTGTAACATCATGAATATTGAATAAGGAAGGGTTATATTTTGCATGCTGCTTTAGTTTGCAATTTTTTATTCTTGACTCCAGACTCCAAGTAATTCTGACGAACATTATGTCTCAATGGGATGGGAAACCATAAGGACAAAATATTATTTATTTAAAGAAAAGAAGCAGGAAACTTGAATTAATTTCAACTTCAAAAAGAAAACATAATTCTACTTTGGTTAATGAATTGTTCTGAATAACCTCCCTTCATCCCCATACATTAGATGCTGCCCCTTCGAAGTAATATTGTCACTTTCACATAGCTATCAACGATCTATTCTACATTTTCCTTGAGCTTTGTCCCCTCTGATGTCTTCTTTTCACACCAACCCTTCCATATCTGTGTCATTCTCTCCCCTGACTCGCAGTCTGAAGAAGGGTCTCGACCTGAAACGTCACCCGTTCCTTCTAACCAAATATGCTGCCTATCCCCAGTTGAGTTACCCCAACATTTTGTGTATATCTTTAATAAAATTAGCATTTGCGTTGTTTTGTTTTACACTTCAAGCATAGTTAGAGGTGAGTAACAACAAATGCCTAACCAGTAGGCACACCAAATAACAATGTCATGTTTCGTATTCTAAATACCTTTCAGGTGTTTGTTATAGTGTCGATACAGAAAAACACAATAAAGATGGTTGAAATATAAAAAGTAGGATTAATTGGCATTAATCTTTGTCTAGATGCATTTTTAAATCTGCCACAATCTTACATCAATAATTCTAGTGTCTTTAAATTGTACATAAACACAACTTTTCTACAATGAATATGTTGTCTGGAGGTGATTTTAAAACAGAAAGATACACTACGGGAATGTCCTTTGCCCCATAAAGTCTTGCCGAACATATTGCTGAGATAGACTAATCGCATCTGCCTACACAATCCATACCCTTCTATTCCCTGCATATCCATGTGTTTGTCTAAAAGCCTCTGAAATGTCACTATTGTATCTGCCTCCTCCACCACCCTTGGCAGCATCTTCAGGCAGCCACTTGTCTGTGTGTTAGCATATTAAACTAAATACATATCATCAAAGAACCTTTTATAAGTGAAAGAGGGTTGTTTTACAAGTATCTCGCATTACTCAATAGAACTGTGATTATTAAAATAAAAGCAAAAATGGGGTGAGATGTTTTATGGCTAAATCTACACAATATATTCCTTAAAATTTCAAAGCCAATAATTGATTTGCCTTTGACATAGCTTCACTTCTAATGGATAAGGACATCAGTTTTCTTATGCTGGCTTTAACAATAGTGAAAAGCAATGCAATAAACCCACTGTATTTTGCTGCTTGTTTCACGGACAAGATTAGACGGCCCTATAAAGAGAGTTTTCATGCAGAATCGTTCATTGTTCTAATGCATGCTCAACGAAAAATCTGTAAAGGCTACAGTCGGGGATCCTGAGGGGAAAGAACGAATGCATTACGTTTCCAGTCTTGAGACAAATAAAATGAAAGAACATTACAACAGCAAAATGGAAGTACACAACAGGGCAGGCAACATGGATTATATTTATACTGTAGATATCTGCAATATTGGCACAAATGCATGTTAAATTTTCAAAATTCTGCCCATTGATCCTGAGCCGTACAGGCAGTATTTCGAATTGCTGAAATACCCCACTCTACACCATCAAGGGAAAAAGTCACCATCAAAGTATCATTACCCACAAAAGAATTGCAGCTGTTCAAGATGATGATGACAAGCTGGCCAAGAAGATAATAACTAGCCGACAACTGCAGACCACTCTGAAAACCACAGCAGCCTCTCCCAATTAAAAATAAGGTAACGTTTACATTTTAATTTTGGTAAATTAAAGAAAGGTTTTAATATGTTCTTCACTCGAAGTATTCGCAATGAATAGGATTAGAGGTCGAACATGTGAAGACCCTGAAATAATGTTAAGTACAAAGAATCCTCCACAGATGTTGTCTGGCCCACTGAGTTCCTCCAGCACTTTGTGTTTTGCTCAAGCACTGACATACCTCTTAATACTTTAAAGCTGAAATGTTCAGAAAAGTCCACAGTTTTAAAATATTTTCTTTAATGATGATATCTTTCGCAGCATCAAACGCAAACTTGATGTTTTTTGTGTCAGTGGCAAATGTCAAGTGTGCGTAGATTTCTTTGACATCTTTTCGCATGTTGAGGTCTAGGAATTGGTTCTTGATGTAATTGCTAGCATCTTCATATGAATTGGAACCTAGTATTGGAAAGCAATAAAGGTTACTCCATATGTCATGAACAACACTGGTTGATGGTGAGTACATCTCCTTTAAACTTTGCCCCTCTCACTTTAAAGCTATGCCTTCTCGTCTTTGACATTTCCACCCAGGGGGAGAGTTTCTGACTGTCTACTGTGTATGCCTCTCACCATTTTATATACATCTATCAGGTCTCCCCTCAGCTTTGACGCTCGATGGAAAACAATCCAAGTTCAACCACCCTCTCTTTTATAGCTAATATACACTAACCTAGGCAGCAATGGAGCTAATAATATAAATGCATTCGAGAGGAAAGATGATGGTGTGAGATAAAGAGTGGTGAGAAGGAACTTGTGGAAAGCATTAACACTGAAAAGGTCAAGTACCAAATTGTAAATTGCATTTAACAGAACTGTTCCTCTTTCATCTCTCACTATTCAGTCGCACTATCATTTTAACTGTTAAATGTGAGACCTCGCCTAATTTTCTCCTCATCTGCTACTTTCACGGTCTGGTGTTGGAACCTGCTTTCATAATAATGCAGAGACTAGTTCTTGTCTGTAAAACCCACGGCATAGAAGGAGTCTGTGCTCCAACATAACGGTTTTTAGAATAATCCCACTCACCTCTTCCCACCGCAACTCATTTTCCTAAACAAGAAACCTTTTATGTTTAGAGATCTGTGACGATCAGTGACCCCCCCAACATTAACACTATCCTACACACACGAGGGACAATTTACATTTTAATACCAAGCCAATTAGCATACAAACCTGTACGTCTTTGGAGTGTGGGAAGAAACCAAAGATCTCGTAGAAAACCTACGCATGTCACAGGAAGAACGCACAAACTCCGTAGCACCCGTGGTCAGGATCAAACCTGGGTCCCTGGCGCTTTAAGGCAGCAACTCTACCGCTGCGCCACTGTGCCAGACTATATCCAACACTTTTTGAAAGTTAGCACTGCATTTGCTCCAGCCGTTTATTTAGGCAGCGCATTCCACATCAGCTCACTGTTTTCTTTATCAATCTTAATTTTTCCACTTTTTCTATGGCTGCATATTTTAATTCTGCGTCTTCTAGCAAATGAAGACAGCTTCTCTCTATTCATTCCATCGAAGGTTTTGTCAATTTGAATTCTTCCATCAATTCTCTTAAAAGGACACAAAGTGCTGGAGTGACTCGTCAGGTTGGACAGCATAATTGGAGATAGACATAAAATGCTGGAGTAACTCAGTGGGACAGGCAGCATGCCTGGATAAAATTCTGGGGTGCCAGGAGGGGAGGAAGGATAAAAGAGGAGGTGGTGGGGAATTAGTTAGAGGTCACCTAAAATTGGAAAAATTAAATGTTCTCTTAACCTGTTCCAAGAAGAACATTTCCAACCTCTGCAGATTCCCCACCTACACAACGTTCCTCATCCATTCTAATTAATCTGCTCCACAGTCCCACAGTGCAGAGACTAGTCGCCACGGAGACATCAGGAGGGGACTCGGCGGCGATCTTGGAGAGGTCGGTGCGGCGGTCGATGAAGGCGCCAACCGACGAACGTGGACGGAGTGAGGTGGGAGTGAGGGCATCGCTGCCCTGGGGAGGATCAAAGGAGGATCCAGCGTGGGAGACTGGACGGGAGTTGGAGAACAAAGGTGGACCTGGCACGGGATACTTTGTAACTTTGTCAGCGCCCTTTATGTGGCGACTATTGTATACCTTGGGTCCGCAAGCAAAGAATTTCACTGTTAGTTGTCCCATGTGACGATGAAGTATTCATTCAGTATTCATTCATTCACAAAGACCTTGCATCTCCGCAGAGTGTGATGCATAGAACTGGACACAATGATGGCTGAAGCACAACCAGCGATGTCGAATTTGCTGCCATTGAAATCCATTTTTTAAACTACGGATTGCCTTTTTCCTTCAGCGGTGCACTACAAGTAAGCATTCTGTGGGCAGGTTTATTTAGAGTTAAGTTAATTTGCAAGCATGAAGTAGATGAGGAAGCTTGGAAAGCTGAAGATAGCGTAAAAGTACGGATTCTTTCCTCGTCCCACAGGTGTCTAGACAAGTGAGAACTACGTCATATAACAAGGCGTTTGGGGGGGGGGGGGGTAGATGAAGTGTGGAGTCTGCAAATCTCTGTTCATTGCTGAACCAAAGAGGTATTTTGATGAACAGAGATATCGGAGATAGATTCTTGATTAGTACAGGTGTCAGAGGTTATGGGGAGAAGGCAGGAGAATGGGGTTAGGAGGGAGAGATAGATCAGGCATGACTGAATGGCGTGTGTAGACTTGATGGGCCAAATGGCCTAATTCTGCTCGTATCACATTATCTTATGAACAGATTAAATGCAATGACATAAAAAGCTAGAGGCTAATACCAGGAAATAGGATTTGATAGATGCTTAATGATCGTCAGGGCTCGGATGGCTGAGGGGCCTATTTTAGTGCTGCGTAACTATAATTCTATGATTGACAGCGAGCAAGGCAGTACCTCAGCAGTTTGATAGGAGAGTGAAAACTGGGGAAGTTAGTTTCAGCAGGCTTTCCTAATGAAGACTTTACTATACAGTCCAAAATGTCCAACGTGCAGGTTATTCCTTGTTCCACAGGTCAAGAGTTGAACTGTGGCCAGGAACGAAGAAGATGGCAGAAGGTGGTGAACATTGCCCAGTCCATCGCGGGCACTGACCTCCCCATGGTCGAAGGAATCTACAGGTGTCACTGCCTCAAAAAAGCAGCCAGCATCATCAGGGACCCACACCACCCTGACCACACTCTCATTTCACTCCTGCCAGCGGGAAGAAGGTACAGGAGCCTGAAAACTATAACGTCCAGGAACTCGCTTCTTCCCAACAACCATCAGACTATTAAACCCTCCAACCTCCAACTGAGCCCTGAATATCATTGACTTGGAGGGCATTGCAGTTGAGGTGAGTTTGATTTAGCTTGGTTCAGAATTTAGTTTGGTTCAGTTTTTAGTTTAGTTTAGAGATACAGAGTGGAAACAGGCCTTTCGGCTCACTGAGTCTGCACTGACCAACGATCACATGTGCACTACACACTGGGGGCAACTTACAAAGTCCTATTAACCTAGAAACCACATATCTTTGGAATGTAGGAGAACAATGTAACAGTCTTGACTCTCACAGGTAGTTAATCAAAATTCAATTAAGGTAAGGCAGTGAAGCGTCCAATTGAATATTAATTTGTGATTAATATGCCAGCATTATACTTTGTATAATATAATATTATTGTCCAGTCAAAGTACCATGGATGGTGAAGGACTGACTACATATTACAGTTGAGTATACTCAAGCTTTGCTGTGAAGTGATTGCTACACCAGTTGAAGTTTAATTGTGGTAAATCGCCTTTGTGTAATCCTAGCGACCACTGGGGTTAATTAGTCCTTGGCAGTTTGCATTGCAGTAGGGGAAAGCACTGAATGAACCCTTCTGCATTCTGGTCACGCAAGCAATGTTCTTCCAAGCGAGGCCCAAGCACAACAACTTCGCGATCGCACTGAATGTACCTGACATAATTACATACAGACGTCACGCTGAATTAAATGCAGCATTTTTCAGTCACAGGCTGAGGCGTTAATGACCCAAGCTCAGATGTGCGTATAGATTGACATCACGCTGAATTGGCATCCTGTGGTAAATATACACAAGTTGTAGTGAGTAAACCTCACCTCAGATTATACTCTTCCAACTCTACATCTATTACGAAGAAAAGAGAGTGTAAAGGAGATGTGCAAGGAGACACAAGAAACTACAGATGCTGAAATCTTGTGTAAAGATCCTCTCTCTCTCTGCCCCTCCCCTACCCTAGTTGTCCGATTAGTTTTACTGTCCTTCTAATTCATTTTACTGATTGTATGCCTCCTTGTTACCTTCCCCTCAGCTGACAATGAACCATTCTACATTTCCTTATCGTCTGCTTTGATCTTTCATTTTCACACCTTATCCCTCCATGTCGCAAGACTCCATCTCCCCTGACTCTCAGTCTGAAGAAGTGTCTTGACCCAAAACGTCACCCATTCCTTCTCTCCAGAGATGCTGCTTGTCCCGCTGAGTTACTCCAACATTTTGTGCCTCTCAAAGCCTCTGGCTGTTTGGTAAATTTTATTAAATTATTTGATTCTAAAGTATCTTGTATGCAAAACTTTCACCATTCATTTAAAGTCGAAGATTTGTCGATTTCTCCCCTGCATGGAAGGAATATTTAATCAGTCTAATTGTGTCAACATCAGGCCTAACTTTTGCTCATCCCTTGAGGATTTAGATCTGAAATTAGTCATGTTCTTCAAGGTGTACTTCTCCACCACCCTAGTCAACCTACCAGTTCAACCCTTTGCATCCTTGTATACCTCTTGTTATCACACAACTTAATAATGGGTGCCACCCTTCTTGAGGTCATCTGTTGCTGGCTGAATTTATTTTTGTCTTTTCTCACCTCCAGTTTATTCCCCCCCCCACCACTACTTTGCTTGAAGAAGGGTTCTAAACCCTCACCTATTCTTTTTCTCCAGAGATACTGCCTGACCCGCTGAGTCACTCCAACATTTTATGTCTACATTCTTCAAGGGTTGTTATAGAGTCAAAGAGTGATACAGTGTGGAAACAGGCCCTTCGGCTCATCTTGCCCACACTGGCCAACTTGTCGCAGCTCCACTAGTCCCACCTGCCCACGTTTGGCCCATATACCTCCAAAACTGTCCTATCCATGTACCTGACTAACTGTTTCTTAATAGTCCCTGCCTCAACTACCTCCTCTGGCAGCTCGTTCCATACACCCACCACCCCTTTGTGTGAAAAGGTACCCTTCAAATTCCTGTTAAATTTTGTCCCCTTCATCTTAATCCTATGCCCTCTTGTCCTCAATTCGCCTACTCTGGGCAAGAGACTCTGTGCATCTACCCAATCTATTCCTCTCACGATTTTACATATTGTTGTGTGTTTTTTCATGTTGTTGTTGTGTGATTATCCGTGATTACGGCGTACACTTAGAGTTACGTGCCATGTCGTCATCTTCCACCAACACAATGTCAAACGCACTGAGCGCACTGAAGAAGATAATGCAGGTAACTCTCTTGAAACAGTGGATCCATTTCTTCCACTCAGACCTCTCCACCGACGTCAAACATTCTGAGACGGGAGCAGAAATGGGCATTTCACCACACCAATGTATCACAGATCAATGAAAGAAGGACACTGTTGTATGGCTCGGTTGTAATTATGTTTTGCCTTTCCGCTGACTGGTTAGCACGCACCAAAAGCTTTTCACTGCGCCTTTGTACACGTGACAGTAAACTAAACTGGAACTAAAAGTGCCTTTTACCAGCTTATTACTGTGATGAGGTGATGCAAATAGATCAAAACCATTAGAAACCGCAGCCAGAAAGAGGACACAAGATGGTTGAGTAACTCAATGGGTCCAGGCAGCATCTCTGGAGAACATGAATAGGTGATGTTTCGGGTTGGGACCCTTCTTCAGACTCTGGGATCAGACCTCTTTGGGACTATGGGGCTTTTCCAGCACAAAGATCTAGAATTTAGAATCTAGAATCAAGACCTTGGGTGCTATGGAATTAACGTTATACTTGTCTGTCATGGAAATTGTGACACGTGGACTTAGACGAGATCTGGGGTTAGTGGAGAAGAGAGGATGAGAATTGGGCCAAGAATTGGATTCTCGTTTTCAGGGGTGGATTAATGAGTTTCTAAAGTATTCCTTCTAATTCCTGAAGCATTTCCCAACTTCTGGTGTTTTTAAGGTGGAGCAAAATGACCCAAAAATGGTCGGTTTGACTCCAGGCAAAACCATTTCTCAGTCACATAATGGAAGGAAGTGCGGCGCGTTGGTGCAGCAATAGAGTTGCTGCCTTACAGTGCCAGAGACCCGGGTTCAGTCCTGTCTATGGTTGATGTCTATGTGGAGTTTGTACCTTCTCCCTGTGACCGACCGCATGGGTTTTCTCCAGGTGCTCCAGTTTCCTCCCACTTTACAAAGACGAGAAGACTTGTAGGTTAATTGGCTTCTGTAAAATTTCCCTAGTGTGTAGGATAGAACTAGTGTATGGGTGATCGATGGTCGCCACAGACATGGTGAGCCAAAGGGCCTGTGTTTCTAAGTGCACTGTATTTCTAAACTAAACTAAACTAATGTGCAGCAAAAATGACACAAAATTGTTGGTTTCAGGTTTCACTCCAGGAAAAACTATTTCTCGGTCACAAAATTGCATAGGAAAAAAAATCTCTGCAATTGAATACCTTGGCCCCAAGGTCCTTCGGTTTAATGAGAGAACAGTCAAATTAGTGTCAGCCTCAGAAACCTAATGCATCTCAAAAAGCTATTTGATTATGGTGGATTTCTCCAGAAGAAAAATATACCTTTTTTCTTTCAGGCATCTTTTGTAAAACAGAAACACAAGCACTGTATCAAATAAAGTAATGCCGTTGCTTTGATATGTTAACATCTTGGGCTGTTTTGCAGCGGAAAAAAAAGATAACACATAATTTCTGCACTTATATCAGCTATCAGCTCGTTTCCACAGTCCAGCATTATTGTTCACACCATCACTTACAGTGCTAGATATTTTGGTTCACTCGTTTAAATGTGCATTAAATTACATTCATTACCAGCATGACCAGAGGTGTTGATGTTCTCGACCCTGAAAGTCATTAGAACTAGCAAATAACTTTTTTTCCTGCCATTTAAAGAGGGAACTGAAACTAATAGGAATTGTCCAAATAACTCACTAATCGTTTATCAGTACTACCTCCATCTGCACCATCTCTGACATTGGCTTACATTAGTCGCCAACATATCTTTGGTTTAGTTTAACACAGTGAGTCAGGCAGCATCTCTGGAGAAAAAGAATAGGTGGCATTTTGGGTCAAGACCCTTCTTCAGACTGAGAGTCGGGGAAAGGGAAATAGTGATGTAGAGCAAATGAATGAGAAATATGCAAAAAGCAACAATGTTCAAGGATAGTTGGAGCCCACAATGGTCCATTGTTCCTTTTATTCATTTGTTCTATCCCTCTATATCACCGTCTATATCTCTCATTTCCTTTAACCCTGACTCTCAGTCCGAAGAAGGGTCTCAACCCGAAAAGTCACCTATTCCTTCTCTCCAGAGATGCTGCCTGACCCGTTGAGTTACTTCAGCTTTTTGTGTTTATTTTCAGCTTAAACCAGTGACTGCAGTTTCTTCCTACACATTTAGTTCAGTTTAATTTAGTTTAGAGATGAAGTGTAGAAACAGACCCTTGGGCCGACCGGAGTGATCCCCGTCCAATGGACCAACAAAATCATAAGTCATAGGAGCAGCATTAGGCCATTCAGCCTATCAAGTCCACTCCGCCATTCAATCATGGCTGACCTATCTCTCCCTCCTAACTCCATTCTCCTGCCTTCTCCCCATAACCTCTGACGCCTGTACTAATCACAAATCTATCTATCTGCCTTAAATATATCCATCGACTTACAGCCGTCTATGGCAATGAATTCCACAAATTCACCATCCTCTGACTAAAGAAATTCCTCCTTCTCTCCTTCCTAAAAGAATATCCATTAATTCTGAAGCTTTGACCTCCAGTCCTTCCACTAGTGGAAACGTACGGATATAGGAATTAATTATTTTGGTAGCATTATTCAACGTACTAGGAGGCCGCGACATTAAGCTGATATTCTGCTGCTCTCTTGAAGCAGGCTTGTACCCCTGGTCACCCCACAGCTTCTTTATAACATCCACCAGCTCCTTGGGCATGGTAACCTCCTCGATTGAATCTGCAAGGTTAAAAAATTGTCTCCCAGCTTCCTGGAAACAGAAATGAGAACAAAATTAAGGGTGTGAACTATCATAACTTTTTCAACACGAGATGCATTTGGAGCTTGAGGATAAGAAGCAGCCTGAATTTCTCGAACAGGGTGGCACGGTGGTGCACCGGTAGAGTTGCTGACTTACAGCGCTAGTGACCTGGGTTCCATCCTGACTACGGGTTCCATCTGTACGGAGTTTATACATTCTCCCCGTGACGTGTGTGGGTTTTCACCAGGAGCTCTGGTTTCATCTCACACCAAAGACCTAAAGGTTTGTAGGCTAATTGGCTTGGTAAAATTGTACCACGGGCATTTCCGCACTGTATCTCTAAACTAAACTAGGATAATAGCTCACCGCATTGGTTGTCCTTCTCTAATCAATCTCAATGGTGGACATGGCTCGAATAATGGCCAGGATGGACTGAAGGATGTTGCCGTTAATAATAGATATGAAACATTCTTCCTTTGAATAGCCATCTTGATGGTTAATTTGACAAGAAAAGTCAAAATCAAATAAATTGTTTACTATTCACCAAGTTATATATTCTTCGCCTAAATTCCTGTTTTAATGATTCCTTTGTACCTTTAAAGCTTCCGATTGTTATAGAATCATAGAGTTCTAGAGTCACATAGCGTAGAAACAGGCCCTTCAGCCCAACTGGCTCACACCAACCAACATGTCCCACCTACACTAGTCCAACCTGCCCGCTCTTGGTCCATATCACCTCTAAACTTGTCTGATCCATGCACCCGACTAAATGTTTCTTAAATGTTGTGATAATACCTGCCTCAACTACCTCCTTCAGCAGCTGGTTCCATACACCCACCACCCTTTGTGTAAAAAAGTTGTCTCTCAGGTTCCCATTAAATATTTCCCCCCTCACCTTAAATTCCAGTCCTGAGTTCTATTCCATGTTTTATATTCTTTGCCCAAATGCCTGTTTTAGTGATTTCTTTGTACCTTCAAAGCTCCCAATTTTCATTTTGGATTTCTTGCATTTGCGTTTATCATATCATATCATATCATATCATATCATATCATATCATATCATATCATATCATATCATATCATATCATCATATGAAATCACTAAAACAGGCATTTAAATGTGCAAAATTTCTTTCTCAGTGAGTCATTCAATCCAAGTGTTAAAAGAGACAAAACTATCATTCAATCTGTGGAATTCTTTGCCATGGAGGCCATCAATGGATATTTTTAAGGCAGAGATAGATAAATTCTTGATTAGTGTCAGGGGCTATGGGGAGAAGGCAGGAGAATGGGGTTAGGAGCGTGAGATATAGATCAGCCTTGATTGAATGGCGGAGTAGATGACGGGCCGAATGGCCTAATTCTGCTGCTGTCACTTATGACCTTACCTGAAATTTTGCTCGGAAACTAAAAGCAGCAACAAGTTGGCTGGGCCTTAAATTAAATTATTAGCTAAAAGGATTAGAGTGAATTGCGTAGAAATGTCCTCTTTCAAAGAGCAGTGGGGACCTAGGCCGCACTGACTGAACTCCTCCTCACAATTTCATTGTGTGAGGAGCACTTAATGTGGAGTAAACAGCTGAGGTCAGATAAGTTTCTGTAACTGATTATTGGTTGGCATGACCTTGATGGGCCAAATAGCCCACTTCTATCTGTTGAGTTTCTGTCATAGAGTCATAGAGTAATAGTGTGGAAACCGACCCTTCGTCCCAACTTGCCCACACCGTACAACATGTCCCATCTTCACAAGTCCCACCTGCCTGCATTTGGTCAGCATCCCTCTAAACCTGCCCTGTCCAAATGTTTCTTAAGCATTGCAATAGTACCTGTCATTTTATGATTCTATGAATTAGTTCTTAATTTTTGAAGATCCTGTTTATCTTCTACATTTTAGAACACACATCGAACAGTGGAGAACAGGAATGGGGCCCTTCGGCCCACAATGTTTGTGCTGAACATGATGCCAAGTTAACCTGATCGACCAGTATATCATCCATCCATTCCTTGCACTTCCATATGCCTATCTAAAAGCCTCCTAAAAGCCACAATTTCTTCCCAGTGGTTATAAGGCAACTGAAACATCCTATCAACAATTAGAGAGTGGTCATGAGCTACGATCTACCTCATTGAAGACCCTCAGACTATCCTCAATCGGACTTTATCTCGTACCAAACCTTATTCTCTTTGTCATGTATCTGTACACTGTTGTCAGCTCGATTGTAATTGTGTATTGTCTTTCCGTTGACTGGTTAGCATGCAACAAAAGCTTTTCACTGTACCTCGGTACATGTGACAATAAACGAAACTAAAGGAAAAATATATATATGTGCGAGAGATTGACAGTTTACAGGGAAATAAGTGGGGGAATGGAATTGATGAGCATAGGCTCAGTGCAACATGGATGACCATACGCTCAATGGGCTGAATGGCCTCCTATATTGTTATAAGAATGATCCATGCAATTTTTTATGGTATGAGGATAGTTATTTTTCTCTGCAATTAACAGTTAAATCTCAGCATGGATGGAGCATTGCAAATTTGCCTCCTAAGCATGAATTAATATGATGAATTTCTATGTGGGCGGAAATGTGCATTCACAGTGTGAGCCACAGATGTTGTAATAGATCGATGTGTAAATTGTGTAAATGGTACGTGACTATGGCAAGCAGCATAAAAAAGCACGTTGTTTGCAATTGCAGACCGAGCTTAACACTGGAGTTAGACACAAAATGCTGGAGTAACTCAGCGGGCCAGGCAGCATCTCTGGAGAAAAGGAGTAGGTGACATTTTGGTTGAGGCTACATCTTTGGCCTCGACCCGAAACATTACCTATCCCTTTTCTCCAGAGATGCTGCTTGACCCGCTGAGTTACTCCAGCATTATGTGTCTCTCTTCGGTGAAAACCAGCATCTGAAGTTTCTTCCTACACATTAACACAGGGGTGTTGTTTTATGAACCATAGGCTTTTGTCAGTGAAAGGAGTAAACATAGAAAATAGGTGCAGGAGTAGGCCCTTCGGCCCTTCGAGCCAGCACTGCCATCCAATATGATCATGGCTGATCATCCAAAATCAGTACCCCGTTCCTGCTTTTTCCCCCATATCCCTTAATTCCGTTAGCCCTAAGAGCTATATCTAACTCTCTTGAAAACATCCAGTGAATTGGCCTCCACTGCCTTCTGTAGCAGAGAATTTCACATATTCACAACTCTCTGCGCGAAAATGTTTTGCCTCATCTCAGTCCTAAATGGCCTAACCCTTACTCTTAAACTGTGACCCCTGGTTCTAGACTCCCCGAACCTCGGAGGTCATTTTTCCTGCATAAACATTTTAAAAGGCAGAAAAGTTGAACTTGCTTCATTTGTTTGATGATGGTGTTCTTTCCTGATTCGCCTGCACCTGAAAGATTAACAAATAACAGATTTTTGCAAATAGCGGTCGTCCTGAAGGAACGCAGGAGATAGGAGAGGGGTAGGCGAAATTATCTCTAAAACATGCTACATAATCCGATCCAACCATAGGTGATCTATTGCAAAAATAAAGTGCTAGAGGAACAGGGTGGCTCAGTGGTGCAGTGGTAAAGCTGCTGCCTCACAGCGCCATGGATCCGCGTTCTTAAGTTCATAAGTGATAGGAGAAAAATTAGGCCATTCGGCCCATCAAGTCTATTCCACCATTCAATCATGGCTGATCTATCTTTCCCTCTTAACCTCATTCTCCTGCCTTTTCCCCATAACCCCTGACACCCTTGATCATGACTGTGGGTGCTGTCTGAACGGGCAACACGGTGGCGCAGAGGTAGAGTTGCCACCTTACAACGCTTGCAGCTCCAGAGACCTGGTTTCGATCCTGTCTACGGGTGCTGTCTGTACGGAGTTTGTACGTTCTCCCCATGACCACATGGAATTTCTCTGAAATCTTCGGTTTCCTCCCACACTCCAAAGACATACAGTTATGTATGTGAATTGGCTTCACAAAAATGCTGGAGTAACTCAGCAGGTCAGGCAGCATCTAGGAAAGAGGGAATGGGTGACGTTTCGGGTCTAGACCCTTCTTCAGACTGATCCGAGTTCAGTCTGAAGAAGGGTCTAGACCCGAAACGTCACCCATTCCCTCTCTCCTAGATACCTTCGATTTGTACCAGCATCTGCAGTTATTTTCCTACACTATGTGAATTGGCTTGGTAAATGTAAAAATTGTCGCCAGTGTGTGTAGGATGGTGTTAATATCCGGGGATCGCTGGTCGGTGTGGACCCGGTGAGCCGAAGGGCCTGTTTCCGTGCGGTATCACTAAACTAAACTAAACTAATCGCAAAGACATGCAGGTTTGCAGGTTATTCGGCTTCTGTAAATTGCTCCTAGTATGGAACTAGTGTGCAGGTGATCAATGGCCAGCCTGGACCCGTGTTTCCACGCTGTGTGTCAAAATTGAACTAAACTCAGTGGGTCAAAATTATTCCTGGTATTTCCTCTTTTCCAATTGTAAATGAAAAAGGTTCCTAGTGTGGCATGGATATAGTTAAATATCCCTGAACCTCAGAGGCTAGCGTAGTTCATCTGAAGTGTCACAGCTGGTTCCCAGACATCCTCAATGCCAAATTTCTATTCTTGCTTTGAATTTGGCTGGTTTATGTCTCGGCTCGGGTATACTAAATTGAAAGAAATATGTCCAATAAAAATATACAGCTCTCCAATCTGAAATTAAGCCTTTAGTTCGTGGTTCCTATTCCCTGTACAATATCAAGTGACGTACGATGGACTATTAGTCAGACTCTTGCATCTGATGTCATTCCATGAGGGGTGATCTTTTGAGTTGAGAGATGCAACAGGCCCATCGGCCCACCGAGTCCGCGCCGACCAGTGATCACCCCGGACTCGAGCACTATCCTACGCACTAGGGACAATTTGCAATTTTACCAAAGCCAATTAACCTAAAAACCTGTACATCTTTGGAGTGGGGGTGAAAACCGGAGCATCCGGTGGAAACCCGAATGGTTACAGGGAGAACGTACAAACTCCGTACAGACAGCTCCCGTGGTCGGGATTGAACCCGGGTCTCTGGCGCTTTAAGCCAGCAACTCTACGTGTACAAAATCATGAGAAGAATAGATCGGGTAAACGCACAGAGTCTCCTGCCCAGAGTGGGGGGAGATTGGGAACCCAGCGGTAAGAATACTAATTTCAAGTAACCCTTGCATTCACTCTTTCGCCTCCCTCCCCCACCCTTGGTGTCCTGCTGGTTTCACTGATCACATCCATTCATTATTACCTCTTCCACAGGACAATGGACCATTGTGGGCTCCACTTCCTGGGTCATCAGTAACGGCTCTGCTTTATTCTGAACCTTTATCATATCTCTAGTTTCCCTCTTCACTAACTCTCAGTCTGAAGAAGGATCTCGATACGAAATGTCACCTATTTCTGAGTTACTCCAAAATTTTGTGTCTGTTTTCAGGAATCAGACAATAGTTTTTGGGGGGGGGGGGAGGGGGAGGGTGATTGATTCTCTGGGTTACTGCTGAGTGACTCCAGTTTTTTGTGTGTCTGGTTTTGGTTCCTTCCTACACAACCCAAGGCATAATCTGCCTAATTCCTACACAGGTTAAATTCTTCGTTCACTGCACTAATCCCCTTTGTGGATAAGGAGAAGATCTGACAAAGTAGATAAGATGCTACAATCTCTCCCCCCCCCCCACCCCTCTACAGTAAATCCCGAAATTCTCTCAGAAGACTCAACCAACATAATCTGCTCTGGCTGAGGTCAGCCGATTGAAGTGAGATCGCGTTGTACTGCAGTTTTCCGAGGCCACATCTTCTTATTTACACGCGTCAATGGTGGTCTGATCTTGCTGGCTTCCAACGTTAGAAGTCAGGGAGGTGCAAAGTGCTGGGGGAACTCAGTGGGTCAGGCAGCATCCCTGGATATCATGGGTGATGTTTCAGGTCGGAACCCTTCAGAAGAAGAGTGTCCCAACCTGAAACGTAGCCTGTTCATGTTCTCCAAAGTAGTTGCCTGACCCGCTGAGTTCCTCCAGCACTTTGTGTCTTTTTTGGTATATCAGTATCTGCAGTTCCTTGTGTCTATAATTCAGGGATGTTTGTAAAGCAAAATTACCTCTGAAAATGCGCGTTGCCATCTGTTCTTTCTACTTCAGTGCCGTGTACAGGCACGAAAGTGATGTTCATTGTATGAATTATTTAACCTTAAGAAAAGGCTGATCATTGGACTTCATGAATAAAGTCACACAGTGCAGAAGCAATGAAGCCTTAATGATCCTTCTCTCCATATCTCACAGCTTTGCCCACTCATCTGCCAATCATACCCCCTCACCTGTATCCACCTATCACTTGCCAGACTTTCCACCCCCACTTCTCTTTTCCAGCTTTCTCCCCTCCACCCTTCCCCCCCCTCCCCCACCCCCCCCATACACTCCATCCCACAACAATCAATCTGAAGAAGGACACCGGACCCGAAACGTCGCCTATCCATGTCCTCCAGTGATGCTGCCTGACCTGTTGAGTTACTCCACCACTTGATGGGCTGAATAATTTAATTCTGTAACTTTTTTGAACTTATAAAGACAGGGACACAAGGATGCGAACAGTGGAACTGGAGGATGACTAGGGTGGGGGAAAGAGCGGAGAGAGGGCGGGGAAGGAATGCAGGAGTTACTTGAAATGGGTTGTAAGCTGCCCAAGCAAAATATGAGATGTTGTTCCTCATCTTAACAAGACTGTGGTTGAATACCTCAGCTTCAGTTTAATAAGTTCAAAAATTTTAGGGGCAGATTTAAGCCATTCGGTCCATCGTCTACTCCACCGTCCAATCATGGCTGATCTATCTTTCCCTCTCAACCCAATCCTCCTGCCTTCTCCCCAGAACCCTTGATACCCGTACTAATCAAGAATCTGTCAATCTCTGCCTTAAATATATCCATTGACTTGGCCTCCTCAGGCGTCTGTGACAATGACTTCCACAGATTCATCACCCTCTGACTAAATATATTCCTCCTCATCTACTTTCTAAAGGTACGTCCTTTTATTCTGAGGCTATGGTCGGTCTCTGGTCCTAGACTCTCCCACTAGTGGAAACATCTCCACATCCACTCGATCCAGGCCCTTCACTGGCAGTCTCATACCCTCTTCCCGCCATCTTTTCCTCCTAGAAGTCTTTCATTCTCTGTGACTTAGGCGGTAATGGTGGCACAGCGGTAGAGTTGCTGCCTTACAGCTCTTGCTGCGCCGAAGACCCGGGTTCGATCCCGATTACGAGTGCTGTCTGTGCAGAGTTTGTACGTTCTCCCCGTGACCTGCGTGGGTTTTCTCCGAGATCTTCAGTTTCCTCCCACACTCCAAAGACCTACAGGATTTGTAGGTTAATTGGCTTGGTGGATGTGTAAAATTGTCCCTAGTGTGTGTAGGATAGTATTAATGTACAGGGACCGCTGGTCGGTGTGGACTCGGTGGGCTGAAGGGCCTGTTTCCGCGCTGTATCACTAAACTAAGACTGAGTGATGCCTCAGCAACTGATTCTCCAGACATATTCAGAGTAGAGACTTGCAAACACTCGCCACCCTTTGAGTGTAGAAATCTCTCCACATTGTAGTCTATGTGGGGTTTCCTTTTTACTGAGACCATGACACCCCACTTCCCCCACCCCCATTCTCAACTCTTCATACAGAGAAACAGCCGCCTTGCGCCCACCTTGTTTGCTCCCTCATTGTAAGATTCAGCATGGAAATAGGCCATTCAGCGCACTGAGTCCACGCTGACCACCCATTTACACCAGTTATCCGACTTTCCCCATCCACTCCCTGCACACTAGGGGTTAATTTGCAGAGGCCAATCAACCTACAAACCCATATGTCTTTGGGATGTGAGAGGAAACTGGAGCAAACGGCAAAGTTGGCTCGACATAACTTATGCCTGGAGCCTGCACTGCATGCAACAAGTAAATGCTACGGGAGATAGCGATCTGAAGCAAGTGTTGGATGTGCAAACAGATTTATAGATGCAGCATGGAAACAGGCCCTTCGGCCCAACGAGTCTGCGCCAACCAGCGATCCCCACACACCAGCATTTTTCTACACACTAGGGACAATTTACAATTTTACCAAGCCAATTAGCCTCCAAACCTGTACATCTTTGGAGTGTGGGTGGAGACCGGACCACCCGGAGAAAACCTACTCAGTCACAAGGAGAATGTACGAACTCCCTACAAACAACCCCCTTAGTCAGGATCGAACCTGGGTCTCTTGTGCTGCAAGGCAGTAACTTTGCCGCTGCGCCATTGTGCTATCGCCACACAGATCAGGTCAATTAACACTTAAGGTGCAAAACTACCACCCCAGCACCTGAGAGACCTATTTGCTGCAGCTTTGCAGACTCATTATTAGGCAGACTGCAATAAGATGTTGCCTGACCCACTGAGTGACCCCAGCAGTGTGGAATAATGTGCGTCTATTAGAGTGACGCACTTTGTCAATGTCCGTGACAATGCAGGCATTGTACGTGACAATGCAGGTAGCTTATCGAAGCAATCATTGAAAAGAAGCAACGAAGGGATTGTATAAATAGTGCACCAGGGATTTGTGTGTGGTCTGCTGTAATCCATCATCTCCGTTGGATAAAGCGTCGGAGTATTAAGGCATTAAAGACATGTAAGTAGAAATGTGACTGAGCTTTGATCTAGCTGCCCCTCCTTGCTGTCTTTCTGTGAAAACACCGGAGATACACACCCAGTTGTTACTTCCTCTCAAGGTTCCTTGTCTTAGATTGCCCTGAGCTTTCCATTTGCTTTCCTTCTCAAAGTCATGTGTGCAAAATCATGAGAGGAATAGATCGGGTAGACGCATAAAGTCTCTTGCCCAGAGTAGGAGAATTGAGAACCGGAGGGCATAGGTTTAATGTGTGGGGGAGAAAGGTTTAGTTCAGTTTACAGATACAGCGCGTAAACAGACCCTTCGGCCCACCGAGCCCGCACCGACCATTGACCCCTGCAACCTTACATTATATACACACAATGGGGACAATTTATAATTATACCAAGCCAATTAACCTATAAACCTGCACTTCTTTGGAGTGTGGGAGGAAGCCGGAGCACCCGGGGAAAACCCAGGTGGTCACAGGGAGAATGTACGAACTCCGTGCCAGACAGCACCCGTAGTCAGGAATGACCCCGGGTCTCTGGCTTGGTCAGGCAACAACTTTACCGCTGCGCCACCATGCTCCCCCTAAAATAGCAACCTGAACGTTTTCATTCAAATGGTGGTAGGTTCAAGCTGACAAAGGAGGTAGTTGAGGCAGGGACTATTACAACGTTTAAGATACATTGGTACGTGGATAGGACAAGTTTAGAGGGATATGGGCCAAATGCAGGCAGGTGGGACTAGCGTAGATGGTACATGATGGTCGGTGTGGGCATGTTGGGCCGAAGGGCCTGTTTCCACGCTGTATCACTCTATGCTTCTGGGACTCTTCTTCAACTTTCGTATCTTTAATACAGTGACACTTCTGTCTGTGAGGGAGGGAGAAGACCAATGGAGGACCCGGCATGGGGGGAGAACAATGGAGGACCTGGCGTGGGGGGAACCGCCCTGAGGGGGGGAGGGGAAGAACAATGGGCAATTGGGGAGGGTGGGTGAACAAAGGACAATGGGGGGGGGGAGAGAACAAAAGGATGAGCCGGGGTGCTTTGTAACTTTGTCAGCTCCGTAGGTGCCTGCTCTTTGTATACATTGGGTGTGCATCAAAGAATTTCACTGTGCCTAGTCACATTTGACAATAAAGTATTCCATTCCATTCCATAACACGCATTGAATTGTTCTGGCTGCATTCTATTTTCTTTGCCCAAAATCAAGTTATTGAACCATAACAACACAATGTGTGCAGAAAGGAACTGCAGATGCTGGTTTATACTGAAGATAGTCACAAAGTGCTGGAGTAACTCAATGGTTTAGGCAGTATTTCTGGAGAAAAAGGATGGGTGACAAAGGCAGGGCCCTTAGAGTCATAGAAAGTCATAGAGTGATACCGCATGGAAACAGGCCCCTCGGCCCAACTTGCCCACACCGGCCAATATGTCCCAGCTGCACTAGTCCCACCTGCCAGCATTTGGTCCCTATCCCTCCATACCTGACCTATACATGTACCAGTCCAACTGCTTCTTAAATGTTGGGACAGTACCTACCTCCCGTGGCAGCATGTTCCATGCACCCACCACCCTTTGTGTGAAAGAGTTTTGTTGTACAGACAGCACCAGTAGTCAGGATGGGACCCGGGTCTCTGGCGCAGTAAGGCAGCAACTCTACTGCTGCGCCACCGTGCCACCCTCAATGTTGAATCATTTCAGTTCAGTTTCTGTTCAGTTCAGTTTATTGTAACGTGCAGCGAGGTACAGTGAAAAGCTTTTGTTGTGTGCTGACCAGTCAGCAGAAAGACAACACACGATTACAATTGACCCATTTACAGTGTATAGATACGTGGAAAGGGAACAACGTTTAGTGCAAGGTAAGGCCATTAAATAATTTCAGAGGGCATTGAAGAGTGGACCACCTTACTGAGGGTTTGTGGTCGCAAGTAGCTGACCAAATGAGGACAGCAGATTTCTTTCTCTAAGGAGCATTAGTCTTCCAGATGGTGCTTCTATATTCATGCCTGTGAGGCATTGTGAGTAAATGAAATCAGCATCGCTAATTGACTCATGAAGTTTCCATCGCCGGTTTAATGAGATTTTAAATTGTATTTTCTGGGCAAAATAAAAGCGAGCAACAGAACTCGAATCCAAACATCTAATTTGTTTGTCTGCTTGAGTTCCTTTTTTCACAGTCCTTCCTTCCCTATGGCTCTGTTTTGACTCGATACTAATCCGTAGGAATTTTTGCTCCAGGTTTCCTGGTTCAAGACCCTTGCAAGAAGCTTGAGCACAAGAGGCAGGGCGATTTCAAGTATTTCAATTTGTGGTATGGAGGGAGTGCTGAGTGGGTCTCTTCCACATACTCCGGTTTCCTCACACATCCCAAAGACCCGCAGGTTTGTAGGTTAATTGGACTCTGTGAATTGACCCTGGTGTGTAGGGAATGGATGCGAAAACAGGGATAACATAGAATGAGCTTGAACTGATGACAGGTGGTCAGCATAGACTCTGCGGGCTGAAGGGCCTGTTTTAATCCTGCATCGCGAAACTAAACTAAAACTGTCCTGAGGAAGTTTTGATTTTGTCGGTGCAGCTTAGAACCCATGGCTTAGTGGTTTGATGAAAGGTTTCGACCCGAAACATCACCTATTCCTTTTCTCCAAAGATGCTGCCTGACCGGCTGAGTTACTCCAGCTTTTTGTGTCTATCTTCAGTGTGAACCACCATCTGTAGTTCCTTCTTCCACAACCCGAGGCATAACCAGCCCTTTCATGTGGATGCAACTGCGAGACTATATTTACTGCTCAAATAGATCTACCACCGCAGAGGGACCATGGGTTGTTGTGGGATCTTGCTGTGTATCAATTAGCTGCCATGAATGGTGACATTAGAACAGTGACGCACTTTAAAATCGCATAATTTCTCACAACAACCCTTTGAGGTCACAAGGCACTACATCAATGTGTTTTCTTGTTTTCAAACTGCGCTGAATTTTATTCTTAGCACATTTCCACTCAATCAAAATGTAATCGTGTTCTGAATATTCTGTAATTTGGTTATTGCATGTCTTTTAATATATTAAATAGTTTAATCAATAGCTTGGTATTATCACAAACAATTTCTTGGCTTGGGTAATTTTCCTTGTTTTCTGCAGGGAGTCATAGAGTTATAAAGTCAAACAACGTGAAAACAGGCCCTTCGGCCCAACGCCCACACCGACCAACATGTCCCATCTACACAAGTCCCACCTGCCTGCGTTTGGCCCATATCCCTCTAAACTTTCCCTTTCCATGTACCTGTCCAAACGTTTGGCATATTACCTGCCTCTTTAAACATTAGTTTTGTTTTGTTTCGTTTACAGATATAGCATGGAAACAGGCCCTTCGGCTCACCGAGTCCACACCCACCATTAATCACCCATTCACACTAGTTATCCCACTACACGCTGGGGGCAATATCCAGAGACCAATTACCCAACAAGTTTTAGGGATGTGGGAGGAAACCGAAGCACCCGGAGGAAACCCACACGGTTTGATTTAGGAATTTATCCGAAAGAGTTTGAAGACAGATTCACTCAAATGAAACTAATTTATCTTTGCATCATCAAAGTCAAATTGATATATATTGAAAGCTCTGGTTTTGTTTCAAATGAAAGGTTTGCGTTGAAGTCGCAGATGTCTGAGTTACCCAGCAGCAACAGTTTCACGGTCCTGGCTTCCACCTCTGCATCTTGCTGGAACTTCTTTTTCCAATTCTTTCGACCTCTTGGCTAGTTCCTTGTCCTCCGCACTCGCTCCTCTCCCCATTTCTGAATCCTCTGTTGCTTCCAGCGCAGTAGAAGGTGGTACCTTTCGGACGAAGGAAGAGGGAGCTCTTTGGCGGTGAGGGGCTGGGATCCTTTGCCAAATTCTGTACAGAGACACCAAGGTGTCACACAACAGCAACATGACGTCCAAGCGGGCTCATCAACCAAACAAAACAATGATCTCAGAGCTTTCCCCTCTGCTCTTTTGACTTATCTTTCTTCCGACCTAATCCCCCCCCTTAGTTGGGATTACGGAGCCACCTCCTAAACAGTGAATCCAATTAAAACCAAGGAGATCGGAAGGTGGTACAAAACAGAGAACTGCAGGTTTATATCGAAGAAAGACACAAAGTGCTGGAGTAACCCTGCGAGTCAGGCAGCATCTCTGGAGAAAAAGGATGGGTGACCTGTTGTGTCAGTTCGGGTCTGAAGACATGTCATGACACGTAGACCCGAAACGTCACCCACCCTTTTTCGCCAGAGATGCTGCCAGACCCGCTGGGTTACTCCTGCACTTTGTGTCGATCTTCGAGATGGGAAGGTCATTCCTTGGATCTGATATCTGCCTTCCATATTCACTGAGAACAAAACGAGCGAACCATAGGCAGAAAGATCCTACGTAGAATCCAGTGCAGAATTTCTTAAATGATTCAACAACTTTTGCCCATATTATGCTTATCTTGATGCCTACATTCTATGCCAATCTAACCATAAGTTGATGGCAAAGCACAACGTATTTAGTTTATTGTCACGTGTACTGAGATACTGCGGAGCATCTTGGACAATACAGCTCGCACCCCCCTCCATGACACACTGGTCAACCTGAGGAGCACCTTCAGCAGCAGACTGGTCCCACCAAGATGCAGCACAGAACGCCACAGGAGATCCTTCTCCCCTACGGCTATCAAACTGTACAACCCCTCCCCCTTCTGTCGTGGGGTAGACTGAGACCGACTCCTCTCCCCCCCCCCACCCCCTCCCCAATCTTTGCACATCCCCAATCCTTTCCACTCGTCACTGTAATTTCATGTTTGATGTGTACTTTGTGTTTTTATGACTGTTGGCGGATCATTGTCAGGTAATCTCCTTCAATAATGGATGTATTTGTGCCGGAAAGGGTGCAGAGAAGATTTACAAGTGTGTTGCCAGGACTCGTTGGCCTGAGCTAATGGGAGAGGTTGAGCAGGCTAGGGCTTTATTGCTTGAAGCACAGAAAGCTGAAGGGTGATCTTTGAGAGGTGTCTAAGATCATAAGAGGAATGCACAGTCTCTTACCCAGTGTAGAGGAATCAAGAGCCAGAGGACATAGGTTTAAGACGAGGGAGGGAAAGATTAGGAAACTATTCAGTAAGTTTTAATGAGGTCCCCCCCTTATCCTTCTAAACTCCAGCGAGTACAGGCCCAGTGCCTTCAAATGCTCATCATATGTTAACTCAATCATTCACAGTCATAGATTTTAGAATTTTTTAGATTTAGATTTAGATTTAGAGATACAGCGCAGAAACAGGCCCTTCGGCCCACCGGGTCCACGCCGCCCAGCGATCCCCGCACACTAACACTCTCCTACACCCACTAGGGACAATTTTAAAAAAAATTTACACACACGTTTGCCCAGCCAATTAACCTACAAACCTGCACGTCTTTTTTGGAGTGTGGGAGGAAACCGTAGATCTCGGAGAAAACCCACGCAGGTCACGGGGAGAACGTACAAACTCTGTACAGACAGCACCGGTAGTCAGGATCGAACCTGAGTCTCAGGAGCTGCATTCGCTATAAGGCAGCAACTCTACCGCTGCGCCAACATGGGTAGGCCCTTTGGCCCAACTTGCCCACACCGGCCAACATGTCCCAGCTACACTAGTCAATTCCTGGGATCGATTCCTGGGATCATTCTTCTAAATGTCCTCTGGACCCTCTCTTGCAGATTTCTGGGGCAGGTGATGGTGGCCTCACACACGAGCTCAGTGTGAAGCAGGTTATCACGGTCCCAGTAAAGAGCAAAATCAGGCCACCATATCCTAATGAGCTTCAACAGGCCTACGTATGGAACCCGATTAGAGCCTGATGCCAGTTTTAGCGGATTTGACTGCTGGTCTTCAGATGTGATCAACGTCGCCCTTGGTGCTGGCTGACAGCTGTCGAACCTTCTCACCGTCAAAGCATACTTCATCACCCCCAAGGTGTTAGTCTGACGTGAAAGCTGGCTGCAGATGAATTGCAATAAAGGGTCAGGGAGCTGAGGAGCATCAACCAGACCAAGGCCATTCACCAGCTGGGGATTCCTGTTCTGAATTGTTCGGTAATCGGGTGGGACGGTCTTGCCGCGGTCGATTTGCTGCCTTACAGCGCCAAGGTACCGGGATTATCCTGACTACGGGTGCTGACTGGATAGAGTTTGTACGTTCTCCATGTGAGGGCGTGGGTTTTCTCCGGGTGCTCCGGTTTCCTACCACACTCCAAAAATGTACAGGTTTGTAGGTTCATCGGCTTTGGTAAAAATTGTAAAAGTGTTCCTAGTATGTACGATAGTGCAGGTGTAGAGGAATTGCTGGTCAGTGCGGACTCGGTGGGCTGAAGGGCCTGTTGTTCACAATGTATCTCTAAAGTAAGCTATTGCCTGCCACCCAGCAATGATAATGACGTTTGTTTGCAGAGTTTTGTTTAATTTAGTTTAGAGATGCAGCGCGGAAACAAGCCCTTCGGCCCACCAGGTCCACACTAGCCATCGATCTCCCGAACTCTAGTTCGATCCTACACATTAGGGACCATTTACAATGTTACTGAAGCCAATTAACCTACAAACCAGCACGTTTTTGGAATGTGGGAGGAAACAGGAGCACCCGGAGAAAACCCACGCGGTCACAGTGAGAACGTACAAACTCCACACAGGCAGCACCCGTAGTCAGAATCGAACCTGGGTCTCTGGCGCTGAGGTATCAGCTCTACTGTGCCACCTTACTGGCTCCTAGTAAATCAGATCTGGCTCTGGGGATCAGTTGATGGCTCTGGGGATCAGTTATGAGGGCACTATTTTTAGCTTAGAAGCCAAAGTGCTGGAATAACTCAGCGGGTCAGGCAGCAACTTTTGAGGACAAGGATAGGTGACGTTTTGGGTCGAGGGCCGTTTCAGAGATCTGCTAATTTATTCCAGCACTATGTTCTATGCAAGATCCCGGCATATCTGCAGGTTCTCGTGTCTCTATGTTTAGCTTGTTGAAGTTCTTCCCATCTTCACCTTCTTTTGAACATTGACTCCTTGTTGACTAATAGTTCCATAAGTATTCAGTGTTCCCCTAGTCTCGCATAAACAATTATCACAGTGCCTTGCCTACGGACGGCACAGTGGCACTGCCGTAGAATTACTGCCTCACAACGCCGGACTACGGGTGCTGTCCATACAGAGTTTGCACGATCATCCTGTGACCACATGGGTTTTCTCCAGGTGCTCCAGTTTTCTCCCACACTCCAAAGACGCGCAGGTTTGTAGGTTAATTGACATGGACCCACTACAGTTCGCATACCGTCCGAACAGGTCCACGGATGATGCGGTCTCCCAGGTTCTACACACCGCTCTCTCTCATCTGGACAGCCAGGGGGGCTATGTGAGGATGCTGTTCATTGACTTTAGTTCAGCATTCAACACAATAGTCCCCAGCAGACTGGTTGAGAAGCTGCTGGAACTGGGGCTTAGCACCCCTCTGTGTGCCTGGGTCCTGGACTTTCTCACTGCCAGGCCCCAAGTGGTCAGGATGGGGGAACACACATCTAGCTCCCTCACCCTGAACATAGGATCCCCCCAGGGCTGCGTCCTTAGCCCCCTACTGTACTCCCTGTACACACATGACTGTGGGGCCAGGTTCAGCTCAAACTCCATCATCAAGTTTGCTGATGACACTGTGGTGGTGGGCCGGATCTCCAACAACGATGAGAAGGCCTACCGGGAGGAGGTGGCTGATCTGGCACTCTGGTGTCAGGACAATAGCCTCCTCTTGAATGTCACTAAAACAAAGGAGCTGATTGTGGACTTCAGAAGGGCTAAACATCCAAGGACGTACACGCCACTGGAGATAAATGGGTCTATTGTGGATAGGGTGAGCAGTTTTAAATACTTGGGGGTCCGCATCGCAGAGGATCTGACATGGGCAACGCACATTGCCGCACTGGTGGGTAAGGCTAAGCAGCGCCTTTACCACCTTAGACAACTGAGGAAATTCAGAGTGTCTCTGAGGATCCTTCATTGCTTCTACTCTGGGGCTGTAGAGAGCATCCTGTCCGGCAACATTACAGTCTGGTTTGGGAACAGCTCTGCCCAGGACAGGATGGCCCTGCAGAGAGTAGTGCGTTCGGCAGAACGCACCATGGGAACTACACTCGTCCCCCTGCAGGACCTATACATCCGGAGGTGCAGATCCAGAGCAAGCAAGATCATGAGGGACCCCTGCCACCCCAGTAACGTACTGTTCCAGATGCTACGATCAGGCAAACGTCTCCGCTGTCACGCTGTGAAAATGGAGAGGATGAGACGGAGCTTCTTCCCACAGGCCATCAGGACTATCAACTTTTATAACCCCAGAGACTAAATTTTTGTCGACACTAATAGTAACTTATTAACTTTATTTATATGCTGTAACTGTAATTCTTTTTTGTGCACAACCCGCAGGCATTGCCACTTTCATTTCACTGCACATCGTGTATGTGTATGTGACAAATAAATTTGACTTGACTTGAAAATTGTAAATTGTCCCTAGTGTGTAGGATAGTGCTAGCGTGTAGCACAGTGCTAGTGTAGTTGAAGTTTAGTTTATTGTCACGTGTACTGAGGTACAGTGAAAAGCCTCTGTTGTATGTAAAATTGTCCCTAGTGTGTGTATATGTTAGTGTATGGGGTGATTGCTGGTCGGTGTGGGCTACCGAGCCTGTAGTGGGCTGTGTACCGAGCAGTGTGGGCTGTAGGCCACATTGCCACG
The DNA here is from genome assembly GCF_053455715.1 of Rhinoraja longicauda. NCBI lineage: Eukaryota > Metazoa > Chordata > Chondrichthyes > Rajiformes > Arhynchobatidae > Rhinoraja > Rhinoraja longicauda. The sequence continues at coordinate 31,834,642 of NC_135976.1, read as the reverse complement.
CTGTATCACTGAAGTAAATTAAAGTAAAAGCATGGATATTCAAGGGAAAGGATCAATACATAGAAACATAGAAAATAGGTGCAGGAGTAGGCCATTCGGCCCCTCGAGCCAGCTGATCATCCAGAATCAGTACCCCGTTCCTGCTTTTTACCCATATATCTTGATTCCGTTAGCCCCAAGAGCTATATCTAACTCTCCCTCCTGAATACATCCAGTAAATTGGCCTTCACTGGCTTCTGTGGCAGAGACACCTCAGCCCAAGCTTTGCTGCAAACATAAACCACACTCACTGGCTTTCAGTGTGAGATATCATGGTCAATTGTCTGAACAGCAATTACCTTCTACCTGCCTTCTCCCCATAACCTCCGACACATTATATATTCTTTGCTGTAAAAAACCGTCCACACATACTGCGCGATCAAAGAAACATGCATAATATTCCAGACCAGCAACTGCAATAATATTGGGCTTTAACCACCAGTGGGCAACAGTTGCTGTTAAAAATAATAATTCCTTGTGCAATGTTTAACAGCAACAGGCAGCCAGTGCCATGAACACATGGATAAAAAGACATTGAAAATTACACAATTGCAGAAATTAAAACTGTTGTTTGAAATACAAAGCCAGGATTTGTTTATGCACCAAAGAGGAATCTAGTGTATATGACTTTATTTCAGATACAGTGCCATTTTTAATGGATGTTTTAAGTCAAATAATGTAGAACATTAATTGATGGTAGTTCTACCCAATATCTAAGCTTATCCTTCAGTGAAGATAGACACAAAGTGCTGGAGTAACTCAGCGGGTCAGGCAGCATCGTTGGAAAAAAGGAATAGGTGACGTTTCGGGTCTAGACCATTCTTTCTTCACTCGATCCAAAACGTCGCCTATTCCTTTTCTCCAGAGATGCTGTCTGACCTGCTGAGTTACTCCAGCGTTTTGTGTCTATCTTCAGTGTAAACCAGAATCTGCAGTCGCTTCTGAATGAGGAAGAGCATTGAACTGCAGAGGCTGCACCTTTTGAATTAAACCATCATTGCTCTCCCTTCTAAGAAGAGTACTAACCCAAAATGTTGTCTATCCAGATGTTGCCTGAGTTTATCCAGCACTTTGTGTTAAGCTCATGACTCCAGCACCTGCAGTGTCTCACATCTCCATATAAAAGCATCATTAGTGTGTTTAGATGGACAAGATGCGGAAGGCAATGAACTGCCCATTTTTCTAGTGTCTTTACCTCCCTTCACTCTCAACCAGCTTGATAGAAACAAGTCAACTAGTTACTCTTTTTCCTGCCTCACCCGCTGAGTTACTCCAGCACCTTTTGTCTTATCTACCCATTGTAACACCTTGCTGTGCAGAATATATTTTATTCCCATTTCCCTACAAGACAGACTCAAAAGGTCATCCATGGCTACAATGTTCTTTTGGATATCTCCAGATTTTGCAAGTCCTTTCATTAGCCGTCCCCATTTAATTTTGTGTGGGACATGGAAATGTTTAGGAAAAATAACTGCAGATGCTGGTTTAAATCGAAGGTAGACACAAAATGCTGGAGTAACTCAGCGGGTCAGGCAGCATCTCTGGAGAGAAGGAATGGGTGGCGTTTCGGGTTGAGACCCTTCTTCAGACTGATGTCAGGGGAGGGGGCGGGACATTTGTCTCCTGACATCAGTCTGAAGAAGGGTCTCGGCCCGAAACGCCACCCATTCCTTCTCTCCAGCGGAAAGACTATACAAGATTACAATCGAGCTGTCCACCGCCTTCAGATAGAGAATAAAGGGAATAACATTCAGTGCATGATAAAGTCCAGTAAAGTCTGATTGAAGATAGTCCGGGAGGTCTCCAATGAGGTAGGTGGTAGCTCAGGACCGCTCTCTAGTTGTTGAAGGGATGGTTTGGGTGAGGATCAAGGTTGGAATTCCACCTTCTTCCATAACTAACATGTTATCACCAGGGAGGTTTTCAAGACTTGTTGACTTTCTCTTCGGGATGAACCTGTGCCCAGTAGCTTGCATGACACCAACTCTTTATGGAGCACATTCAACATGTCCAAGGAAGCCATTGTCCCTGGCAAAGCAAGAGGTATTAAACGGTAACTACGATACAACGTAAATCAGCTATTTCTCCATTGTGGAATGAAACACTGCTTTGACTACTCACCATGCCCATTGCTGTAACAGGCATCCAAAGTGCTCAATAAAATCTTTCCCAAAGCTCGCCTTGATATATTCTGTAGGCAAAATGAAGAGAAAGGGCGAGTTAGTTGGGCAGCTCTTTGAAGGATGTGCAATCAGGCATGATGTGAACTAATTAAAACTGGCCTTGGGTTCAAAACAGAATCACTTGTCCAACAGCGAGGAGAATGATCGGTTTATTCTGAAGGTTAGGACCCACAATCTGCCAGCACTAACGAGAAATGAAATGTCCTTCAGCATAGGAACCCAAAGTGCCCGAGACCCAACTCCCCCCTGAAGGATTTCATCGAATCCCACAGACACGTATTACATTGCGTGAGCAGTGCAGAGATTCATTTGAAACGTGTGAAATTCTTAAGGGATTGGACAGGCTAGACGCAGGAAAAATGTTCCCAATGTTGGGGGAGTGCAGAATCAGGGGTCACAGTTTAAGAATAAGGGGTAGGCCATTTAGGACTGAGATGCGGAAATTTTTTTTCACCCAGAGAGTTGTGAATCTGTGGAATTCTCTGCCACAGAAGGCAGTGGAGGCCAATTCACTGGATGTTTTCAAGAAAGAGTCAGATATAGCTCTTAGAGGTAACAGAATCAAGGGATATGGGGAGAAAGCGGGAACGGGGTACTGATTTTGGATGACCAGCCATGATCGTATTGAATGGCTTGAAGGGCCGAATGGCCCATTTCTGCACCTATTTTCCATGTTTCTATGTTTCTGGCGCAGCGGTAGAGTTGCTGCCTCACAGCGAATGCAGCGCCAGAGACTCGGGTTCGATCCTGACTGCGGGCGCCGTCTGTACGGACTTTGTACGTTCTCCCCGTGACCTGTGTGGGTTTTCTCCGAGATCTTCGGTTTCCTCCCATACTCCAATACAGGTATGTAGGTTAATTGGCTGGGCAAATGTAAAAATTGTCCCTGGTGGGTGTAGGATAGTGTCAATGTGTGGGGATCGCTGGGCGGCGCAGACCCGGTGGGCCGAAGGGCCTGTTTCGGCGCTGTATCTCTAAAATAAATTTTTTTTTTCATTACCAGCAATCGCAGTTGTTGCAGAAGCTGGAGGACATCGGTCAGCTTCTCCTCGACTAGCGAGAGTCTCACGCGGTCCGCTTCCACCATCTGCACCTCCATCCGCAGCATCTCCACCTCCTCCCCCTTCAGCTGAAGTTCCTTGGTCATGGAGCAAGCCAACTGCAAGAGGAAACGGTGCAGCTCAGACCAGGACTGTGGTCATAGAGTGGTGACGGCACTGGGCCTGTGGTCACTGGAGTTTTAGAAGCATAAGGAGGGACCTCATTGCAACTTACCAAATAGTGAAAGGCCTGTGTAGAGTGGATGTGGGGAGGATGTTTCCATCTGTGGGACCGCCGAGGACTAGAGGCCATTGCCTCAGAATAAAAGGACGTAGCTTTAGAAAGGAGATGTGGAGGATTTCTTTGGTCCGAGGGTGTTGAATCTGTGGAATTCATGGCCATAGAAGGCTATGGAGGCCGTCAACAGATATTGTTAAGGCTGAGAATCTTGATTAGTACAGATGTCAGTGGATATGGGGAGAAGGCAGGAGAATGGGGTTGAGAGGGAAAGATAGATCAGCCATGAATGAATGGTGGAGTAGATTTGATGGGCCCAATGGCCTAATCTGCTCCTATAACTATGCACAGTCATACACGTAAGGCACAGAAACAGGCCCTTTGGCTCAACTTGCCCACGCCAACCAACATGCCCCATCTGTAACTTATTCCACCTGTCTGCATTTGGCCCATATCCCTCCAAATCTGTCCTATCCATGTACCTGTCTAAATGTTTCTTCAATATTGTGATAGTACCTGCCTCCACTACCTCCTCTAGCAGCTCATTCCATACACCCACCACACTTTGTGTAAAATATTTGCCCCTCGGGTTCCTATTGAATCTTTCCCCCCACACATTAAACCATTGTCATCTGGTTCTTGCTTCCCCTACTCTGGGTAAAAGACCATACATTTACCCTATCTACTAGTGGATTTGGAGTAGACGTTCCTCATGGAGAGTAGGGACGGTGTAACCTTCCTTCACAGAACGGGAGACTCCAAAAAGAGGGGTTCAAAATCAGGAAGGTTTCCTGCCATTGGGAAGAAAGTGTAGAGGTCTGTGAAGTCAAGGTTGAGGAACTTATTAAACAAGTCTCAAGGAGGGTCCCAACCCAAAACATCACCTGTCCATTCCATCCACAAATGCTGCCTGACCTGTTGAGTTCCTCTGGCACTTTGTGTTCCGATTCCAAGGTATTGATTTCCAGACCTCAAGAATTCCCATCTCTAAACACCTGCTCCTTGCTCAAAAGGGTTGGTGAGTCAAGGTCAATGGAAGTTTTTTTTTAATATAGTGCCTGGGTACACTGAGGTACAGTGAAAAGCTTTTTTGTTGCTTCTATCCAGTCAGCGGAGGGACTATACATGATTAGAATCTTGCCGTCCACAGTGTACAGATACATCATTAAGGGAATAATGTTTAGTGCCAGATAAAGTCCAGTAAAGCCCGATTAAAGATAACTTGAAGGTCTCCAATGAGGAAGAAAGTAGCTCAGGGCCGTTTGTAAGAAGTGTAGATTTCTACAAGTCGTTTAACTTCTATATAAGCGTTTTATTATAAATACAATGCAGAGAGCAGGTGAGAAAACCTCATGGCACACCTCATGGTTAAAAAGTCAAACGAATTTAATCAGCAGCATAATACAGGTAACACTACGAAAACCAGGCATGGACTATAAATCAGGTCAGCAATACGAAAGTCAGGCATGGATCAATCCACCTATGGGATGGCTCTACACCGTTCTCTAGTTGGTGAGAGAATGGTTCAGTTGCCTGATGACAGCTGGGAAGAAACTGGCGCTGAATCTGGAGGTGTGCATTTTGGATGTGTTTTTGAAAGATCGAGGAATCGAGGGTTATGTGAACTGGAATTGAGACCTGGGGCAAATCAGCCCATGATCCAATTAAATGGCGGGGCTGGTTTGAGGGGGCCAGGGTGACCTATTATTGGTCCTTTTTCCTTGCGTACCTATGGCTGTCAGACTTCCAATTCACGGCGTCTCGGCGGTAGAGTTACTGCCTTACAGAGACCCGTGTTCGATCGTGACTATTTTTTTTATTTTTTTTATATATAAAAGTTTTATTCCAAAGAAAAACATACAAACATACTAAGCAAAATGTGATCAAACAAAAGCCGCCTGTGTCGGCAGTTTACAAATTAAACAATCGTGACTATGGGTGCTGTCTGTCATGGAGTTTGTACGTTCTCCCCGTGACCTGCGTGGGTTGTCTCTGAGATCTTCGGTTTCTTCCCGCACTCCAAAAGACGTATAGGTTTGTGCGTTAATAGGCTTTGGTGTTAATGTTAAAAAAATGCCCCTAGTGTGTGTGTGTGTAGGGCTGTGTTCATGTGCGGGGATCGCTGGCCGGTGCGGACTCGCTGGGCCGAAGGGCCAGTTGCAAAAATATTGCATATTTTTATTGCTTATTTTTATTGGTCTTATTGTTGGACTGTGGGTAATCTTTCGTTTCACTGCACATTTATGTGTACGTGACAAATAAATTGACTATTGACTATTCCGCGATGTATCTCTAAAACTAAAAATTACAAAAAACACAGCCTGCAGGAGACACACTCCGAGGATGCACAATGCAGCTGTGGTTAAAGTGACTGGGTCTCACACACACAGCCACGGGGCAATGTAAAGGAGGCCATTTGAAAGCCTGAGACTGAATGCAGAACTCAACAAAATCACTGACTAATGGTGTTGACACGCACTGAGCAAATAAAGACACGAGTTCAGGCCATCAAACCCGTGCACTGAACGCAGATGTGTCGAATCATGTCTGAGCAAGACAATTTGTTTTGCATAACAACCGTTTGCAGTTTTGCAAAGTTTAGTTTAGATGCAAAAACCTGAATATCGAACATATCAATCTGACCCAAAACTATTTGAATCTCACCCTAAACCATTTGAATCTTTCCCAAAGCTCGTCTTGATGCATTCTGTAGGCAAAATGAAGAGTTATCTCCATCTCTCTATATCACTGCCTTTTTCTCTGGTTCTCCCGACAATCGACCTGAAGAAGGGTCTCGACCCGAAGCGTCACCTATTCCTGCTCTCTAGAAGTGCTGCCTGTCCCGCTGAGTTGCTGCCTGTCCAGCTTTTTAGAAACATCGAAACATAGAAAATAGGTGCAGGAGTAGGCCATTAGGCCCTTCGAGCCTGCACCGCCATTCAATATGATCATGGCTGATCATCCAACTCATTATCCTGTACCTGCCTTCTCTCCATACCCCCTGATCCCTTTAGCCACAAGGGCCACATCTAACTCCCTCTTAAATATAGCCAATGAACTGGCCTCAACTACCTTCTGTGGCAGAGAATTCCACAGATTCACCACTCTCTGTGTGAAAAAAAACGTTCTCATCTCGGTCCTAAAAGACTTCCCCCTTATCCTTAAACTGCGACCCCTAACATCGGGAACAATCTTCCTGCATCTAGCCTGTGTCTATCTTCGCTTCGGGTGAAAGCAGCATCTGCAGTTCCTTCCTGCACATGCCTTGAACGCTGGCCCTACCTACCTGCTCCACGTCGGCCCGGAGTTTGGTCACTTGGTGCTCCTTGTTCTCCAGTTGAGCCGCAAGGTCCACTTCCCTCTCGCTGGAGGCCACAACTCCTCTGCCTTGGCGACGGCCACTGCCGTTACACGAGAGCAAACGCCGTAAAGTGATGCTGGGACTGCTACTGAAAGCCAGAGAGATTTAACGTCAGACCTACGAGGATGTTTATGCAGGCCTGAGCTATAGGGAGCGGTTGAGCAGGCTCGGACTATATTCGTGATTGGAGCAGAATTAGGCCGTTTGGCCCGTCAAGTCTACTTCGCCATTCAATCAGGGTGGGGGGGGGAACATAGAAAAATAGGTGCAGGAAGAGGCCATTTGGCCCTTCGAGCCAGCAGCGGGAAGTAGGGGGGGGGGGGGGGGTGGAAGAGAGGGAATGCAGGGGTTACTTAAAATTAGAGAAATTAACATTCATACCACTGGGTTTAAAGCTATTTTCAATCTGAAGAAGGAATCCGACCCGAAATGCTGCCTGTTCTTATTCTCCGGAGATGTTGGCTGAGGTGGTTTATGTGAGATGCTTAGTTACCCCAGCACTTTGTCTGCATCTTCTAACGTGCAGGGTGTGGTCGCGAAAGTGGGGATAATGTAGAACTAGTGTGAGCGGGTGGTCGCCAGGCGGAGTGGACTCGGTTGGCTGAAGGTCATGTTTCCATGCTGTATCTCTAAACTACGCTAAGACCAGGACAACCTCTGGTATCTAAAGGACGCACAAAAGGGAAATCAGGGCCTAGTTTTTCCGTTGGAGTTTTATCGGTGAGAATCTCACTCACTCCACACTGTTGCAGCCGTCTCCACTCAATGCAGGCATTGGACATGGTTGATCTTCCGAACCTCTCTCCTCTTCCTCGTCAGAAGCAGCCCGGCCCTCCACTGCCCTCAGCAACCATTCCTCATCTGTAGAAAGAGCGGGTCAGGTTGAATGTAGACAGTGAAAATGCTGGAGTAACTCAGGGGGACAGGCAGCATCTCTTGGGGAGAAGTCTCTTGGGGTGACGTTTCGGATCGAGGCCCTTCTTCAGATTTCAGAGAGTCAGGGGAGAGGGGAAACGAGAGGTATGGAAGGCCAAGGTGTGAAAACGAGAGATCAATGTGGACGCTGCTCAAGGAGAATGTAGAATAGATCATTGTTAGGTAGGGGAAGGCGACAATGAGGCACGCAAAGTAAAATTTAATCAGGAGGACAGTAAAGCCAGTCGGAGAACTAGGGTGGGGGAGGAACAGAGAGAGGGAAAGCAAGGGCTACTTGCAGTTTTCCTTAAGTCAATAGTCAATAGTCAATAGTCGTTTATTTGTCACATACATATAAATGTGTAGTGAAATGAAACATTACCCGCAGTTGAACAATAAGACCAATAAGAATAATCAATAAAAATGCAATAACACATACAATCACAAACTAACACCAAACAAAAAGAAACATCCATCACAGTGAGTCTCCTCCAGTCCCCTCCTCACTGTGATGGAAGGCCACAATGTCTTTTCTCTTCCCCTGCCGTCTTCTCCCGCGGTCAGGCTGTTGTCGTTGCCAAGTCGGGGCGGTCTTAAATGCTTTCCTCAAATCCAATCTGACTTGGTCCCAGCCAGGAATTATTTCAATACTATCAATGGCATTCAGCTTTTGAGATATTGGACAGCAGTAGATCTGGTAGAGTTGCTGTCTCACAGGCCAGAGACCGGGTTCGATCCTGACTTCAGGAGCTGTATATGTGGAGTTTGCATCCTCTCCTTGATATGCATCCCAAAGATATGAGTGTGTTTGTAGGTTAATTGTCCTCTGTTAATTGCCCCCCCCCCCCTAGTGAGTAGTTTAGTTTAGAGATACAGGGCAGAAACAGGCCCTTCGGCCCAACACGTCCGCACCGACCAGCGATCCCCGCACATTAACACGATTCTACACACACTAGGGACTAGGAGGCAGTGGATGACAAAGTTGGGTAATATAGAACTAGTGTGAACGGGTGATCGATGGTCAGCGTGGATTCGATGGGCCAAAGGGCCCATTTCCATGCTGTATCTCTAAATAATTACAACGGAATGATTTGGTACATTATCTCACTGTTGCCCCCCCCCCCCCATCCCATCTTTGGGATGTGGGAGGAAACCGGGACACCCGGAGAAAACCCACGTGATCACAGGGTACTAACTCCAGGGTGCTCCAGTTTCCTTCCACACACCAAAGACCTGCAGGTTTGTAGGATAATTGGCTTCGGAAACATTGCAAATTATCCCCAGTGCATGTAGGATAGAGGCAGTGTATAGGGTGATCGCTGGTCAGCGTGGACTCGGTGGGCCAAAGGGCCTATTCCCATGCCATATGTCTAAAGACTAAAGCCTTAGTCTGCTAAGTGAGATAGTATTTTCCTCATTACCGCAATCACCTCCATTGCAGGAAGAAGACTTCATCTGCGGTCCGCAGTAAATCCCGGTCTCCATGGCCGATTCGGCTTTCCCAGCCGGAGATCTCCGTGCTTGATGCTGGATCGGACTCGGACTGCAAGTACAGTGCTTCCGGACGTCCTGTGGAGGGCTCATTGCAGACAAGACCACTTTGCCCCGATCCCCTTGTGATCTAAGTGAACGAGAAGAAACATAGAAACATAGAACATAGAAACATTGGTGCAGGAGTAGGCCGTTTGGCCCTTCGAGCCAGCACTGCCATTCAATATGATCATGGCAGATCATCTAAAATCAGAACCCAGTTCCTGCTTTTCCCCCCCATATCCCTTGATTCCTTTAGCCCTTAGAGCTAAATCTAACTCTCTCTTGAAAACATCCAATGAATTGGCCTCCACTCCCTTGAATGAATGAAAACGTTTATTGGCCAAATATGTGCATATACAAGGAATGTGCCTTGGTGCTCCGCTCACAAATGACAACACAAACATACAGTTAACAATTCAGAATAAAGCATAAACACAACAAAACAATAAGGATTGTGTGGCAGAGAATTCCAGATTCACAATTCTCTGGGTGAATTTTTTTTCCTCATCTCAGTCCTAAATGGGCTACCTCTTATTCTTAAAATGTGACCCCTGGTTCTGGACTCCTAGGAGAAAGGGTGCTGACAGTATTGCATCTCCTCAATATTGGGCTTGAGTATTGACTATGGTACTAATTTAGTATTATTGTAGTACTAATTTAGTATTGTGTAGGAAGGAACTGCAGATGCTGGTTTAAAACATAGACACAAAAAGCTGGAGTAACTCTGCGGGACAGACAGCATCTCTGGAGAAAAGGAATGAGACCCTACTTCAGACTTAATATTAATGTTAGTGCTCAGTATTAATTGAGTACTAACCGTTGCGCCTTCCCGAGGTGTTGTGGGCCTAACTCAATGAAAAACCAGTAAAGTAGAGAGAGGTTGAGCAGGCTGGGACTCTATTCCTTGGAGCGCAGGAGGATGAGGGGTGATCTTATAGAGGTGTACAAAATCATGAGGGGAATAGATCGAGTAGACGCACAGAGTCTCTTGCCCAGAGTAGGGGAATCGAGAACCAGAGGACATAGGTTTAAGATGATGGGGTGATGATTTAATAGGAACCCGAGGGGTAACTTTTTCACATGAAGGATGGTTGACATATGCAACAGGCTGCCGGAGGAGGTAGTTGAGGCAGGGATAATCACAACGTTTAAGAAACATTTAGACAGGTACTTGGATAGGACAGGTTTAGAGGGATATGGACCATACATAGGCAGGTGGGACTAGTGCAGAAGGGACATGTTGGTTGGTGTGGGCACGTTGGGCTGTTTCCACGCTGTGAGACTATGACTCTATAACTCATAAGTCCAAAAGTAAGGATTAAATTAGTCAGGAGATTGTCATCTATTTGTGAGTTACCTATTTAATCTATAAGTGAGACATAGACTTGTTCTATCAGGACTGGGAATCTCAGCTGCCTCAGAGTGGTTATTAACAGATGGATATGTGCGGGAAGGAACTGCAGATGCTCGTTTACAGCGAAGATCAACACAAAATGCTGGAGTAACTCAGCGGGACAGGCAGCATCTCTGGATAGAAGGAATGGGTGACATTTCGGGTCGAGACCCTTCTTTAGACTGAGAGTCAGGGGAGAGGGAGAAACAGATATGCAAAGGTAAGGTGTGAAAACGAGAGATCAAAGGGGACGACGATCAAGGAAAATGTAGAGTAGATTGTTGTTAGCTGGGGAAGTTGACAACGATGCATATAAGATAACATTTAATCAGGAGGACAGATAAACTGGTCGGAGAACTAGGATTGAGGAGGGGTGGAGAGAGTGGGAAAGCAAGGGTTATGAAGTTAGAGAAGTCAATATTCATACCGCTGGGGTGTAAGCTGCCCAAGCAAAATATGAGGAGATGTTCTTCCAATTTGCGTTGGGCCTAACTCTGACAGTGGAGGAGGCCCAAGACAGAAAGGTCTGTGTGGGAATGGGAGGGGGAGTTAAAGTGTTTAGTAACCGGGAGATCAGGCAGGGCTCGGCGGACTGAACCGAGGTGTTCAGCGGAACGATTGCCGAGCCTGCGCTTCATTCCTGCCAGCGAATGGTGTGTTACAAGCTGCCGTGGGCTTGCTGTAAAGCAGCCGTTAACGTTCACAAAAACCTGTTGGAAAACACAAAGCAAGTGGACGCCCACTTCACTCACTTGAAAGACACATGCGATGACTTTCATCGCACTATTGTTCATGGGGTTATGAGAGATGCATTAGTCCCTTAGCAGCTGCCTTGTTCAAAGATGAACCTCACAATACAGACTGATTGCCATTTAATGCATGCGTGCATGGTAGAATGAGCATTGATTCACTGGATTAAAGCTATTCAATTATTTTCAATTTCACCATGTTCTTTATTTCACTGTACACAATTCATTATATTCTGCTGAAGGTAGACACAAAAAGCTGGAGTAACTCAGCGGGTCAGACAGCAACTCTGGAGGGAAGGAATGGGTGACGTTTCGGGTCGAGACCCTTCTTCAGACTGAGAGTCAGGGGAAAGGGAAATGGGAGATACAGACGGTGATGTAGAGAGACAGAGAACAAATGATAATCATGATCATAATAGTAATTTATTAGCCAAGTATGTTTTGCAACATACGAGGAATTTGATTTGCCATACAGTCATACCTCGTGGGGCTTTGAGCTTCCCAACATCAGTCTCTACCCGAGTCTGTGAGCTCGATGTTGAAATCCGCAGGCCGCGGTTGGAGCGTCGATCCCAGGCAAGGGATCGCAGGCTCCGATCACGGCGCCGCGGTGGGGCACAAAGTCAGTCTCGAGCAAGGCCGCCAGCTCCATGATGTTAGGCCACAGAGCGATCGGAGATACGATCCAGAAAATAATTGCATCTCCGGCAAGGTAAGAGATTGAAAAAAGTTTCCCCCACTCCCCACATAAAACAAACCAGAACATTAACACATACGTTTAAAACACACTAAAAATAACAAAAAAGACGAAAAGACAGACAAACTGTTGGCGAGAATGAGTGATATGCAAAAAAGTAATGATGATAAAAGAAACAAGCCATTGTTAGCCGTGGGCTAGGTGAAAACAAGTCACAGATAATGAAACTCACCAAGCCGACTTTGAACCCGACGACTTGTGTGGGGGAGGAACGGAGAGAGAGAGGGGATGCAAGGGTTACTTGAAGTTAGAGAAATCAATATTCGTACTGCTGAGTTGTGAGTTGAAGGGTCTTGACCCAAAACGTCACCTATTCCTTTTCTCCAGACATGCTGTCTGACCCGCTGAGTTACTCCAACATTTTGTGTCTATCTTCAGTTTAAACCAGCGTCTGCAGTTCCTTCCTACAAATTTTATTGTATTCTGATGTTCTCCCACACAATTACACTTCATCCCTCAATTTAGCACCACTAGAAAAAGATCGTCCAGGAATTTGAGCTAGCCGAGGTTTACTTATTTATTGAATTTTTGTTTATTATATGTTATATGAATTAATGATATACATGGTTATCAGGACTGTTAGCTGCAGCAAGTAACAAATTCATTGATCCATTGTTGATATATGTGACAATTAATCCCACTCTTGATTCTTTCAATTCCCTTATGTATCTATACACTGCAAATGGCTCGATTGTAATCATGTATTGTCTTTCCGCTGACTATTTGGCACACAACAGCTTTTCACTCGATACACGTGAAAATAAACTGAACTAAAAATTACATTTTATCCTTCAATTTAGCGCAACAAAAAAATATTAGACAAGAATTTGCAGATAGCGGAGAAAGGGTTTATTAGTCTATTGATTTTGTTTTTGTTTATTATGTTCATAAGTTATTGGAGCAGAATTAGGCCATTCAGCCCATCAAGTCTACTCTGCCATTCAATCATGGCTGATCTGTCTTTCCATCTCAACCCCGCTCTCCTGCCCCCTTGCTATAACCCCTGACACCAATACTAATCAACATTCTGTCAGCTCCGCCTTAATAATATTGATTTGGCCTCCACTGCCGTCTGTGGCAATGAATCCCACAGATTCACCACCCTCTGGCCGAAGAATTTCCTCCACATCTCCTTTCGAAAGGTACGTCCTTATATTCTGAGGACATTTTCTCACCAGACCTGGGCGGCATGATGGCGCAGCGATAGAGTTGCTGCCTCACAGCGCCAGTGACCCGGTTCGATCCTGACCGTGGATGCTGTCAGTAGGGAGTTCATTAGTTGCCGATGCAATACGATAGAACTTTATTTATCCCAGTTATAAAAATACAAAATACATGAAACATGAAGTTAAAGTGATGAGTTTAAAGGAATGGGGATGTGCAAAGAATGGGGGGGGGGGGGGGAGTCATAATCATAATAGTAATTTTCTGTCTACCCCACGACAGAAGGGGGAGGAGTTGTACAGATTGAAGAAGGATCTCCTGTGGCGTTCTGTGCTGCATCTTGGTGGAACCAGTCTGTTGCTGAAGGTGCTCCTCAGGTTGACCAGTGTGTCATGGAGGGGGTGAGCTGGATTGTCCAGGGTGCTCCCCAGTTTGAGGAGCATCCTCCCCTCCAAGACCACCTCCCGTGAATCCAACTCGGCCCCCCCCCTTCCTGATGAGCTTGTTGATCCTGTTGCCATCCACGGCCTTCGCCCTGCTGCCCCGGCACATGGCAGCGAAGAAGATGGCACTGGCTACGACCGATTGGTAGAACATCTGCAGCATCTTGCTGCAGACGATGAAGGAGCGGAGCCATCTCAAAACGTACAGGTGGCTCTGTCCCTTCGTGTGCAGGGCCTTAGCGTTCCTGGACTAGTACAGGTACACTCCAAGGTACTTGTACTCCCTGTGACCACGTGGGTTTTCTCTGGGTGCTCCAGTCTCTTCCCACATCAATCAACCGACAGGTTTGTAGGAGGAATTGGCTTTGGTTAAAAATTGTAAATTGTCCCTGGTGTATAGGATAGTGCAGTTGTACGGGGATCGCTGGTCGGCATGGACTCGGTGGGCTGAAGGGCCTGTTTCCACGCTGTATCTCTACACTAAACTAAACCTGAGCCTGAGAACACCAGCGAAATGGAAGACAAGGGAGATCGCTAACTTTCTAAGTAATTGAATTTTCTTTTTAAATAATTGAACTAATTTCAATGTATTTAATCATTAACATGAATTAATTTCATTTAAACACTTTTAACACGAGTCAATAATCATTAACATAAGTGACCTACACACTCTCTATCCTGCGCTCTGGGGACAATTTACAGGAGCCAATTAACCTACAAACCTGTCGGTTTTTGGACTGTGGGAGGAAACCGAAGCATCCAGAAGAAACCACAGGGAGAACATACAAACTCTGTACAGACAGCACCCGTAGCCAGGATCGAACCCGGGTCTCTGGCGCTGTAAGGCAGCAACTCTACCGCTGTGCCAACGTGCTGCCACCAGTGCTCCAGTTGCCACCCACGTCCCAAAGACATGTGGGTTTGCAAGTTAATTGGCCACTGTAAAACTGCCCCTTGTGTGTCGGGAGTGGATGGGAAAATGGGATAACAGAGCTAGTGTGAACAATGGACTCGGAGGGCTGAAGGGTCTGTCTCAATGCTGTATCTCTAATTTTTTTTGTTTAGTTTAGAGATACAGCGTGGAAACAGGCCCTTCGGCCCACCGAGTCCACACCGACCAGTGATCCCCACACATTAACACAAGCCTCCACACACTACGGACAATTTACACTTATACCAAGTATACAAACCTAAGCCAATTAACCTACAAACCTAAACGTCTTTGGAGTGTGGGAGGAAACCGAAGATCTTGGAGAAAACCCATGGGGTCACGGGGAGAACGTACAAACCCAGTACAGGCAACACCCATAGACAGGATCGAACCCGGGTCTCTGGCATTGCAAGCGCTGTATGGCAGCAACTCGTCTGCTGTGCCACCGTGCCACTCTAATCTAAACTAAACTAAAGCTTATTGTGACAGAAAGAGGGAGAAAATTGTTCACATTTCATCACCTATTGTCCATGCCTAATTGCACCTTGCTTTGAGAGGCAGTTAACCACATGCGGGCATTTCTTTATTTGCAAACTCTCAATTTACATATGCTCGCTATATTGCCATACCTGCTTTCAAACTCCAGACCCTATAATGAACGTTAGTTACAATGAATGTGACCTCATTGGAAACCCTCAGACTATCTTTAATTGGAATTTACTGGATTTTATCTTACGCTAAATGTTATTCCCTTTATCCTGCATCTGTATACTGTGGAAGGCTTGATTGTAATTATGTATAGGAAGGAACTGCAGATGCTGGTTTACACCGAAGATAGACACAAAATGCTGGAGTAACTCAGTGGGCAACATCTCTGGAGACAAGGAATGGATGACGTTTCGGGTCAAGACCCTTCTCCAGATTGAGTTCAGATGTAATCATGTGTAGTCATTTCACTTTAATTTCATGTTTCATGTATTGTCTATTGTCTATTGTCACACTCCAAAGACGTACAGGTTTGTGGGTTCATTGGCTTGGTAAAATTGTCTCTGGCGTGTTGGATGGTGCTAATCTGCGGGGATCTGGCATGTAGGATGGTGCTAATAGACAATAGGTGCAGGAGGAGGCCATTTGGCCCTTCGAGCCAGCACTGCCATTCAATGTGATCATGGCTGATCATTCTTAATCAGTACCCCGTTCCTGCCTTCTCCACATACCCCCTGACTCCACTATCCTTAAGAGCTCTATCAAGCTCTCTTTTGAATGCATTCAGAGAATTGGCCTCCACTGCCTTCTGAGGCAGAGAATTCCACAGATTCACAACTCTCTGACTGAAAAAGGTTTTCCTCATCTCAGTTCTAAATGGCCTACCCCTTATTCTTAAACTGTGGCCCCTTGTTCTGGACTCCCCCAACATTGGGAACATGTTTCCTGCCTCTAACGTGTCCAACCCCTTAATAATCTTCTACGTTTCGATAAGATCTCCTCTCATCCTCTCATCCTTCTAAATTCCAGTGTATACAAGCCTAGTCGCTCCAGTCTTTCAACATATGACAGTCCCGCCATTCCGGGAATTAACCTAGTAAACCTACGCTGCATGCCCTCAAAAGCAAGAATATCCTTCCTCAAATTTGGAGACCAAAACTGCACACAGTACTCCAGGTGCGGTCTTACTAGGGCCCTGTACAACTGCAGAAGGACCTCTTTGTTCCTACACTCAACTCTTCTTGTTATGAAGGCCAACATTCCATTGGCTTTCTTCACTGCCTGCTGTACCTGCATGCTGCCTGCTGCACCTGAGCGGGGATCGTTGGGTGGTGCGCTTGGTGGGGCGAATGGCCTGTTTAGAGGCTGTACTCTAAACTATACTAAACTAAACACTTGCATTGGCTTGACTGGACAAGGATGGCAGATACCCTTCCCAGACAGGATAGCGCAGAAACAGGCCCTTCGGCCCACAATGTCCATGCTGAACACGTTGATGTCAAGTTAAACTAATCTC
Source organism: Rhinoraja longicauda (assembly GCF_053455715.1). NCBI lineage: Eukaryota > Metazoa > Chordata > Chondrichthyes > Rajiformes > Arhynchobatidae > Rhinoraja > Rhinoraja longicauda. Next base: position 31,817,894 of record NC_135976.1, on the reverse strand, counting down.
CTCTGTCTGCACGTGATCCAAACCCACCTTGTTTCTTTATTACACAGAGGGTGGTGGGAGCTTGGAATGTACTGCCAGGGATGGTGGTGGGGGCAGGTACGACAGGTACATTTAAGAGGCTTTTGGACAGACGCATAGATATGCAGAGAATGGATGGATATGGTTCACATGAAGGTAGATGAGATCAATTTATCTTAGCATCATGTTCAGCAGAAAACATTGTGGGCCGTCGGTCCTGTTCCTGTGTTGCACTGTTCTATGTTCTGTCTATTGGAGAAGTAAATCTGCCACCCTTACCCAGGCTGGTTTATCTTGGCATTATGTTTGGCACAGATATCTTGAGCTGGAGGACCTGTTCCTGTGCTGTATTGTAAGAAAATAACTGCAGATGCTGGTACAAATCAAAGGTATTTATTCACAAAATGCTGGAGTAACTCAGCAGGTCAGGCAGCATCTCAGGAGAGAAGGAATGGGTGACGTTTCGGGTCGAGACACTTCTTCAGACTCTGTGCTTTATTGTTCTTTATACTTTGGAGATACAGCATGGAAACAAGTCCTTCAGCCAACTGAGTCCATGCCAACCAGCGATCGCCGGTAAACTAGCACCAACCGACACACTCTCAAGGGACAATTCTACAATCTTCAGAAGCCAATTAACCTAAAAACCCGGTAGGCATTTTGGAATGTGGGAGGACACCAGAGCACCCGGAGAAAACTCACCCGGTCACAGGGAGAACGTACAAACAGGTTTGGAGTGGAAAAGCAGGCGTGGTGACCCTTGGTGAAGAACAGATAGAGGTGGACAAGACCAGGGCGACTTCAGTGAGTGGAACCCGAGGAAAGATGTTCCCATTAGCAGGTGGTTCAAGGACCAGGGAACACAATAAAAAAAGCAAGGCAAAAGATAAACGGCGAAAATGGAAAAAAAAACTTTTACTAAGAAAATAGTTGGAGTGATACAGTGTGGAAACAGGCCCTTCGGCCCAACCTGCCCATGCCGACCAACACGTCCCAGCTACACTAGTCCCACCTGCCTGCATTTGGCCTATTTACCTCTAAACCTGTCCTATCCATTTACCTGTCTAAATGTTTCTTAAACGTTGCAATAGTCCCTGCCTCGCCTACTACCTCTGGCAGCTCATCCCATACACCCACCAGTCTTTGTTGGAAAAAGTTACCCCTCAGATTCCTATTATATCATTCTCCCTTTGCCATAAACCTATGTCCTCTGGTGCTCGAATTATGATCGTTATGATCTGAAATGGACAAACTGGACAGGTCAGGCCAAGTGGCCTGTCTCCCCTGGCCCCGTGTGTGGGCTTATCTCTCCTAAGGGTGGGAGAGTCTCGGACTAGAGGTCATAGCCTCAGAAATAAAGGAAGGAAGACGAGGAGTCACTTTTTAAGTCAGAGGGTGGTGAATCTGTGGAATTCTGCCACAGAAGGCTGTGGAGGCCAAGTTTCATCAGTGTCAGGGAGAAGGCAGTGGTTGAGAGGGAGAGATAGATCAGCCATTATTGAATGGGGGGGGGGGGGCTGGACTTGATGGGGCCGAATGGCCTAACTCTGCTCCTATCTCTTATGACCTTGCACTGACCTGCACCGTTCCAGTTCTTCGACTCTTCTCTGTAGGACTGGGATCCGTTTGGCCTCGGCTTCCAGCTGCCTCACCTTCTCCAGGGCTTCCAGTAGCTGGGATCTCGCCGTCTCCGCCTTCCTCCTGACTTGGGCAAGGCAGCCTCGGAGTGTGGCCACCGACCGCTCCCAGCGGGCGACCAAACCGTGAGCCCGCTTCATCTCCTCTTCCAGTCGCTGGTTGAACCTGATGGCCTCCAGGACCTGACCGTCCCTCGATTCCCTGATCAGCTCCAGTTCCCTCAACACGCTCCTGAACCCCGGGCAGCCGCGGCCGGGCGCTTCCCTCCGCTCAGGTGGCTCTTTCCCCGGCCAGGTGTAGACCTTGTGCAGGGCGACCTGGAGCGCCAGGCACCGCGCGTCGCTGCCCTGCAGGGCGCCCCGGAGATCCTCCACTAATTCCCGCAGGCTGGCGTTCTCCAACTCCAGGGCGCTCGGACTCGCCTCCTCGTCTCCCCAGGGGCTCGGACCCGGCTGGAGATCAGGACCGGACCCCCCGCGCCCCTGCTTCTCTCCCCAGCCTTTGGCGAGGTCGAAAGAGACGCACTTCTTCTTCCTCCGCCGCCTGGGACATCTCAAGCGGATCTGCCTCTCCACATGCTCCGTCTGGTCCCCCACCGGCAGCCTCCCGGCCTCGTCGCCGGCTCTCCGGTGGAAGTGACCGCACAGCCTGGCGTGGAACTGGCGGAAAGTGACCGAGTCCGGCAGCCCGCTCAGCAAGGTCGTCTCCTCTTCTTCTTCGTCCCTCGCCAAGTCCAGGACTGAGCAGAGCAGCCGAAAGTCCTCGGCCGAGACTAGCCCGTCTCCCTGGTAGCTCAAGTGATGGAAGATCTCCTGCAGGTACTGGTCGGCCCCAGTCGCCAGCACCACGATCTCGTTGTTGTCCTCCTGAGCGCTGTCCGAGCCGAAGTAGTGGGTCAGGGCGCCAACTATCCATGCGCTCCTGCGGGCCGGGCGCGCCGGCGGCTCCGAGCAACACAACATCCACAGGGACACCTCGACCACGGCCGTCAGCAGACCGAGGTCGCATTAAAACCTCCCCAATTACAGCCGCGAACCTCGGTGGAGCGCACGTTGAGTCAAAACCTTAAAAAAACAAACGTTGTTAAAGTTTTAAAAGATATTTACAAGTCAGTAGATAAGGAGGTCAAGTTATATTTTTTTCAATTGCTGCCAGGAATCTCAATGGAGCGCAGGATGATTCAAAATATTTTTTTAAGAGGTACAAACTTTAAGAAGTTAAAGTTTCAAATCAAGTCTTTAAAACTTTTCTAAGCCAGTAGATAAGGAGGTCGCGTTATAATTTTCTCAATTGCTGCCAGGAATCTCAATGGACCTCACGGTGATTCAAAACGTTTTTTAAGAGGTACAAACTTTAAGAAGTTAAAGTTTCCAAGAAAGTTTTAAAAACTTTTCTAAGCCAGTAGATAAGGGGGTCGCGTTATAATTTTCTCAATTGCTGCCTGGAATCTCAATGGACCTCACGATGATTCAAAACGTTTTTTTAAGGGGTACAAACTTTAAGTTAAAGTTTCAAATCAAGTCTTTAAAACTTTTCTAAGCCAGTAGATAAGGAGGTCGCGTTATAATTTTCTCAGCTGTTGCCACGAACTTCAATGGAGCGCAGGATGATTCAAAACGTTTTTTTAAAGAGTTACAAACTTTAAGAAGTTAAAGTTTTTTAATGTCTTTTAAACTTAAAAAAAAATTAACGTATAGGCAAGTCAGTAGATGAGGAGGTTTGTGTTAAAATCTTCCCAAATGCCGCCACAAACCTCTAAGTAACGCAGGTTGATTCAAAACTTTTCTTTTTCTAAGTTTAAAACTTTAATAAGTTAAAGTTTTTAAAAATAAGTCTTTGAAACTTTCACAATAAGTTGAACTTCTTGCAATTTCCGAGGCTCCAAATTTTTGGGGAAAAAAACGAAACACAAAGTCCTGGAGGAATTCAGCGGGTCAGCGACAAACTTGCAAAAACCACACACACAGAAACACACAGTGCCGGAGGAACTCGTTGGAGGAGAGAACTGCAGGTGCTGGTTTCAACCGAAAATAGACACAAAAAGCTGGAGTAACTCAGCGGGTCGGGCAGCATCTCTGGAGAGAAGTTGGAGGTGGCGATTCGGGTCGAGACCCTTCTTCAGACTGAGAGTCAGGGGTAAGACAAACTCAGCGGGTCGGGTAGCATCTGTGGGGTGGTGGGTTGATGGGTGGGGGATGCACAGGCGACGTTTCGGGTCAACACCCTTCTTCAGATTCTGGCCGTCGCGGATACAAACTGCTGGAGTAGCTCAGCGGGACAGGCAACATCTGTGGCGAGAAGGAGCGGGTCTGTCTGCTTGCTGTTACAATTGGACGCGTCTCAAGTCCCAGTGGTTCTCTCTGTGTCGGTGTGAGTGTTGGTCGGGAGAGGTTTAACACGCAAACCTTTCCCCGGAGCCGCCGGGTGCTGGCAATGCCGAGCGAGCTAAGCTGAGGGGATGTGAAGAGAAGGCAGGTGATATGGCCTGGGGTTCCTTCTACCTTGTTGGCACGGGGCCCAATTCTGTGTGGCGCGGTTTGTTTGTTTGTCAGAGCGCCAGGCGAGACCAGTCCTGGCTCCAACTGCTCAGTTCAGTTCAGTTTATTGTCACGTGTACTGAGGTACAGTGAAAAGCTTTTTGTTGCGTGCTGAGCAGCCAGCGGAAAGACAATTAATACAATTGAACCATTTACCATGTGCAGAAACATGATAAGGGAATAAAGTTTCTTGCAAGATAAGGCCAGGAAGCCTTCAGTCTGAAGAAGGGTCTCGACCCGAAACGTCACCCATTCCTTCTCTCCTGGGATGCTGCCTGACCCGCTGAGTTACTCCGGCATTTTGTGTCTACCCAGGAAATTCTGATCATGTGATAGGAGCAGAATTAGGCCCTTCAGCCCAGCGAGTCCGCACCGACCAGCGATCCCCGCACACTAACACTATCCTACACGCACTTGGGACAATTTATACTTATACCAAGCCAATTGTACGTCTTTGGAATATGGGAGGAAATCAAAGATCTTGGAAAAACCCCACATGGTCACAGGAAGAACGCAAAATCTCCGTACAGACAACACCCGTAACCAGGATCAAACCCGGGTCTCTGGCGCTGTGAGGCAGCAACTCTACCGCTGCGCTCTTAGTAGTAGTTCCGCACAGCTCTCTGGGTTTGGTGGGATGGTTCAGTTGCCTGTTAACAGCTGGGAAGAAACTGTCAACTGAATCTGGAGGTGTGCGTTTTCACACTTCTGTACCTTTTGCCCGATGGGAGGGGGGAGAAGAGGGAGTGGCCAGGGTGCGACTCGTCCTTGATTATGCTGCTGGCCTTGCCGAGGCAGTGTGAGGTGTAGATGGAGTCAATGGAAGGGAGGTTGGTTTGCGTGATGGTCTGGGCTGCGTCCATAATTCGCTACAATTTCTTGTGGTCTTGAGTGGATCTGTTCCCAAACGAAGCTGTGATGCATCCTGATAAAATGCTGTTAACTGTAATCATACGACAGGAAAATGGACGTTTTATCATCTGCATGTGTGCGGCACGGTGGCGCAGCTGGTAGAGCTGCTGCCTCACAGCGCCAGAGACCCCGATTCCCTCCCTCCCCCCTCCCACCTTAGTCATCTTACTAGTTCCACTGTTCGCATCCTTATCACCTCTTTCACAGCCATCATTCGGCCATTGTGGGCTCCACCCTGCCTTGGTCATCTGTGGTCGGGCCTGCTTCGTTCTGGCCTTCTCCCACCTCCAGATCCCTCTCCTATACTTCCAGTCTGAAGGAGGGACCCGACCCGAAACGCTAGACATCCTTTGTCTCCAGAGATGCTGCCTGGCCTATTGAGAGTTGCTCCAACACTTTGTCTAACCCTCCTCATTGATACCCTTTACCATTTACCCACACCAGCAGCTAATTCACTTAACAGCCCCTGTTTGAGATGTGGGTGGAAACTGGAGAGAATGTGCAAACTCCAAGTACTCAGCATGCAAGGATTAGTTTAGTGTAGTTTATTGTCATGTATACCAAAGTACAGTGTAAAGCTGTTTTATTGCATTCTATCCAGTCAGCAGAAAGACTATGCCTGATTACACACAAGCCGTCCACAGTGTACGGATACAGAATAAAGGGAATAACGTTTAGTGCAAGATAAAGTCCCGTATAGTCCGATTAAAAATAGTCCGATGGTCTGTAATGAGGTATATGGTAAATCAGGACCACTCTCTAGTTATTTGTAGGATGGTTCAGTTCTGGCTCGAAGCCAGGCCCCTTCCCTCAACCAAAGATAGACACAGAGTGCTGGAGTAACTCAACGGGTCAGGAGTAATCTCTGCAGAAAAGGAATAGGTGACTTTTCGGGTCGAGGCCTCTTGTGTAAAGGCAGAACGTCGAAAATCCCTTGGCTTCCTAGTTTACAATTCACCACCTTCTCTCAACAATAACACCCACCGAATCTTTGTCTCACTCCACTTTGTACAACCGCCTGAGATAAGCCTTTTAGATAAAATCAGTCTAGAGGTTATTATTTAAGTTTGAGAAAGATGAGTGCACCTCGTCTCAACAAGAGGTGTGTGTGTCTGTCAACAGGATATTTCTGCACTGCCTTCTCAGTGCCCCTCTCCCCCCCCCCCCCCCCCCCCCCCCTCTCTCTCGTGTTCCTCTCGTCAGTCATTCAAGTCTCAATTTTCTGGGCGATTTTTATCTCAGTTAATAAGGGTCTCGATCTGTCAGAACAAAATGTGTGTCTGTCTTGCAGAGTCTCGTCCCAATGATTCTACAGGGTGCCTGTTAGTCTCAATAAACTCGCCTGAAGCAACGAGATAGAATAACTAGGAAGGATGTGGTATTCTTAGTGGAGGGGTAAAAAAAAACAGGAAAATTATTGAAAATAAATGATAGATAAATAATAAATAAATAAATAAATAGATGATAAATAAAGGAAGGGCATTCTTGCTATTGAGGGAGTGCAGCATACGTTCACAAGGTTAATTCCTGGGATGGCCGGACTGTCATATGCTGAAAGAATGGAGCGACTGGGCTTGTATACACTGAAATTTAGATGGATGCGAGGGGATCTTATTGAAACATATAAGATTATTAAGGGATTGGACACGCTAGAGGCAGGAAACATGTTCTAAATGGCCTACCCCTTATTCTTAAACTGTGGCCCCTGGTTCTGGACTCCCCCAACATTGGGAACATGTTTCCTGCCTCTAGCGTGTCCAACCCCTTAATAATCTTATATGTTTCAATAAGATCCCCTCGCATCCATCTAAATTCCAGTGTATACAAGCCCAGTCGCTCCATTCTTTCAACATGTGACAGTCCCGCCATCCCAGGAATTAACCTTGTGAACCTACGCTGCACTCCCTCAATAGCAAAAATGTCCATCCTCAAATTTGGAGTCCAAAACTGCACACAATACTCCAGGTGTGGTCTCACCAGGGTCCTGTACAACTGCAGAGGAACCTCTTTGCTCCTATACTCAACTCTTCATGTTATGAAGGCCAACATGCCATTAGCTTTCTTCAATGCCTGCTGTACCTGCATGCTTACTTTCAGTGACTGATGTACAAGGACACCCAGATCTCGTTGTACGTCCCCTTTTCCTAACTTGACACCATTCAGATAATAATCTGCCTTCCTATTCTTGCCACCAAAGTGGATAACCTCACATTTATCCACATTAATCTGCATCTACCATGCATCTGCCCACTCACCCAACCTGTCCAAGCCACCCTGCATCCTCATAGCATCCTCCTCACAGTTCACTGAGTTACTCCAGCATTTTTTGTGTCTATCTTAAATCTATTAAAGGATCGCTCAAGATATGTGCAATTACCAATAGCTTTGAAATTACGGTACCAGTATATGAGAGCTTATGCCTTTAAACTAAATCGGTTGCTCGGACTGAGAGGAAAGCGGTAAAAGCCACATTCCTTCCCAATGAATTTCAGAATGACTCCTGCACCCAGAATTGAACCTCAGACAGTTTTCTCCCCTTTGATACAATGAGGCATCATATTAGTCGGCCTAAGCAGCCACTGACTAATCGTTAGGCAGAAACTTAATCCATCGAGAAAAAAACGCACACCTGGATTGCAGGTAATGTTTCTCTCCCACACAATGCATCATTTACCAACTACCTTCTTAAGGCAATGGTTGAAACAGGAAGTTCAGCTGAAATATTTGGTGTCCCTTTTCATCTTTTGTAAGGATAATTTCAGCGTTTGGTCACTGTGACAGTTTTCTTTTGTGTTTCTGTAACTCTTTTTTTTAATCTCCAGCATGCCACCGCCAAATAAAAGCCACATCCTATTCCCCATGAATACAAAGAAACACAGCTACTAATTTACCGAGCCACAGATGTAGGCTTACTGGAGATAGACACTAAAGTGCTGGAGTAACTCAGCGGCGCAGACAGCATCTCTGGAGAAAAGGAAATAGGTGACATGGAAACATAGAAAATAGGTGCAGGGGAGGCCATTCGGCCCTTCGAGCCAGCACCGCCATTCATTGTGATCATGGCTGATCATCCACAATCAGTAACCCGTGCATGCATTCCCCCATATCCCTTGATTCCACTAGCCCCTAGAGCTCTATCTAACTGATCTAACTATCTAACTAGTGTAAGAAAATAACTGCAGATGCTGGTACAAATCGAAGGTATTTATTCACAAAATGCTGGAGTAAGTCAGCAGGTCAGGCAGCATCTCAGGAGAGAAGGAATGGGCGATGTTTCGGGTCGAGTCCCTGAAGAAGAGTCTCGACCCGAAATGTCACCCATTCCTTCTCTCCTGAGATGCTGCCTGACTTGCTGAGTTACTCCAGCATTTTGTGAATAATTAACTATCTAACTAACAGTCTGAAGTAGGGTCTTGACCCGAAATGTCACCCATTCCCTCTCTCCTAGATGCAGCCTGACCTGCTGAGTTACTCCAGCATTTTGTGATATCTTAAATTCATCCAGTGCTTTGGCCTCCACTGCCCTCTGTGGCAGAGAATTCCACAAATTCACAACTCCCTGGGTGAAAAAGTTCCTTCTCACCTCAGTTTTAAATGGCCTCCCCTTTGTTCTAAGACTGTGGCCCCTGGCTCTGGACACCCCCAACACTGCAGACTTCTGAAAAAGGGTCTCGACCCCGAAACGTCACCTATTCCTTTTCTCCAGAGATGCTGACTGACCCGCTGAGTTACTCCAGCTTTTTGTGTCTACCTTCGGTTTAAACCTACATCTGCAGTTCCTACCTACACATTTTGTAGGCTTACTGGTCCGTAGTTCCAGGACCTTCCTTGCAATCCTCCCACATCCCAAAGACGTATGGATTTTTAGGTCAATCGGACCTTTGTAAATTAGTCCCTAGCGTGTAAAAAGTGGATGCAGAAAACGGGATAGCATAGAACTAGCATGAATGGGTGATCGATGGTCGGCGTGGACTTGGAGGGCCGAAGGGCCCGTTTCCACGCTGTATCAATGCAATACATCTATAGAACCGATGGTGGAGGAAATATGTTCATAAATGATAGGAACAACAAGTGATAATTTTGTAGGCTCATTGGCTTTGGTAACAATAGTAAATTATTCTGAATTGCCACTGTGCCAAAAGAGAGCTTCTTCATGAGTTCATTAGTGATAGAAGCAGAATTATGCCATTCGGCCCATCAAGTCTACTCCGCCATTCAATCAAGGCTGATCTATCTCTCCCTCCTAACTCGATTCTCCTCCCTTCTCCCCATAACCCCCGCACTAACCAAATGGTTGGATTAATCAATCTGACTAATCAAAATATTAATTCCTTGCACCAAATTAATTAATTAATTTCAACCATTCACTTTGTTTTCTGTGCAACAATTCTTTATTATTTAATCTTCTCTGTAGGCTCCAGACCTGGAACTCTGCCTTCCTGCTCTCTCTCCACTTATCAGTGCAACAATAAACTCCTCCCTGTCCACTGGCATCGTCCCGCCATCCCTCAAAATCGCTGCTGTCACCCCCATTCTGAAAAAACCTGGTCTAAACCCTGACACCCCAAACAACTTCAGACCAATCTCCAACCTACCCTTTCTGTCCAAAGTTTTGGAACGTGCTGTAGCTTCCCAACTCAAATACCACCTCTCTACCAATAACCTGTATGAAACTTTCCAATCCGGATTCCGCTCAAACCACTGTACTGAAACTGCGCTCCTCAAAATCACAAACGACATTCTCCTCTCCTCCGACGCTGGCAACCTCAACATCCTCATCCTACTTGACCTCAGCGCCGCCTTTGACACCATAAATCACTCCATTCTCCTCACCCGACTTGAAACCTCCCTTAACATCACCGGAAAAGCCCTATCCTGGTTCAAATCTTACCTCTCTGACAGACACCAGTTCATCTCCATTAACAACTGTAAATCCTCCACCGCTCTCTTCCCTCAAGGTGTCCCCCAAGGCTCAGTCCTTGGCCCCCTCCTCTTCATCCTCTACCCGTTCCCCCTTGGTCAATTAATCCGCCGTCATGGTCTCAACTTCCACTGCTTCGCCGATGATATCCAGCTCCTCATCTCCACCAAGTCAATCTCCCCCACCACACACTCTACACTGACAAACTGCATCACTGAAATAAAATCTTGGCTTCAATCAAACTTCCTCAAACTCAATTGCAACAAATCTGAAATCTGAAATCATTGGTCCAAAAACGCTCACCAAATCCACCCAAAACTTCATCCTCAACATTGATGGTTTCCCAGTATCCACCTCACCTCACATCCGGAATCTTGGAATCATCCTTGATCAAACCCTCTCCTTCGACAAACACATCAAACACATCACAAAGACAGCCTTCTTCCACCTCAAAAACATTGCCCGTCTCCGTCCATCCCTCTCCTCCACAGCTGCAGAAACCCTCATCCACGCCTTCATCACCTCCCGTCTGTACTACTGCAACAGCCTCCTCTATGGCGCACCCTCAAAAATCATCAATAAACTTCAATACATTCAAAACTCCGCTGCCCGTCTACTCACACACACCTCGATCCGTGACCATATCACCCCCGTACTTTATAAACTCCACTGGCTCCCCATCCCCCAGAGAATCCAGTACAAAATCCTCCTCATAACCTACAAAGCCCTCCATAACCTGGCCCCATCCTACCTGACCGACCTCCTCCACAGACACACTCCCACCTGCACCCTCCGCTCTGCCGCTGCCAATCTCCTATCCCCCCACATCTGGACCAAACTCAGATCCTGGGGGGACAGGGCTTTCTCCATCGCTGCTCCCACCCTATGGAACTCACTACCCCAAACCGTTAGAGACTCCTCCACACTCACCACATTCAAAACATCGCTGAAGTCTCACCTGTTCAGTACTGCCTTCAACCACTGAAGGTCACCTCACCTTCTGTCTCCTTTCTCTGTTCATTTATTTATTTACTTATTTATCTATTTATTCATTTCCCTATGTTCTCAAAATCTCTGTAAAGCGTCTTTGAGTATATGAAAAGCGCTATATAAATAAAATGCATTATTATTATTATTATAACAGTTAAAGTGTTAATTAAGAAATGCTTTCTGGTTTCCTGCTCTCGCGGTTCATGGAAATCCCTCTTTATCTGACACTTGGTGGCAATTGAGATCAACGATGTACAAGTCCTCACCACAGAGGTCGATAGATCTTTGCAGGAAGCCCTGAACTGAGGTTAACTGCAAGTATTATAGCCTAACCACTGACTACAACCACTGAGCCATTTTAACAACTACCAACCCATAGAGTCACACAGCGCAGAAACAGGCCCTTTGGCCCAACGGGTCCACGCCGACCAACATGCCCCTTCTACATTAGTCGTCCCACCTGCCTGCGTTTGGTCCATATCCCTCTAAACCTGTCCTATCCATGTACCAGTCCAAATGACTTAAACGTTATGATAGCACCTGCCTCAACTACCTCCTCTGGCAGCTCATTCCATGCACCAACTGCTCTTTGTGTAAAAAAGTTAGGTACCTATTAAATCTTTGCCCCCCTCACCTTAAACCTATGTCCTCGTGTTTTCAATTCCCATACTCTGGGCAAAAGACCCTGTGCATTTACCCGATGCAATCCTCTCATGATTTCGTACACCTCTAAGAGATCACCCCTCATCCTCCTGCGCTCGAAGGAATAAAGTCCCAGCCTGCTCAACCTCTCCCTGCAGCTCAGGCACTCGAATCCTGGCAACATCCTCGTAAATCGTTTGTGCACCCTTTCCAGCTTAATAACATCTTTCCTTCAACAGGGCAACCAAAGCTAAACACAATACTCTAAGTGTGACCTCACCAATGTCTTGCACAATAGTAGCATGACCTTCCAACGCCTGTACTCATTACTCTGACTGATGAATAACAATGTGCCAAAAGCCTTCTTGAGCATCCTATCTATTTTTAGTTTAGTTTAGTTTAGAGAAACAGTGTGGAAACAGGACCTTCGTCCCACTGAGTCCTCACTGACCAACAATCCTCGCACACTAGCACTATCCTACACACGCCGGGGACAATTTACGTTTATACCAAGCCAATTAACCTACAAACCTGTACGTCTTTGGAGTGCGGGAGGAAACCGGGGGAAAACGCACACAGGTCACGGGGTGAATGTACAAACTCCGTACAGACAGCACCCGTAGTCAGGATCGAACCTGGGTCCCTGGCGCTGAAAGTAAGGCAGCAACTCTACCCATGCGCCACCGTGCCGCTACTTTGAAGGAAATTAACTTTGTCTAACGGTTAAAGTGTTAATTGAGAATTACTTTCTGGCTTCCTGATCTCACAGTGTTTGTGTGGTGGAAAACCCCCTTCAATTGACACCCGACAGCATTTGAGGTTAGCGATGTACAAGTTCTCACCACAGAGGTCGATAGATCGTTGCAGGAAGCCCTGTTTGAGGTTAACTTCAAGCATTATTGCCTAACCGCTGACTACAAGTCCTGAGCCATCTCAGCAATAACCCAACCCAACTCTACAGTGTCCCCTGGTTGACATTCATAATGTCTAGCGGCAGAATTAGGCCATTCGGCCCATCGAGTCCACTCCGCCATTCAATCATGGCTGACCTATCTTCCCCCTCTCCACCCCATTTTCCTGTATTCTCCCCATAACCCCTGACACCCGTACTAATCAAGAATCTGTCAATCTCCGCCTTAAAGATAGGCATTGACTTTGCCTCGGCAGGGTAGGCCCATCAATGTTCGAATGTCAGGTGGGTACAGAAATGACAGCACCAATTTTAAAGCTGAAACTTTAATTTTCTAGGTGTTTTCTGTGATAAAGCTGATTGTGTTTGACTGGGCATCCCACCCTTTGTGTAATGTTATTCAACCTCAGTGAAGAAGTAGAATGATAAGGCAACAGGATACTCAAGAACATAATGAATATAATCAGAATTTTTGTAAGGAGAATAGTATAATTACCTCAAATATAATGCCTTTTGGCAAAGTATTCAATGCATTCCAATTCCAGTACGGCAGCAAACACAAGCTATTATATCTCAAATTTCTTACTGACTGACTATCATTTAACTAATCGTTACGGGCATATGAATTTAGATAAAGGGCGTCTCTTCAATGCGATATTACGAAATGTCGTTGTGGAACTCGGACTATAGACAATAGACAATAGACAATAGGTGCAGGAGTAGGCCATTCAGCCCTTCGAGCCAGCACCGCCATTCAATGCGATCATGACTTTAGTTAGGCAACACTTTAAATCTGTGCCGATGATAGTGCATAAATGCAACTGTGGATTTTTTCCCACAAAGGTTTACTGTAAAACCATGATTTTCCACTATTGGACTATTCAAAAATCCCAATAGTTCCACATGAGGTGATGTTTTACACACTTCCCTGAAATTCACTGGGATTCCAATTCCTGTATATTGGTGGTGCAGCGGTAGAGTTGTTGCCTCACAGCGCCAGGGATCCGGGTTCGATCCCGACGACGGACGCTTGTCTGTACGGAGTTTGTACGTTCTCCCTGTGACCTGCGCCGGTTTTCTCCGAGATCTTTAGTTTCCTCCCACATTCCAAAGACGTACAGGTTTGTGGGTTAATTGGCTTTGGTATAAATGGTTAAAAAATTGTCCCTAGTGTGTGTAGGGTAGGGTTAATGTGTGGGGATCGCTGGTCGGCGCGGACTCGGTGGGCCGAAGGGCCTGTTTCCTCGCTGTATATCTAAACTAAACTTTACTGTATAACATCCAGAAATACTGAATTAAAGCAATTATGCTAGATTAGGTTTATTATTGTCACGTGTACTGAGGTACAGTGAAAAGCTTTTGTTTGCATGCTTTCCAATCAAATCAGGTAATACTATACAGGAATACAATCAAGCCAAACTCAAGTACAAAACTCAAGTTTCTACATTTTTGACTGCTCCCCAATGAAATCTCCTCAAGGTATGCCTCAACTAAACTAAACTAAAATATTCGACAAGTCAGGACAGCATCTATGAAGGAGGAAACAGGACTAACTTTTCAGATCAGTGATCATTCATCAGATCGCCCACAGTGTGTGCAGATTCAGTATAGTCGATAATGAAATGCTAACTATATCTCTTACGCTCTATTTACCTCATCAACACATCCCAGATGATCACTAACACACTGCCCTGGAAGACATCTGGAGCTCCCATAGCCTGCGGAAAGCATCCTGCTTCCTAAGGGACCCGTCTCACCCAGCCCATCACTTGTTTGCCCTTCTGCCCTCAGGAAAACGCTACAGCTCCATCAAAGCGCACACCACAAGACTAACAAACAGTTTCTACCCTAAGGCCATCACCGCACTGAACTCTGCACTGAAAGCAGCCCCCCCCCCCCCCCCCCCTCCCTCCATAGACAATGTAGACACAAAATGCTGGAGTGTCTCAGCAGGTCAGGCAGCATCTCTGGAGAGAAGGAATGGGTGATGTTTCGGGTCGAGACCCGAAACGTCACCCATTCCTTCTCTCCAGAGATGCTGCCTGACCCGCTGTCACTCCAGCATTTTGTGATACCTTCGCTTTGTAGTAGCATCTGCAGTTATTTTCCTACTCCCCCATAGACAATATTTATACTGTACAATACCTACCTCTGTGCATTACTGATATATTCATTTATAATATTTATTTTATAATAGTATTCTGTGCAATATTTTATATTCTGCCAAGGTGCGATATCTTATATTCTGATAAGGGTGCATATGTGGGCATAATGTGTATGCGTGTGTGAATCTGTGTGTATGTGTCACAGTGTGTGCACGCCTGTGTATGAATAGTTGTTATTTTTCTCACTCTTTGACTGTTATTTTATTGTTAGTTTTTATCTTGTACATTTGAGCTACGCTCAGGCAGTGCGCCTGAATTTACGTTGTGCGCACCACAATGACAATAAAGAAGGGTCTCGACCCGAAACGTCACCCATTCCTTCTCTCCTGAGATGCTGCCTGACCCGCTGAGTTACTCCAGCATTTCGTGAAATAAATACCTTCGATTTGTACCAGCATCTGCAGTTATTTTCTTATGACAATAAAGAAAATCTATTCTATTCTAATCTATTCTATTCTATTCTATTCTATTCTATTCTATCAGCAACTTAGGTGTTTTTTTTGTGTTTTAATATCACATTTCTGGCATCTGTAGTATTGTATTTTGCTTGGCACAGCGGCAGAGCTACTGGCTTACAGCACAAGGTTTGACCCTGACACCAGGTGCTGTCTTTACGGAGTTTGCACGTTCTCCCTATAGCCGCGTGGGTTTTATCCGGGTGCTCCGGTTTCTTCCCACACTCCAAAGGTGTACAGGTTTGTAAGTTAATTGGTTTGTGTGAACTATCCCTAGTGTGTTAGATAGTGCTCGTGTACGGGGTAATCGCTGGTCGGTGCAGACTCGATGGGCCTGTTTCCGTGCTTTATCTCTAAATTCTGAAGTCTAGTGGCAGAGTCTAGGATCAGGTACGGCATCCAATCTCTTAGTCCACCGAGTCCGTGCCGACCAGCGATCATGCCGTACACTAACACTGTCCGACACACGGGGGACGATTTACAATTTTAGCAAGTTTACCGAAGCAATTTTAGCAATCAACCTACAAACCTGTATAAGAAAATAACTGCAGATGCTGGTACAAATCGAAGGTATTTATTCACAAAATGCTGGAGTAACTCAGCAGGTCAGGCAGCATCTCGGGAGAGAAGGAATGGGTGACGTTTCGGGTCGAGACCCTTCTTCAGACTGAAAAACCTACAAACCTGCACATCTTTGGGATTTTGAAGGAAACCGGAGCACCCGGAGAAAACCCACGTGGTCACAGAGAGAACACAAACTCCGTACGGACAACACTCATGGTCAGGATCAAACCCGACGCTGCAGGGCAGCAAGTTCTGCCAGCTGTGCTCCTGTGCCATCTTCCGTTAAGGTTTTTCTTCACTTGGAGGAGACAACAGTGTGGAACTGATTGTCACTTCTGCCTGTTTGCATGTACGGGATGGTTCAATTACCCGGTGAGTAACAGAAAGCAAGATTCTGCAAGGAAAACAAGGGTCCTTTTTCACATCCACAGGGATAAAATGTCACTGTGATATAAAGTATTTTGAACAATGGAAATCGGAGAACCTGCAATTATACAAAGACTACCTGGTGCACTTGGAATGCAGAGCGCTGCTGACAGAAAGGTAGGCAGGCTTCGTTCCAGAGTGTGTGCGCAGATTTCTTGGCACACTGTACATACAAGTCGGAACGAGCGACAATTTATCATCTTTCCTTTTGCTATTTTGTTAACATCAGTGCAAGATCACAGTGGTCTGGCACGGTGGAGCAGCAGTGGAGCTGCTGCCTTACAGCGCCAGAGACCCGGGTTCGATCCTGGCCACGGGTGCTGACTGTGCGGAGTTTGTGCGTTCTCCCTGTGACCGCGAAGGTTTTCTCCGGTTCCCTGCCACACTCGTGGAAGGGCCTATTTCCACGCTGTATCTCTAAAGTCTAAAGACTAAAGATTCTTGCTATTGTGGGCGTGCAGCGTAGGTTTACTAGGTTAATTCCTGGAATGGCGGGACTGTCATATGTTGAAAGACTGGAGCGACTAGGCTTGTATACACTGGAATTTAGAAGAATGAGAGGAGATCTTATCGAAACGTATAAGATTATTAAGGGGTTGGACACGTTAGAGGCAGGAAACATTTTCCCAATGTTGGGGGAGTCCAGAACCAGGGGCCACAGTTTAAGAATAAGGAGTAGGCCATTTAGAACTGAGATGAGGAAAACCTTTTCAGTCAGAGAGTTGTGAATCTGTGGAATTCTCTGCCTCAGAAGGCAGTGGAGGCCAATTCTCTGAATGCATTCAAGAGAGAGCAAGATAGAGCTCTTAAGGATAGCGGAGTCAGGGGGTATGGGGAGAAGGCAGGAACAGGGTACTGATTGAGAATGATCAGCCATGATCACATTGAATGGCGGTGCTGGCTCGAAGGGCCGAATGGCATCCTCCTGCACCTATTGTCTATTGTCTATGACTTTAAAACTATATGGGAATGCTAACCATCGTACTGCTAGTTGCTTAGGTTAATTTTTATATTTGTAATTTCTGCTTTGGACATTGGTCTTTGTCAAAGTATCTGATGCACAACAATTGATGTATGGTGTAACTAATCTGTTTGGATAACATGCAAAACAAAACTGTTCACTTTACCTCGGTACACGTGACAATTATAAACCTAAACTTAAATCTAAAACAAAACCAAAAGTCAGAGGAAGGGATGTGGGTGGAAGAGGACAGGGGAAACTTGGCACCAAAGATTACGGGGAGATGGGGGAGAAATAGTCCAGGCACGATCGAATGGCAGGGCAGATGCGATGGGCCAAATGGCCTGATTTTGGTCCTATGTCTTAGGGTCTTCTTCCTGAGAAGGGACATGACCTGAAACGTCACCTATCAATGTTCACCAGGGATGCTGTCTGAAATGTTGAGATACTCCACCATTTTGTGTCTACCATTGAACTAGCCCATGTCTCCAATGTTGAGAACTGAGATCTCAATGGACTGCAGATGCTGTTTATTACAGAAAAGGACACAATATGCTGGAGTAACTCAGCGGGTCATAAGATCATAATGTCATAAGATCATAAGTGATAGGAGCAGAATTAGGCCATTCGGCCCCTCAAGTCTTCTCCACCATTCAATCATGGCTGATCTATCTCTCCCTCCTGACCCTATTCTCCTGCCTTCTCCCCGTAACCTCTGGCACCCGTACTAATCAATAATCTATCTAACTCTGCCTTAACTATATCCACTGACTTGGCCTCCACAACCTTCTGTGGCAAAGAATTCCACAGATTTACCACCCTCTGACTAAAGAAATTCCACCTCATCTCCTTCCTAATAGAACGTCCGTTAATTCTGAGGCTGTGACCTCTAGTCCGAGACTCTCCCACTAGTGGAAGCATCCTCTCCACATCCACTCTACCCAAACCTTTCACTATTCTGTACGTTTCAATGAGGACCCCCCCCCCCCCCCCCCCTCCTCATCCTTCTAAACTCCAGCGAGTCCGGGCCCATTTGCCTACAAAGGCTGGTTCAGGCAGCTTCTCTGGAGAACATGGAGTGTTGACGTTTCGGGTCAAGAGGTGACGTTTCAAGTCGAAGAAGGGTCTCGACCTGAAACGTCACCTATCGATGTTCACCAGAGATGCTGCCTGACCCGCTGAGTTACTCCAGCACTTTGAGTCTCCAATTTACCGTGAATTGATTCCTGAATCCTACAAGGTGGAGTTTTTTTAAAGTTTCCAGTGCTGGACTCCAAAAATGCAAGTGATCTCATTGTTTATTATTGAATTAAACATAGCCTCATACTAAATTAGGACAGATATGATGCATGGGCCAGATAAGCATCAGCTAAGTTAACACAATCCGCCTCAAATGACTGTGGCCCACAGCATGCCCCAGTGATCCAGACAATTCAAGGATGGTTATGCATACATGCTCAATACTAGGAATGCAAAGCAGACGGTTGTCCACCTCTTCGCAGAGTGTGGATTTGCAAAGAGAGTCTGGAGAGGTTTGCAAGGGTCCCCATCACGATTTATTCCGGAACAGCTCCGTCACAGAGGACTCTGTGATCTACGGACTGTTCCCAGGGACGCATTCAGAGACTGACATCGAGTGCTGCTGGAAGGTCATCGACTCGGTGAAAGACGCTCTTTGGTCTGCCCGAGCTTTGTTGACCTCCCAGCGGAGCGAGCTGTCCGTGGGGGAATGTTGCCGACTGGCCCGCTGCAGACTGCAGGAGTACGTGCTGAGGGACGCACTGAAGCTCGGTTCAGCCAATGCCAAGGCTCTGTGGGGGAGGACCACAGTCTAGGGTCCTTCCGCTGCCGGACCTGGGGGGCAGGGTGTGGTGGAGAGAGACGCCCCTCCAAATAAGGGAAGGGATTCCACGCCAGTGGGCCACATGAGTGGCTAGGGTGTGGGGTAAAATTGTGATTTGGATAAACGGTATTGAATGTTTGTATAGCCTCTCCAAATATCCGATGAAGTTTTTTGCGTGGTTCCTGTATTGTATATATTTACTTTACTTGAATAACGTCTATTTTGAAAGAAAAAAATTGTTAGGAATGCAAGATAAATACTGGCCTTGCCTACGATGCCCATATTTAGTTTAATTTAGTTTCGTTTAGAGATACAGCATGGAAACAGGCCCTTCGGCCCACCGAGTCCATGCCGACCAGTGATCCCCGCATACTAACACCAGCCTACATACACTGGGGACTGACATGGACCCACATAGGCCCCCCTCATTCTCCGACTGCCCCCTCACTCTCCAACACCCCCCCCCCCACTCTCTCTCCGACAGCCCCCCACTCTCTCCGACTTCCCTCCTCTCTCTCTGACGGCCCCCCTCGTTTGGCCGCTGGGCCCGTCCTTGCCCCTTGTTCTCAGCGGTCCCTTCGTCCGCTGGGTTGGCCCGAGGCCAGTCTTGACCGGCTCCATGCCGGGGGCAGGGACTCATCTAACACAACAAGTGTCGCAACAAGGATTGGCATTAATCACAGTTCCAGCTGCTGAGAGGAACGACGGAGAGATTTAAACTTAGACAAACAATTAGTCATACAAGTATGCTACAACATCTTCAAGCCAATGTGGCTGTCATGTTTGGTCATGTTTTAATAAGATAAAATTGCATTGAAGTTCCCCTGTATTTTGCAGTGTGGTTTTGTGTAGCGAAACAGCCTGGAAACAAGCCCTTCGACTAGGGGTTGCCAACTATCTCACTCCCAAATACGGGACAAGGTGACGTCACCGCCCCGCGCCCCACGTGACCTCACCCAGCCACATGCTCCCGCTTCACTAAAGGCGGCCGCCCGGGCCGGGAGGCGGGTTGCTACGCAACCTCCTTTAGGCGAGCACACTCTGTTAGCCTACACTGTCCCAGCCGACAGCGACCCGCGGGCCTAATACGGGATAAGGGCGGTCCCGTACGGGGACAAACCAATTTATCCCAAAATACGGGATGTCCCGGCTAATACGGGACAGTTGGCAGCCCTACCTCCGACCCACTGAGTCCACATCAACCATCGATGTGTTGTCCCACTTTCTCATCTACACCCTGCATACCTTTTGCCTGGAGATACAGTATGGAAACAGGCCATTCAGCCCACCGAGTCCATGTTGGCCATCAATCGCACTAGTTCTATTATGTTTTCCCACTTTCTCTTCCACTCCCTACACATTTTAGTTTAGAAATTAGGGCGGCACGGTGGCGCAGCGTTAGAGCTACTGCCTTACAGCTCCTGAGACCCGCGTTTGATCCTGACTACGGGTGCTGTCTGTACGGAGTTTGTACGTTCTCCCTGTGAGCTGCGTGAGTTTGCTCCGAGATCTCCGGTTTCCTCCCACACTCCAAAGACGTACAGGTTTGTAGGTTAATTGGCTTGGTGTAAATGTAAAAAGATTCCCTCGTGTGTGCGTAGGAATACTGTTAATGTGCGGGGATCGTTGGTCAGCGCGGACTCGGTGGGCCAAAGGGCCTGTTTCCGCGCTACATCTTTGAACTAAACTAAAAACTTCACTAAGATGAATGAAATGCTGAAGCACTTGCTTCAAGCAGCAGTCTGCACACTGCGGTCAAACAAGCAAAGCTTCCTGATCATTATCAGGTGTGAGACATACAGGAAACCTATAGGAAACCACAGTGCTTTGAACAGGCGGTATCATAGACACCAGCAAACACAAATCAAAAATTGCGAACGAGCAGTTTTATATTTTGTGGGCAACAAAGATTTAAGCTTCCTCCACATACAACCACAGCACCCCCTAGATCTGAGAATGCAGTGAAAGTGTAGTTAAAACCCATACACTGTGAGAGTGCATGCATTTTTCAATCAGACCCCTCGAGATCTCACCCATTTAACATCAGTCAGATGCAAGAAAATGGTAACAAAATATTTGTGTATTGCACATCATATTCAGTCATATGATAAGTAATTTAAACCAAGTGACAAGAAGTTAGAATGGATTTGGAAATCTAATGCCATTCAGGGGAATGAATACCATATCCGTTGTGAGATATGGTTTTATCTTTCTAGACACAAGGAACTGCAGATGCTCGTTTTACAAAAGGAAAAGGCATCACAAAATGCTGGAGTAACTCAGCAGGTCAGGTAGCATCTCTGGAGAGAAGGAATGGGTGACGTTTCAAAGAAAAAGGCACAAAGTGCTGGAGCAACTCGATGGCACAGCGGAATCGTTGCTGCCTTACAGCATTTGCAGCGCCAGAGATCTTTGTTCAATCCTGTACGGAGTTTGTTCGTTCTCCCCGTGATCGCGTGGATTTTTTCCGAGACCTTCGGTTTCCTCCCACGCTCCAAAGACGTACAGGTTTGTAGGTTAATTGGCTTGTTATACGTGTAAATTGTCCCTTGTGTGTGTCAGATGGTGTTAATGTGCAGGGATCGCTGGTTGGTGGGCCGAAGGGCCTGTTTGCACGCTGCATCTCCAAACTAAACTAAACTCAGCTGGTCAAGCAACACAGCGCAGGTTCGATCATGGCCTTTAACCACACATTAACAATATCTCACACACTGGGGACAATTTACAATTTTACCAAAGCCAATTAACCTACAAACCCGCATGTCTTTCGGATGTACACGGAAACCGGAGCACCCGGAGAAAACCCACGCGGTCACAGGGAGAACGTACAAACTCCGCACAGACAACACACGTGGTCAGGATTGAACCTGGGTCTCTGGCGCCGTGAGGCAGCAACGCTAACACTGGTCCACCGTGCTGCCCCACTGGTTCTGTGTTATCCACTCCCTATACATTAGGGCCGATTTACAGAGATTAATTAACCTACAAACCCGCATGTCTTGAGGATGCACGAGGAAACTGGAGCACCTGGAGTAAACGCACAAGGAGAACGTGCAAACTCCACACGAACAGCACCGGAGGTTAGAATCGAACCCGGTCTCTGGCGCTGTGAGGCAGCAACTCTACCGCTGCGCCACAGTGCCTCATTGCACTGTACATCCACCTCTTCTGCTTTAAAATGATATATTTCACTTTTATTTCTGACATGATTCTTCCCTGTTTTCCTTTTTTACTTGATGTTTATTTGTTTGGACTTGTGAATCTGCATTACATACTGAGTCACTGGATCACTAGTGACCTTTGGTTCAGCAGCTCCACACTGCCACCACTAGTTGGAGAGTGGAATCGCAGCACGGCCATTTGGTGACTGAAATTTGTCTCGTTTAGTTCAGAGATACAGCGTGGAAACAGACCCTTCAGCCCATCGAGTCCATGCCGACCAGCGATCACCCATTCACACTAGTTCTATCCTGCACACATAGGGACAATTTTACCAAAGCCAATTGATCCTAACACGTCTTTGGAGTGTGGGAGGAAACCAGAGCACCCGGAGAAAACCCACTCAGGTCAACCCACACAGAGAGAACGTACAAACTCCGTACAGACAGCACCTCTGCTCAGGATTGAACTCAGGTCTGGCGCTGTAAGGCAGTAACTCTAACGCTGCGCCACCGTGCCCTTAGACAACTTTGGAGGAAGTTTAGTCTTAGATTTAGAGATTCATCACGGAAACAAGCCCTTCGGCCCACCGAGTCCATGCTGACCATCGATCACCCGTTCACACTAATTCCATGTTATCCCACTTTCGCCTCCGCTCCCTACACACTCGAGGCATTTTTACACAGGCCAATGTGTAGGCAGGAACTGCAGATGCTGGTTTAAACCGAAGAGAGACACAAAAAGCTGGAGTAACTCAGCATCTCTGGAGAAAAGGAACAGGTGACTTTTCTGGTAGAGACCCTTCTTCAGACTCGAGTATGTGTGTAAGAAAATAACTGCAGATGCTGGTACAAATCGAAGGTATTTATTCACAAAATGCTGGAGTAACTCAGCAGGTCAGGCAGCATCTCAGGAGAGAAGGAATGGGTGACGTTTTGGCTTGAGACCCTTCTTCAGACTGGTATGTGTGTAGGTCGACACAAAATGCTGGAGTATCTCAGGCAGCATCTCTGGAGAGAAGGAATGGGTGACGTTTCAGGTCGAGACCCTTCTTCAGTAGAAGGGTTAGGGTTACCCAAACGTCCCCCATCCCTTCTCTCCAGAGATGCTGCCTGACCCGCTGAGTTACTCCAGCATTTTGTGTCTACCTTTGATTTAAACCAGCATCTGCAGTTTTTTCCTATACATTCTAGTATGATTGTACTTATTTAACGTACTATAATCACTGAATTGTAGGCAAAAAATGAATTTCCCAGTACCTGGATACATGTGACAATGAAGTCACAATCGCAATGATGCGGTCAGCCGCGGTGGCGCAGCGGTAGAGTTGCTGCTTTACAGCGAATGCAGCGCCGGAAACTCAGGTTCGATCCTGACTACGGGTGCATTCTGTATGCAGTTTGTACGTTCTCCCCGTGACCTGCGTGGGTCTTCTCCAAGATCTTTGGTTTCCTCCCACACTCCAAAGACGTACAGGTTTGTAGGTTAATTGGCTGGGCAAATGTAAAAATTGTCCCGAGTGGGTGTAGGATAGTGTTAGTGTGCGGGCATCGCTGGGCCCGGTGGGCCGAAGGGCCTGTTTCTGCACTGTATCTCTAAATCTAAATCTAAAAAAGTACCATTGGACGATTGAACCACCTAACCTGCAAGTCATTGGGATGTGGGCTCACATTCACCCTTCTCTTTACTCTGTATTCAGAACCAAAACAAATGAATGAAAAGCAAGAATCTGTCCACATTTATCTCTATCTCCAATGTGCCTCAGGGTCCAAACCACTCTGACCACAATTTTGACCACATATTTCCTCTTCATGAATCTAACTTTGTTTTACATCCTCCCAGATAATTATAGATGTCTTGTTGTGCTAAACAAAACATCACGTTCATGTTACTCTGTGGGAAGGAACTGCAGATACTGGTTTAAACCAAAGATAGATACAGAATTGGTGGAGTAACTCAGCGGGTCAGTCGGCATCTCTGGAGAGAGAAGGAATGGGTGACGTTTCAGGTTGAGACTCTTCTTCAGACTGAGAGTGGGGGAAAAGCCTGTGTTTCTCCAGCTTTATGCATCTATCTTATGTTAATGGTACTGTTGAATAGCTGTGGTTTATAGACAATAGACAATAGGTGCAGGAGGAGGCCATTCGGCCCTTCGAGCCAGCACCGCCATTTAATGTGATCATGGCTGATCATTCTCAATCAGTACCCCGTTCCTGCCTTCTCCCCATACCCCCTGACTCCACTATCCTTAAAACACTACAACATCACACAACGCAGCGGCGTTGCTGGTAGAGCTGCTGTCTCACAGCGCAAGGGGCCCAGGTTCGATCCTGACCTCGGGCTCATACGATCATCAGTCATAGGGGCAGTATTAGCCCACTCGGTCCTTGAGTCTTTATAAGTGCATTCGGGTGCTGTCTGTGTAGAGTTTGCACGTTATCCCTCTGATTGCGCATGTGCTCCTGTTCCCACCACCATCCCAAAAAGTTGCGGGTTTGTAGGTAAATTGGACTCTGTAACTTGCCCCCTAGTGTGCAGGGAGTGGATGAGAAGGGATGAGAAGTCTGAAGAGGGTCTCGACCTGAAACATCATGTTATTCATGTTCTCTAGGGATGCTGCCTGACGCGCCAGGTTACATCATGTTATTCATATTCTCCAGGGATGCTGCCTGACGCGCCAGGTTACGCCAGCTCCATGTGTCCTTAGAGTGGATGAGAAAGTAGGATAACAAACAACTAATGTGAGCGGGTGATGGTCAGTGTGGACTCATTGGGTCAAAGATCCCATTTCCATGGTGTTTCTCTAGACTAAGCTAAACTAAACTAAACTAGTTTTTAACACCATCCGGCCTGCACTGCTAGGGAGCAAACTGACGAAGATGCGGGTGGATGCTCCATTAGTCTCCTGGATCACCAACTACCTGACTGGACGACCACAATATGCCAGTCTACAGAACTGTGTCTCGGACATGGTGGTGAGCAACACAGGGGCCCACAGGGGACGGTCCTCTCTCCCTTCCCGTTCACCATCTACACCTCGGACTTCAGATATAACTCCGTCTCCTGCCACCTGCAGAAGTTTTCGGATGGCTCTGCAATTGTGGGCTGCATCGGTGAGGGGAGGGAAGGTGAATACAGAGGTGCAGTCAAAGACTTTGGTGAGTGGTGTGGGCTGAATCACCTGTGGCTCAACACCGACAAGACAAAGAAGTTAGTGGTGGGATTCAGGAGGAGAGGAACACCCCTGTCCCCTGTCTCCATCCAAGGTGTGGATGTGCAGTTTACCAGGGAGTACAAATACCTTGGTGTGTACCTGGACAGTAAACTGGACTGGTCCAGGAATGCTGAGGCCCTGCACAAGAAGGCACAGAGCCGCCTGTACTTTTTGAGGAGGCTTCGCTCCTTCAACGTCTGCAGTAAGATGCTGCAGATGTTCTACTGATCGGTGGTGGCCAGTGCCATCCTCTTCGCTGGCGTGCGCCGGGGCAGCAGGGCGAAGGCCGCGGACGTCAACAGGATCAACAAACTCATCAGGAAGGCTGGCTCCGTCCTGGGGGCCGAGTTGGATTCATGGGGAGGTGGTCTTGGAGGGGAGGATGCTCCTCAAACTGCGGAACATCCTGGACAATACAGCTCACCCCCTCCATCGCACACTGAGGAGCACCTTCAGCGACAGACTGATCCCACCAAGATGCAGCACAGAACGCCACAGGAGATCTGTTTTCCCTGTGGCTATCAGACAGTACAACTCCTTCTATCGTGGGGTAGACTCACAAACTCCCCATCCCAATCTTTGCACATTCCCAATTCTTTCCACGTCACTTTTAATTTCATGTTTCATGTATCTTGTTGCGTTTTTTTATGACTGTTGGCAGACCAATTTCCCTCCTGGGATAAATAAAGTTCTATCTGTTCACAGAGAGTGGTGAATCTGTGGAATTCTCTGCCATAGAAGGTAATTGAGGCCAGTTCATTGGCTATATTTAAGAGGGAGTTAGATGTGGCCCTTAGGGATCAGGGGGTATGGAGAGAAGGCAGGTACAGGATACTGAGTTGGATGATCAGCCATGATCATATTGAATGGCGGTGCTGGCTCGAAGGGCCAAATGGCCTACTCCTGCACCTATTATCTATGTGTCGTACCACAGCGTTCACTTTGCTGGATCCCAACAAAGGTCCTCTCTGTCTCTGGACAATAACTGGTCTGTGTCTCCCCCTACAGCTGGAAACGGCAACTGCAGGAATTGGACCCAGTTCAACTTTCACATCAAACTGAAAATACTGACTCTGAGTAGTTACCCACAAGAGTTCATTAGGTCTGTCACGATAGCAAGGACAATGACTACTGGGTTTAGCAGTGACACCGATACTCAGGTGTGAATAAAAACTCACTGAACGAAAACACTGAAATATCAATCGCATGGTATCTATTCACAAAATGCTGGAGTAACTCAGCAGGTCAGGCAGCATCTCAGGAGAGAAGGAATGGGTGACGTTTCGGGTCGAGACTCTTCTTCAGAAGAAGGGTCTCGACCCAAAACGTCACCCATTCCTTCTCTCCTGAGATGCTGCCTGACCTGCTGAGTTACTCCAACATTTTGTGAATAAATACCTTCGATTTGTACCAGCATCTGCAGTTATTTTCTTATATCAATCGCATGGGATGCGTTCAACTATTGAGGGAATAATAGAAAGATTATTGATGAAAATCAATAAAGTTTCATCAGTGTCAGGAGTTATGGGGAGAAGGCAGGAGAATGGGGTAGGGAGGGAAAGATAGAGCAGCCATGATTGAATGGCGGAGTTGACTTGACGGGCCGAATGGCATAATTCTGCTCCTTTCACTAATAAGTTTATGAATACGTGAGGGATAATGATGATAACACGTTATCTGTGAAGAATGTGAGGTGGTGACAATGAAGAGTATTTGTGATGATAAATTAGGGAAAACAAAAGAGAGAATTGTTGATGAGAAGTGTGTTAATTCCATATCACACCCCAGATTCAGTGTTGCGTGTTCATACCATTTGTCATTTGCATAAAACATTGTTTTTTCGTTCAATGTATCTTGCTTTCAATTAGTATCAAATAAAAAAACAACACACTTAGAACTAAAGGAAGAAAGCATTTACGTAACATCACCCACAGGGTGTCAGGGGTTACGGGAAGGCACGAGAGTGGGATCTATCTCTCCCTCTCTGATAGATCTATCTGATCTATCTTTCCCTCTGAGAGGGAGAGATAGATCAGCCATGATTGAATGGCGGAGTAAATTTGATGGGCCAAATGGCCTAATTCTGCTCCTATCACTTATAGTTTTAGTTTAGTTTAGAGATACAGTGCGGAAACAGGCCCTTCGGCCCACCGGGCCCACAATGACCAGCATTTACACTATCCTACACAGACTAGGGACAATTTACAATTTTACCAAGCCAATTAACCGACAAACCTGTACGTTTTTGGAGTGCGGGAGGAAAGTGAAGGTTTCGGAGAAAACCCAAGCAGGTCACGGGGAGAGCGTACAAACTCCGTCCAGACAGCGCCCGTAGTCGGGGTCGAATCCAGGTCTCTGGGGCTGCATGCACTGTAAGGCAGCAACTCTACCGTTGTGCATGTTGTGAACTTATGGTCTTATGAACCACTCTGAAGCAGTTCCCATCCAAGGAGCTATTTTCAAAATGTAATCAATCCTGGAATGTAGGGGGGGCAAGTACCCAACTGCTACAACGTCTACAGATGTGCTAGAGAAGCATTTTATCAGATTGCATCACAGCTTGGTTTGGGAACAGCTGCATCCAGGTCCGCAAGAAATGGCGGAGAATCGTGGACACAGCTCAGACCATCACACAAGCCAACCTCCCTTCCATTGTGTAAGAAAGAACTGCAGACGCTGGTTAAAAACGAAGGTAGACACAAAATGCTGGAGTAACTCAGCGGGTCAGGCAGCATCTCGGGAGAGAAGGAATGGGTGACGTCTCGGGTCGAGACTGAAGTCTGAAGAAGGGTCTCGACCAGAAACATCACACATTCCTTCTCTCCTGAGATGCTGCCTGAACCGCTGAGTTACTCCAGCATTTTGTGTTTCCTTTCCATTGACTCCATTTACACTTCACGCTGCCTCGGCAAGGCCAGCAGCATAATCAAGGACAAGTCACACCCTAGTCACTCCCTCTTCTCCCCTGTCCCATCAGGCAAGAGGTACAGAAGTGTGAAAACGCACACCTCCAGGTTCAGGAACAGTTTCTTCCCAGCTGTTATCAGTCAAATGAACCATCCTACCCACCAACATTTGGAGAGCAGCCTTGAAGTAATATTCTACCTCATTGGAGAACCTCAGACTATCTTGATCAGACTTTACTGGACTTTATCTTGTAACTAAACGTTACTCACTTTATCATGTATCTGTACACTGTAAATGGTTTGATTGTAATCATGCATTGTCTCTCCGCTGACTGCTTAACACGCAACAAAAGCTTTTCACTGTACCTCGCTTGGTACACGTGACAACAAACTGAACTCAAACTCAAACACAAACACAATTTGCCCACAGCAAGGTTACACAAAAGTTAATGACATGATGGTCAGACATCATGAGGGAACAAAATCAACACTGGCTCTCAGGAATAAACTTGAAAGTATGTCTTACTTACTCTTTCAGCTTTCAGTTTGATGTCAATAATAATAATAATAATAGTAATATAATAAACATTTATTTTTTATAGCGCTTTTCCAAATGCTCAAAGACGCTTTACAAAAACAGTCAAGACATAAAAACAAACAGACAAACTATCCTGACGGAGAAGCGGCGAACAAATAGCGCCAGCGTCCTCTCACGTCAGGGTCCGGCAGTAGACAATAGTCCTTCCATAAGCTCGGGTAATGTCCTCCTTCATTTCTACTCCATTGTCATTAGAATTTAGAAGTTAGGGATGCAGCATGGAAACAGGCCCATCGGCTCACCAAGTCCACGCCGACCAGCGATCACCCCGTACACTAGCGCCATTCTACACACTGGGGTGGCACATTGGCACAGCGGTAGAGTTGCTGCCTCTTACAGCGCCAGAGACCCTGATTCGATCCTGACTACGGGCGCTGTCTGCACGGAGTTGGTACGTTCTCCCCGTGACCTGCGTGGGTTTTCTCCGGGTTCTCCGTTTTCCTCACACACTCCAAAGCCTTGCAGGTTTGCAGGCGTGGGCTCTGTGGGCCGAAAGGCCTGTTTCCAAGCTGTATCTTTAAACAAAACTAAAATAAATAGTTGGTACAGTCTCTTCGGCTCCAACATCGTGATATCAGGCGACTGGAATACATTCAATAAATGCAAGGCTAATTTTGAACTCTCTTAACCTCTTCTGTGAAGAGCTGAGTGACTGAGGATAAAACTGAAGAGCAATAACCAGGTGTTTCATTTAGGTTAGAGATACAGCGCGGAAACAGGCCCTTCGGCCCACCGAGTCCGCGCCAACCAGCGATCCCCGCACATTAGGACTATCCTACACACACTAGGGACAATTTTACATTTATACCAAGCCAATTCAAGTCAAGTTTATTTGTCACATACATATATATACACGATGTGCAGTGAAATGAAAGTGGCAATGCCTGCGGATTGTGCAAAAAAAAATTACAATTACAGCATATAAATTAAAATTAATACAGAAAAGAAAATGTAGTCCCTGGAGTTATAATAGTTAACAGTCCTGGTGGCCTGTGGGTAGAAACTCCGTCTCATCCTCTCCGTTTTCACAGCGTGACAGCGGAGGCGTTTGCCTGACCGTAGCAGCTGGAACAGTCCGTTGCTGGGGTGGCAGGGGTCCCTCATAATCTTGCTTGCTCTCGATCTGCACCTCCTGATGTAAACTTGTACGTCTTTGGGGTGTGGGAGGAAACCGAAGATCTCGGAGAAAAACCCAGGCAGGTCACGGGGAGAACGTGCAAACTCCATACAGACAGGGCCCGTCGTCAGGATTGAACCCGGGTCTCTGGAGTTGTAAACGCTGTAAGGCAGCGACTCTACCGCTGCGCCACCGTGTGTGCCCGCGGTGTGTAAGGTAACTAACGGCAGGTGGGTGTAGGGTTGGAGTTTGCTAACTTGAAGTTGAAACTGGTGCCAACTTTATGGTGAGTTTAAAACCAGCAACCAGGAATGATAGCCGAATAAACTTGCAATGAAGCAGAAAATCCCTTGCCTCGTGTGGCCACCAGAGGGAGCTTTGTTGTGGCAATTTGTCAGAGTCAAAGTCAGGGGGTAACATTTTGTCATGTTGACCTGTGCGATTCTCCTTCTCAGCTGTTGCTAAATAAATAACACTACGGGTGGCACAGTGGGTGCAGCGGTAGATTTGTTGCCACACAGTGCTGGAGTCTCCAGTTCGAGCCCGACTACTGGCTGTACGGAGTTTGTACGTTTTCCCCGTGACCTGCGTGGGTTTTCTCCGAGATCTTCATTTTCCTCCCACACTCCAAAGATGTGCGGGTTTAGACAATAGACAATAGACAATAGGTGCAGGAGTAGGCCATTCGGCCCTTCGAGCCAGCACCACCATTCAATGTGATCATGGCTGATCATTCCCAATCAGTACCCCGTTCCTGCCTTCTCCCCATACCCCCTGACTCCGCTATCCTTAAGAGCTCGATCTAGCTCTCTCTTGAATGCATTCAGAGAATTGGCCTCCAATGCCTTCTGAGGCAGTGAATTCCACAGATACACAACTCTCTGACTGAAAAGTTTTTCCTCATCTCCGTTCTAAATGGCCTACTCCTTATTCTTAAACTGTGGCCCCTGGTTCTGGACTCCCCCAACATTGGGAAAATGTTTCCTGCCTCTAACGTGTCCAACCCCTTAATAATCTTATATGTTTCGATAAGATCCCCTCTCATCCTTCTAAATTCCAGTGTATACAAGCCTAGCTGCTCCAGTCTTTCAACATATGACGGTCCCGCCATTCCGGGAATTAACCGAGTAAACCTACGCTGCACGCCCTCAATAGCAAGAATATCCTTCCTCAAATTTGGAGACCAAGACTGCACACAGTACTGTTTGTAGGTTAATTGCCTTGGTATCAATGTAAAATTGTCCCTAACGAGTGTAGGGTAGCATTAACATGCGGGGATCGCTGGTCGGTGCAGACTCGGTGGGCCGCAGGGCCTGTTTCCAAGCTGTATCTTTAAACTAAACTAAACTAAACTAAAGTAACCCAATTCATCAGTCAGGCTATTGGGTATAGAAGTTGGATGTAGCGTGACAATAGACAATAGACAATAGACAATAGGTGCAGGAGTAGGCCATTCAGCCCTTCGAGCCAGCACCGCCATTCAATGCGATCATGGCTGATCACTATCAATCAGTACCCCGTTCCTGCCTTCTCCCCATACCCCCTCACTCCGCTATCCTTAAGAGCTCTATCCAGCTCTCTCTTGAAAGCATCCAACGAACTGGCCTCCACTGCCTTCTGAGGCAGAGAATTCCACACCTTCACCACTCTGACTGAAAAAGTTCTTCCTCATCTCCGTTCTAAATGGCCTACCCCTTATTCTTAAACTGTGGCCCCTTGTTCTGGACTCCCCCAACATTGGGAACATGTTTCCTGCCTCTAATGTGTCCAATCCCATAATTATCTTATATGTTTCAATAAGATCCCCCCTCATCCTTCTAAATTCCAGTGTATACAAGCCCAATCGCTCCAGCCTTTCAACATATGACAGTCCCGCCATTCCGGGAATTAACCTAGTGAACCTACGCTGCACGCCCTCAATAGCAAGAATATCCTTCCTCAAATTTGGAGACCAAAACTGCACACAGTACTCCAGGTGCGGTCTCACCAGGGCCCGGTACAACTGTAGAAGGACCTCTTTGCTCCTATACTCAACTCCTCTTGTTACGAAGGCCAACATTCCATTGGCTTTCTTCACTGCCTGCTGTACCTGCATGCTTCCTTTCATTGACTGATGCACTAGGACACCCAGATCTCGTTGAACTCCCCCTCCTCCTAACATGACACCATTCAGATAATAATCTGCCTTTCTATTCTTACTTCCAAAGTGAATAACCTCACACTTATCTACATTAAACTGCATCTGCCATGTATCCGCCCACTCACACAACCTGTCCAAGTCACCCTGCAGCCTTATTGCATCTTCCTCACAATTCACACTACCCCCCAGCTTAGTATCATCTGCAAATTTGCTAATGGTACTTTTAATCCCTTCGTCTAAGTCATTAATGTATATCGTAAATAGCTGGGGTCCCAGCACCGAACCTTGCGGTACCCCACTGGTCACTGCCTGCCATTCCGAAAGGGACCCATTTATTCCCACTCTTTGCTTTCTGTCTGTCAACCAATTTTCTATCCATGTCAGTACCCTACCCCCAATACCATGTGCCCTAATTTTGCCCACTAATCTCCTATGTGGGACCTTGTCGAAGGCTTTCTGAAAGTCGAGGTACACCACATCCACTGACTCTCCCCTGTCAATTTTCCTAGTTACATCCTCAAAAAATTCCAGTAGATTTGTCAAGCATGATTTCCTCTTCGTAAATCCATGCTGACTCGGAATGATCCTGTTACTGCTATCCAAATGCTCAGCAATTTCGTCTTTTATAATTGACTCCAGCATCTTCCCCACCACTGATGTCAGACTAACTGGTCTATAATTACCCGTTTTCTCTCTCCCTCCTTTCTTAAAAAGTGGGATAACATTTGCTATCCTCCAATCCACAGGAACTGATCCTGAATCTATAGAACATTGAAAAATGATCTCCAATGCTTCCACTATTTCTAGAGCCACCTCCTTAAGATGCTGGAGGGGCCGCATTTGGAGTATTGTGTTCAGTTTTGGTCGACCTGTTGCAGGAAGGATGTCATTAAGCTGGAATGAGTGCAGAGAAGATTTATGAGGATGTTTCCAGAACTCAGGGACCAAAGCTGCAGGGAGAGGCCGGTCAGGCTAGGACTTTATTCCTTGCATTTCAGGAGGGGGTGATCTTATCGAGGTGTATAAAATCATGAGGGGAATTCATGGAGTCATAGCGTCATAGAGTGATACAGTGTGGAAACAGGCCCTTCGGCCTAACTTGCCCACACCAGCCAACATGTCCCAGCTACACTAGCCCCTTCTGCCCGCATTTGGTCCATATCCCTCCAAACCTGTCCTATCCATGTACCTGTCTAACTTTTTCTTAACTGTTGGAATAATCCCTGCCTCAACTACCTCCTCTGGCAGCTTGTTCCGTACGCCCACCACCCTTTGTGTGAAAACGTTACCCCTCAGATTCCTATTAAATCTTTTCCCCTCCACCTTAAACCTATGTCCTCTGGTTCTCGATTCACCTACTCTGGGCAAGAGGCTGTGCATCTAATTCATAAGGTGAATGCACAAGGTATTTTACTCAGGGGAGTGGAATCAAGAACCAAATGTTGTTATCGTACCTGCCTCAACTACCCCCTCTGGCAGCTTGTTCCATGCACCTGTGTGAAAAAGTTGCCCCTCAGATCCCCTATTAAATCTTCCCCCTCTCACCATAGAACAATATCCTCTGGTTCTCGATTCCACAACCCTGCATTAAAGTCTCAATGCATTCACCCTTTCAATTCCCAGCTGTTACTAGGCAACTGAACGGTCCTCTCATCAGCCAGTGTGCGGTCCTGACCTCCCATCTACCTCATTGGAGACCTTTGGCATAGCTTTAATTGTATAGTCTTGATGTAACATTGAACATCAGACTTCAATGCTAAATCCTGCACAAAATGCTGTACCCTTTATCTTTATCTGTGCACTGATGGATGGCTGGTATTCTTGTCTGTTCTTGTCTGGTGTCAGAGGTTATGGGGAGAAGGCAGGAGAATGTGGTTAGGAGGGAGAGATAGATCGGCCATGTTTGAATGGCAGAGTAGACTTGATGGGCCGAATGGCCTAATTCTATTCCTTATGACCTTATGGATAACACCCGAACAAAAGCTTTTCACTGTACTTCGGTATAGGTGACAATAATAAATTAAACTAAACTAAACTAAATAAAGATCACCCCTCAGCCTCCTGTGCTCCAAGGAATAAAGTCCTAACTTGCCCAATCTCTCACTGTAGCTCAGTCCCTAAAGTCCTGGCAATATCCTTGTCAATTACATTTCGGGTCGAGTCATTTCTCCTGCTCTCTAGGTGACGTTTCAGGTCGAGACACTTCTCCTGGTCTCGACCCGAAACGTCCCCTATTCCTTTTCTCCACAGATGCAGTCTGACCTGCTGGGTTACTCCAGCCTTCTGTGTCTACCTTCAGTTTACGCCAGCAACTGCAGTTCCTTCCAACACATTCACGTTAATCTTCTCTGCATTCTTTGCAGCTTCATGACTTCCTTCCTATAGCAAGGTGACTAAGCTAATGTACCAAAATCCTTCTGAATCATCCTGTCCACCCACCCGTGACGTCACTTTGAGGGAATTTAATAGCAAATACTGCAGCTGTTGAAAATATATTTTTTTTGTTGTTTTAAATTCCTTTGAGAGACAGTGAGTTTACACATCACAAAAAAGCCCCTGCGAATAAGATCATGAGTCAGGATCTTGGTACAATATTTTCCACAAGCTCTATTCCAATTTGGGATGGTCCAGAATTCTGTCTCAGTAGTTTAGTTTAGTTTAGTTTAGAGATACAGCGTGGAAACAGGCCCATCGTCCCCCACCGACCAACGATCACCTTACACTAATTCTATCCTACACACTAGAGACAATTTATTTTAGTTTAGCTCCCGTAGTTTAAAGACATAGTGCGTAAACAGGCCCTTCGGCCCACCGAGTCTGCACCGACCAGCGATCCCCGCACATTAACACTACCCTACTAGGGCCAATTTTACAATTTTACCAAGCCAATTAACCCACAAACCTGCATGTCTTTAGAATGCGAGTAGAAACGGCGAGCACCCTTAGAAAACCTTCCCGATCACAGGGAGAACATACAAACTCTGTACAGACAGCGCCTGAGGTCAGGATCGAACCTAGGTCTCTGGGGTTGTGAGGCAGCAACTCCACCACTCCGCCAATGTGTCGCACGCTTACCGATAACAAAGAATCAATTATACAGTATATGTTACAAAGCTGCTACCTCCAGGGAATTTTTACACATCCCAGAAATTTTGGAAGAAGATGCAAGACATTCCACAGGATGAAAATGCAATATCTGCCTTGGAGCTGAAAAGGAAGCGGGAAAGCTCCAGCTCAACAGGATGGCTGGTCTGATGTGGAGGTGGAAGGTTCCTAAGTGCGCTTAGGTGCAGAGCCGTCTTAACGCATGGGCCTGATGGGCACTTGCCCGGGGGCCCACGAGCATAGGGGCCCCATGCTGATCTGTGTATGTTAAGTGACTTGCAATAAATAAATACTACTTTTAAAATGTAGGTTCAATAAGTGCTTTTTTCGCAACATTTTCGGTCCCTAAGTGCTTCTCATAGCGATCTGTAAGTGCTTTTCGCAACAATGTAGCACCCTAAGTCCATCGCTAAGTGCTTTTCGGTAAGTGCTTTTCGCCGGCACGACAGGGGGGAGCTGGTAGGGAAAGGGGGGTGGGGGAGAGTAACGGTAGGGGCCCCAGTACACTGCTTTGCCCGGGGGCCCATAATGCTGTAAAAACGGTCCTGCTCAGGTGCTTGAAGCAGCATAACACTTATCATAGTTTCTGTATCTCTAAAACCAAAGCTGAAAGATACAGCGTGAAAACAGGTCCTTCGACCCAACGAGTCACGGCCAACCATCGATCAACCATACACGAGCTCTGTCCTACACACTGGGAACAATTTACAGAAGCCAATTATCCTACCGACCCGCGCCTATATGGGGGATTTACTTTGGTTAAGTTTGGAGATACAGCACGGAAACAGGCCCTTCAGCCCACCGAGTCCGCACCGACCAGCGACCCCCACGCACTAAAACTATCCAACACACACGAGGGACACGAAGCCAATTAACCTGAAGATCCCGGAGAAAACCCACTTGATCTCGGGAAGGACGTACAAACTCCGTACAGACAGCGCCCGTAGTCGGGATTGAACCCGGGTCTCTGGCCTTGTAAGTGCTGTAAGGCAGCAACTCTACCGCTGCGCCACCGTGCCGACTGTTGTGTACATACTGGAGAGAGTTAACCAGCATCTTAATTGAAGCAGGGACTAGTGTGTTGAACTACTTTGCTGCCTTGCACATTGAGGATGAGTCATTTGCTATGAAATATCTCATGTTTCATGTCTCATTATTCTCATTATCTCATTATTCATGTAGTTAGTTTAATTAAGCTGCTAAAATGTTCAGTCACGGTCCAGAGGTGGGCTAGATAACAGCAAATCCTTCAATGTTTCTTTATGTTCACTGAGGTAAGAGTGGGGAGAGTTTACTTTTTCAATTGGTTTATAAATTGGCATCAATTCTGTTTTCATTGGCTGAGTTTGACCATGTCTGTTCACTCATTGTGAGAGAATCTTCAGATTTTGGGGGCAGCATGGTGGTGCAGCAGTAGAGTTGCTGCCTCACTGCGCCAGAGGCCTGGGTTCGATCCTGACTACGGGCACTGTCTGTACAGAGTTTGCACCTTCCCCCTG
This sequence comes from Rhinoraja longicauda, assembly GCF_053455715.1. Lineage (NCBI taxonomy): Eukaryota > Metazoa > Chordata > Chondrichthyes > Rajiformes > Arhynchobatidae > Rhinoraja > Rhinoraja longicauda. The sequence continues at coordinate 31,781,174 of NC_135976.1, read as the reverse complement.
TGACTGTGTGGGTTTTCCCCGGGTGCTCTGGTTTCCTCCCACACTCTAAAACCAGGTTTCTAGGCTAATTGGCTTCGGATAAAATTGTAAATTGTCCCTAGTGTGTGGGATAGTTTAGTTTAGCTTAGAGATACAGTGTGGAGACAGTCCCTCTGGCCACCGAGTCCGTGCCGAGCAGCGATCTCTGTACACTAGCACTATTTTACACGCACCCGGGACAATTTACAATTTTTACCAAGGCCAATTAACCTTTGAAACCTGTACGTCTCGGGAGTGCTGGAGGAAACCGGAGCAGCCGGAGAAAACCCGTTGCGGTCGGTCTCGGGGTGAACGTACAAACTCCGCACAGACAGTGCCGTGGCAGGCAGAGGGTGGGACTGATCGTTCAACTTTTGTAACTTTGTCGGCACCAGAGACGTGGCGACTCCTGTGTATTACCCAGGTGGGGTCTGCTACATGATTTTACTAGGTTGTATGCAAATCAAAGCACTTCGCTGCAGCTAGGTTCACATGACGTGACAATAAAGTATCCATCGAATTTTCATTGAAATTAACTCAACTCTTGTGTATTTCCCCAAAATGATAAAGCGGAAAGCGACGTCGTGGCGGCACGGTGGCCCAGCGGTAGAGTTGCTGCCCTACAGCGCCAGGGACCCGAGTTCCATCCTGACTATTGGTGCTGTCTGTGTATAGTTTGTCCGTTCTCCCTGTGACCACGTGGGTTTTCTCCTGTTTCCTCCGACACTCCAAAGACGTGCAAGTTTATAGGTTGATTAGTTTCTGTAAATTGAGGGCAGGATAAAACTAGTATATTGGGGTGATTGTTGGTTTGTGTGGACTCGGCCTGTTTCTACGCTGTATCTCTAAACTAAACCAAACAGCTCTGTCCAAGACCATGAGAAAATGAAAAGAGTTGTAGTTGTACCTCTGTCCCTCACACAGATATCTAGACAATATTCTGATCTTTCTGTCCTGGGCCTCCTCCATTGTCATAGTGAGGCCCAGTGCAAATTGGAGGAACAGCACCTCATATTTCACTTGGGCAGTTTACACCCCATCTGTATGAACATTGACTTCTCTAACTTCAGATAGTTCCTACATTCCCTCTCGATCCCCTCCCCCTTCCCAGTTCTCCCACTAATCTTCCTGTCTCCGACTACATATTAACTATATCAGCTAATAGCATAGATTCTCAGTCCCACCCCCTCCCCTGACATCAGACTGAAGAAGGGTCTCAACCCGAAACGTCACCCATTCCTTCTCTCCAGAGATGCTGCCTGACCTGCTGGGTTACTCCAGCTTTTTGTGTCTACCTTCTTTCCCTTAATACTCAGCTTATTATATCTAATAGCAAGAAATTGTAGATGGAAGTTTACCAAGGAAAGAAACAAAGTGGTGGAGTAATTCGGCAGGTCGGGCAGCATCTCTGGAGAATATGGATAGGTGACATTTTGGGTCGTGATCCTTCGGAAACATCACCTATCCATGTTCTAAGTTTAGATTAGCTTAGAGATACAGCGCCGAAACAGACGCCGACCAACAATCCCCGCACTAACACTAACACTACGCGACACACACGAGGGACAATTTACCAAGCCAATTAGCCAACAAACCTGTATGTTTTTGGAGTGTGGGAGGTAACCGGAGCTCCCGGAGAAAACCCACGCAGGCAACCCATACAGACAGTACCCATAGTCAGGATCAAACCCGGGTCTCTGGCGCTGTGAAGCAGCCACTCTACCGCTACGCCAACGTGCCGCACCCCACCCACCCACCCAGAGATGCTGCCTGAACCACTGTTACTCCAACACTCTGTGTCTTTTGCTCATGTTCTTTTTGACTGTCTCACGTAAGTTATCATCAAAGTAATTGCTGAGTGATTTAGGAACGTCATTAGGCTTCAATTTGTGATCGCATTAAGCTTTTCTAGAAACTCATTAGTTACATTTCCACAATGAGATGTTAATCATCAAACCCCTGTTTCTGAGAACTATTTATTTCAGGCGCTCATCATTTCTCCAGCTCCGTCTAAAAATCGTTAGAAGACTGAAAACAGACTGAATTGAATTTTCCCCGACTAAATCAGTTAGAATCTTAAACACAAAATGGTGGAGTAACTCAACGGGACAGGCAGAATCTCTGGACAGAAAGAATGGGTGACGTTTCGGGTCGAGACCCTTCTTCAGACTGAGAATCAGGGAGGAGGGAGACATGGAGAAATGGAAGGGTAAGGTGTGAAAACGAGAGATCAAAGGGGGAGAGAGGTTCAAGGAAAATGTAGAATGGATCATTATTAGCTGAGGGGGAAGGTGACAACAAGGCACACAATCAATAAACTTTAATCAGGAGGACAGTCAGACTGGTCGGTGAACTAGGATGGGGAGGGATGGAGAGAGAGGGAAAGCAAGGGTTACTGGAAGTTAGAGAAGGCAATGTTCATACCGCTGGGGTGTAAGCTGCCCAAGCGAAATATGAGGTGCTGTTCCTCCAATTTGCGCTGGGCCTCACTCTGACAATGGAGGAGGCCCAGGACAGAAAGGTCAGTGTGGGAATGGGAGGGGGAGTTAAACTGTTTAGGAACCGGGAAATCATGGGCAGACAAGGGCTCTTAATGAATCTTAATGGTTGCCTCTTGATGGCTCGGATATCTTATCTTTTGATCAGAGTACTTACATCAAACAGATATTGCACAATTAGGTAATATTTTTCAGGGAACCACCATTTGTAACCGAGCCCAGTGTCTAGGGAATCATTATTCCCATGTTTTTTCCCCAGTGTTCTGAGAATTCCCCACCAACTCAAATTGTAAGCCTGTGACTATTTACATTTAGCCGCCCTTCAAGGTTACGGCTGGCCGACCACTGTACTACAAAAACAATTTCCGATTAGTCATCTGGTCAGGAGAAAAATAAACGTGGATTCTAGGATTTACCTTTACAACACCAATATTCCAGGATATAGAATCTTCAGGAGAGACAGAGAGCAGGGAAAAAGGGGAGGGGGTGTTGCAGTATTAATCAAAGAATCTATTTCTGCTGTAAGAAGGGATGACATATTAGCGGGTTCCTCAAATGAGGCTATTTGGGTGGATTTGAGAAATAGAAAAGGGGCATGCACCTTACTGGGTGTATACTACAGACCCCCAAACAGTCAGAGGGAAATAGAAGAACATATTTGTAGGCAAATCTCGGGGGGGTGTGAAAACAACAGGGTAGTAATAGTAGGGGATTTCAACTTCCCGAATATTAATTGGGATAGCCAAAGTGTCAAGGGCCCAGAGGGTGCAGAGTTCCTAAGGGTCATCCAGGAGGGCTTTTTGAGCCAATATGTTGAAAGTCCAACAAGGGAGGGGGCGGTATTGGACTTAATCTTGGGAAATGAGGCCGGACAGGTGGCTGAAGTGTCAGTAGCAGAGCACTTTGGTGACAGTGATCACAATTCAGTGATATTTAAGGTGGTAATGGAAAAGGATAAAGAGGGACCAGAGGGAAAATTTCTAAATTGGGGCAAGGCCGATTTTAATCTGATAAGGCAGAAGTTGGCCCTGGTGGACTGGGATCAGCTTCTCGTGGGGAGGACCGCATCAGAACAGTGGGAGTTATTCAAAGGAATAATTGAAAAAGTACAGAGGAAGCATGTTCTCCTAAAGTTTAAGGGTGGGACAAACAAGTCCAAAGAACCTTGGATGTCGAACGATATAGTAGGATTGATTCGAAAAAAAAGGGGGGCTTTTGGAAAGCATAAAGAACTTAAGGCACAGGCATCATTAGAGGAATACAGAAGGTGTAGGGCGGTTCTTAAAAAAGAAATTAGGAGAGCAAAAAGGGGCCATGAGATAGCACTAGCGGGCAAAATAAAAGAAAATCCCAAAGTGTTCTATAAGTATATCAAGGGTAAGAGGATAACGAGGGAAAGAGTGGGGCCCATCAGGGACCATGGTGGAAAGCTGTGTGTGGAGCCAGAGGATGTAGGAGATGTTTTAAATGATTTTTTTGCATCTGTTTTTACGAGGGAGGAGGGCGATGCGGACTTAGAAATGGAGCAGGAGGGTTGTGATGTTCTTGAGAATATTGCTATTGACAGGGAGGCGGTGCTGGAGGCTCTGGCAGGCTTAAAAGTGGATAAGTCTCCGGGCCCTGACGAGATGTATCCCAGGATGCTGAGAGAGGCAAGGGAGGAGATTGCGGGGGCTCTGGCACAAATGTTCAGAGCCTCTCTTGCAACAGGGGATGTACCGGAGGACTGGAGGATAGCTAATGTGGTGCCATTATTTAAAAAGGGCAGTAGGGATAAACCTGGGAACTACAGGCCGGTGAGTCTGACATCGGTGGTGGGGAAGCTGCTAGAAAAGATTCTGAGGGACAGAATCAGTCTTCACTTGGAAGATCGAGGGTTAATTAAGGATAGTCAACATGGCTTTGTTAATGGAAGGTCGTGTCTGACTAACTTGATTGAATTTTTTGAAGGGGTGACCAAGGAGGTAGATGGGGGTAGTGCAGTGGATGTGGTATACATGGATTTCAGTAAGGCTTTTGACAAGGTCCCACACAGGAGACTAGTCAAGAAGGTAAGAGCCCATGGGATCCAGGGCACCTTGGCAAAATGGATAAAAAACTGGCTTAGTGACAGAAGGCAGAGGGTGATGGTAGAAGGTTGCTTCTGTGACTGGAGGCCGGTGCCCAGTGGGGTGCCGCAGGGATCGGTGTTGGGTCCCTTACTGTTTGTAATCTACATTAATGATCTGGATGTCAACGTACAGGGCATGATCAGCAAGTTTGCAGATGACACAAAGTTAGGGGGGGTGGTGAATAGCGAGGAAGGGATCTGCAAGCTGCAGGAAGATATAGATGAGATGGTCAGATGAGCGGAGCAGTGGCAGATGGAATTTAATCCTGAAAAGTGCGAGGTGATGCACTTTGGCAGAAATAACTTGGAGAGGGAGTACACCATGAATGGAAGGACCCTAGGGAAGACAGGGGTACCGAGGGACCTTGGAGTACAGGTACACAAGTCCTTGAAGGCAGCAGGACAGGTGGACAGGGTGGTCAAAAAGGCATATGGGTTACTGGCCTTTATTAGTCGGGGCATCGAATATAAAAGTAGGGGGGTAATGATGGAATTGTACAGAACACTGGTGAGGCCGCAGCTGGAGTATTGTGTACAGTTCTGGTCACCACATTATAGAAAGGATGTGATAGCTTTGGAGAGGGTGCAGAGGAGATTCACGAGGATGCTGCCAGGGATGAAGAGCCTCGGCTATGAGGAGAGACTGAGCAGACTGGGGTTGTTTTCCCTGGAGCAGAGAAGGCTGAGAGTGGACATGATCGAGGTATACAAGATCATGAGGGGCATAGATAAGGTAGATGGCGGGGAACTTCTTCCACTGGTAGAAGGTTCAACAACGAGGGGACATAGATACAGGGTAAGGGGAGGGAGGTTTCGGGGGGATGTGAGAAAGAACTTTTTCACCCAGAGGGTGGTTGGAGTCTGGAACTCACTGCCTGGGGTGGTGGTGGAGGCGGGAACACTCACAACGTTTAAGAGGCATTTGGATGGGCACTTGAAATGCTACAACATTCAGGGCTATGGTCCAAATGTGGGAAAATGGGATTAAAATTAGACTGTGTTTGGTAACGGGCGGCACGGACACGATGGGCCGAAGAGCCTCTTTCTGTGCTGTAGGACTCTATGACTCTATGACTCTATGAACACCAAGTCAGTGGATATTTTTAAGGCAGAGATAGATAGATTCTTGATTAGTACGGGTTTCAGAGGGTATGGAGAGAAGGCAGGAGAATGGGGTTGAGAGGGGAAAATAGATCGGCCATGATTGAATGGCGGAGTAGACTTGATGGGCCGAATGGCCTAATTCTCTCCCTTATGACCTTATGGATAACACCCGAACAAAAGCTTTTCACTGTACTTCGTTTCAGGTGTCAATAGTAAATTAAACTAAACTAAACTAAATGAAGATCACCCCTCAGCCTCCTGCGCTCCAAGGAATAAAGTCCTAACTTGCCCAATCTCTCCCTGTAGCTCAGTCCCTACAGTCCTGGCAACATCCTTGTCAATGACGTTTCGGGTCGAGTCCTTTCTCCTGCTCTCTAGGTGACGTTTCAGGTCGAGACACTTCTCCTGGTCTCGGCCCGAAACGTCCCCTATTCCTTTTCTCCAGAGATGCAGTCTAACAGAGAAGGGTTACTCCAGCCTTCTGTGTCTACCTTCAGTTTACGCCAGCAACTGCAGTTCCTTCTAACACATCCATGTTAATCTTCTCTGCATTCCTGGCCCAATTCTGCTCCTATCACTTATGAACTTATGAACAAACTCTCTTTTGGCACAGTGGCAATTAGGGACAATTTACGTTTTTTTAAATTCCAAAGCCAATGAGTTTTGGAGCCTTTGGAAGGAAACCGGAGCACCTGCAGAAAACCCACGCGGTCACGGGGAGAACGTGCAAACTCTGTACAGACAGCACCCGTGGTCGGGATCGAACTGTAAGTTGGGATCTCTGGAGCTGTCAGGCAGCAACTCCAGCGCTGCGCCGCCGTGCCATTAAATGAACATGCATGAACTTAGATTCTAAGCAAGAGCATTCACGAGTGAGAACAAGAGCTTCTCCCCAGTCTTGTGACCGATCTGAAGCCAGGGTGTTGATCAGGCACCTTGGGGAAACGTTCTCTCTGGTGCAGAAAGCGTGCGGAAGAAGATAAGATTTGAGAGTTTCTCCCGAGTTCCCCAATGTTTACAGGAATTGTCTCAAATTGCTGGAGATTCCAGATCAAAGCGTCTGCATTCCTAGTCGAGTCAGAAAGATTACGGGAATTAAGCAGATCTGTGGGAATTCCAAGGTGGTAACAAACAACCAGTGGCCGGCACAGATTTTTCCGAGGTGTCTCTGCAGAGAGTTTAGACGTTAGACTTTTAGACTTAAGAGATACGGCGCAGAAACAGGCCCTTCGGCCCACCGAATCCGCACCGCCCATCAATCGCCCCCCTACACTAGCGTTATCCGACACACTAGGGACGATTTATTAACCTGCAAACCTGTATGTATTTGGGGGGAAACCAGAGCACCCGGAGAAAACCCACCCAGTCACAGGGAGAACGTACAAACTACGCACAGACAGCACCCGTAGTTTGGATCGAACATGGGTCTCTGGCGCTGTGAGGCAGCGACTCTACCACCCAGAGTAGCACAGTAGCACAGCGATAGAGATGCTGCCTCACAGCGACAGAGACCCGGGTTCGATCCCGACCACGGGTACTGTCTGTACGGACTTTGCAGGTTCTCCCCGTGACCGCATGGGATTTCTCTGGGTGCTCTGGTTTCCTCCCTCACCCCAATGATGTGCAGGTTTGTAGGTCATTTGGCTTCGGTAAATTATCTCTAGTGTGTAGGATAGTGGTTGTGAACGGGTGATCACTGGTTGGCGCGGACCCAGTGGGCCTAAGGCCCTGTTTCCACGCTGCATCTCTAAACGCTGCACCCTAGTGGGTACGACCATAGAATAATCTGAATCTAGATAACTGGGAAAATAGAGGCCTTCTTTGATGCACCAACAAGCAGGCAGGATGGACTTAACATTGGGCATCATTCACTTGCAGAGCAGTTTTTAAATTCCACTATTTGTTGCCCTGAATGACAAGAAATAAATTGGGACAATTTAAGACTTTTATCTAAAAAAACGACATGCAGATTTATGCAAACAGTAGCCTTTTCACCCTTCCAAAGCCATGTAGGTTAATTGGCTGGGTAAATGTAAAAATGGGTGTAGGATAGTGTTAATGTACGGGGATCGCTGAGCGGCACGGACTTGGAGGGCCGAAAAGGCCTGTTTCCGGCTGTATATATATGATATGATATGATATGATTACAGGCCTCTCAACTTGGGTGTGACTGGTTCTTTACAAAATGTAAAGTCACCACAGCATCTCTTCGAAGGTAACAAACGTCTTTAGTTTATTTCGTTTTAGTTTTAGAGGAACAGCGCATAAACAGGCCTTTCGGCTCACTGAGTCCGCAACAACCAGCGATCCCCGTACACTAACACTATCCTACACACACTAGGGACAATTTACACTTGTACCAAACCAATAAGCCGCCAAAACCTTTTTGTCTTTGTAGTGTGGGGGGAAACTGAAGATCTCAGTGAAAATCCACGCAGGTCACGGTGAAAGGTACAGACAGCACCCACAGTCAGGATCGAACCCAGGCCTCTGGCGCTGCTAGGCAGCAACTCTACCGCTGCACCACCCTGCCACCCCGGTAAACTAAGTCTGAAGAAGGGTCTCGACCCGAAACGTCACCCATTCCTTCTCTCCTGAGATGCTGCCTGACCTGCTGAGTTACTCCAGCATTTTGTGAATAAATACCCCCGGTAAACTAATGTCATTAAGGCTCTGCTTTCAAGGGGCTAAACCGAAACTAACAGCAGGGGGGGGGGGCAAAGCTGGTTATTAATAGTGAAAACCGTTGCTTTGAAAGGACATCAGGTCCAGCCTCAATTATCTTGCACACTCCAATTCACCACTCATGCATAAACAGGATGTCCTGATTTTTTCATCTGTATCTTTGAGCAGCACGAGGCTGGAGTGACTAAACTGAAAAGCAGTCGCTGGATCTGCACTTCATATCTGTTGCCCACTGATAAAATACTGGACCTGCCCTAACTATTTACTAATATAGCTGCAATTTATCACCTGCCCTTCCTAAACGTTTAAACATAGTCCTTGACCCAAATAATCTACCGCGGGAAACCCGACCTCCATGACATCGGTTAGAAAGGATGTATAGGAAGGAACTGCTTAATGCTGAAGATAGGTACAAAATGCTGGAGTAACTCAGTGGGTCAGGCAGCATCTCTGGAGAAAAGGGGTCACCAGTCTGAAGACGAACCTTTCATTCTAAGGCGATGGCCTCTCTTCCTAGACTCTACCGCTAGTGGAAACATCTCTCCACAGTGGAAACGTCCTTTCCACATTATCTTTGAACTTTGGAGAAACAGCAGGGAAACGGGCCCACCGCCCACCAGGTCCGCACCCACCAGCGATCACCCTGTACACTAGCACTATCCTGAACACCCGGGGGCAATTTACTATTTAACCAAAGCCAATTAAACCTACAAACCTGTACGTCTTTGGAGTTGGGAGGAAACCGGAGCATCCGGAGGAAACCCACGTGGTCATGGGGAGAACGTGCAAACTCCGCACAGACAGCACCCGAAGTCAAGTTGGAACCTGGGTCTCTGGCGCTGTGAGGCAGCGGCCACTGTGCCACCATGCCACCCCATCAATAGAGATGATAAGTAAGTGGGCGGCACAGTGACGCAGCTTGTAGAGCAGCTGCCACACAGCGCCGGAGGCCCAGGTTCGATGCTGACCTTGGGCGCTGTCTGTGTGGAGTTTGCGAGTTCTCTCCATGACCACCTGGGTTTCCTCTGAGCGCTCCGGTTTCCTCCCACGTCCCATACACATGCGGGCTGGTAGCATAACTGGCTCCTGTAAATTGCCTCGTGTGTGAAGGAAGTGGATGAGAACGTGGGATAACATAGAACTAGTGATCGACGGTCAGCATGGACTCGGTGGGCCGAAGGGCCTGTTTCTCTTCTGTAGCTCTAAACTATACAAATTGACAACACCAGTAAAAATTCTGAACTTAAACAAAAACGATTTCATTTTGATAATGGGATAATTTGATCACTCAATTGACTTTTCTTTTGCCTTGTGTATCCCGTAGGTGGTTAATTTGACCATAAGACCATAAGCCAGCAGCATAATCAAGGACGAGTCGCACCCCGGCCACTCCCTCTTCTCCCCTCTCCCATCGGGCAACAGGTACAGAAGTGTGAAAACGCACACCTCCAGATTCAGGGACAGTTTCTTCCCAGCTGTTATCAGGCAACTGAACCATCCCACCACAACCAGAGAGCAGTGCTGAACTACTATCTACCTCTTTGATGACCCTCGGACTATCCTTGACCGGACTTTGCTGGCTTTATCTTGCACCGAACGTTATCTCCTTATCATTTATGTATCAAAATGCTGTAAATGGATTGATTGTAATCATGTATTGTCTTTCTGTTGACTGGATAGCACGCAACAAAAAGCTTTTCACTGTACCTCGCTCGGTACACGTGACAATAAACTAAACTGAACTGAACTAAGACATAGGAGCGGAATTAGGCCATTCGGCCCATCAAGTCTGTTCCACCATGCCTGGTCTATTTTTTCCTCTCAACCCCATTCTCCTGCCTTGTTCTTGTAACCGTAACACTCTTCCTAATCAAGAGCCTATTTTATCTCTGCTTTAAAAATTACCCACTTTTGGGCCACTCCTTGGCACCTGCCCTGCCATTACTGAAGGAAGTCGCGGCTCCGAAACGACTTGCTTGCTCTTTGTGCATGGGACTTCCCCCAGTACAGTCTCATTATCATGCCAGGAAAGAAAGAAATTGCAAAGTAGCAACTTTCCATTTACTAAACAACAACTCTGTTTAGAAGGTTCTGACTTCAAAAGCACCACGGGAGATTACAGCACAAAAACATCCACTGAGTCTTATTTGCTGCACTGTGTTATCTTTACATGGAGCACAGAACAAGGAGCTGGCCCTTCGGCCCACAATGTCTGTGCTGGACATAACGCCAAGATAAACATACCTCAACTGTCCGCATATGATCCATAGCCTTCCATTCCCTGCATATCCGTGAGCCTATCTAAAAACCTCTTAAACACCACTATCGTGTCAGCCTCCACCACCACTTCAGTGACCCTCGGACTATCCTTGATCGTACTTTGCTGGCTTTACCTTGCATTAAACGTTATTCCGTTATCATGTATCTGTGCACTGTAAATGGCTGGATTGTAACCATGTATTGCCTTTCTGCTGACTGGACGGCACGCAACAAAAGCTTTTCATCCTCCCTCAGTGCACGTGATGATAAACTAAGCTGAACTGACCTCTAGTCTGGTATTTATTCACAAAATGCTGGAGTAACTCAGCGGGTCAGGCAGCATCTCAGGAGAGAAGGAATGGGTGACGTTTCGGGTCGAGACCGTTCTTCAGACTGATGTCAGGGGGGTAGAACAAAGGAAGGATATAGGTGGAGACAGGAAGATAGAGGGCGATCTGGGAAGGGGGAGGGGAAGAGAGGGACAGAGGAACTATCTAAAGTGGGAGAAGTCGATGTTCATACCACTGGGCTGCAAGCTGCCCAGGCGAAATATGAGGTGCTGTTCCTCCAATTTCCGGTGGGCCTCACTATGGCACTGGAGGAGGCCCATGACAGAAAGATCAGACTGGGAGTGGGAGGGGGAGTTGAAGTGCTCGGCCACCGGGAGATCAGTTTGGCCAATGCGGACCGAGCGCAGGTGTTGAGCGAAGCAATCGCCGAGCCTGCGCTTGGTTTCGCCGATGTAAATAAGTTGACATCTGGAGCAGCGGATGCAATAGATGAGGTTGGAGGAGGTGCAGGTGAACCTTTGCATATCCATTGTGAGAAACAGGATGATTAAACCACCAGAAACAGGATACTGGAACAACCACTCTACCAAGGACAGGGCTATTAAACTGTCCGGGGGTAGAGATAGGCTGGATGATTGAACTACCACTATGCCGGGGACAGGGCTATTAAACCGTCAGGGACAGAGACAGGCTGGATGATTGAACAACCACCGAGTTCGTTGGAGCACTGAGTGTGGTACGGGGATAGAGGCAGACTGGACAAAGGGCCATAAATTTAGGAGAGTGTCAAAGCAGCAGGGATGGGTTGAAATGGGTTGTGAAGGTAACTAAGGGTCATGTGGATAACTACTGCGCTTGCTCAACTAGATAAATGAATATTGCAAATACGCCCCTGAGTGGGGAACTGCCAATTGCCATGCATATACAATGTATGATCTGGGGGGGGGGGTACCTGGGGGCGGTACAGAAGATTGTGTACCTCAGCGCTCTGATTGGAAGGAGCCCGAAGGGGAGGAGGATTCAGCAGAAGGGAGGGAGATTCAACCAAGTTGTACTGTATAAAGAGAAGGCACTGTCTTTGTCTCGGGGTGTCTCAGTTTAGGGAGGCACCTGGTTCTGCAGACTCGTTAATAAATTTCTTGTTTCCACGACTTTGTCTCTGGCATCGTGATTGTGAGCACTCACGTTTTACATCTCACATCCATCCTGAGTAAAAGGTTCTGACTGTTTACTCGCTCCATGCCTCACATCATTTTATATACTTCTATCAGGTCTCTCCTCAACCTCCGGCATTCTGGAGACCCATTTGTGCAATCTCTCCTTGTAGCTACAGGTAGAAGCTAAAATACAAACTCTGCACAAACAGCACCCGTAGTCAAGATGGAACCTGGGACTCTGGCCCTGTGTGACAGGCCCTTCGGCCCACCGCGTCTGTGGCAAAAAGCGATCACCCCGTCTACTAGCACTATCCTGCACACTAGCGACAATTTACAATTTTACCGAAGCCAATTAACCTACAAACCTGTACGTCTTTGGAGTGTGGGTGGAAACCGGAGCACCCACAGAAAACCCACTCGGTCACAGGGAGAACGTACAAACTCCATACAGACAGCGCCCGTAGTCAGGATCGAACCCGTGTCTCTGGCGCTGTAAGACAGCACAGGGAGAATGTACAAACTCCGTACAGACAGCGCCCGTAGTCAGGATCGAACACGGGTCTCTGGCGCTGTAAGACAGCAACTCTACTGCTGCGCCACTGTTAAATATGTCATCTAGGTCTTTAAATCCCTCTATATTTCTCCCAAGTCCCACCGAATGTGTTGAAATCTGCTTCTCTGAAAAAAAGCACTCGACTTTCCTTTTCTATAATTGATTAGTGATTAATTCCCTTTAAAAGTATTACAGCACTCCTCTGCCAGTTTACTTGCTGTGCTTCATCACCCTATTGTTTATTATTAACCTTCATTTACTGGAATCTCTCTGCAAACACACTTTGTTACTCAGTGATTAGACACAAAATGCAGGGGGTAACTGAGTGGGTCGGGCAACATCTCTGGAGAGCGTTGATGGATAACATTTCGAGTCAGGACCCTTCTTCAGCCACACAGTCTTCTCAGCCCTGACGCGAAATGTCACCTCCTGTATATCAGCGAGGCCAAGCGCAGGCTCGGCGATCGCTTCGCTGAACACCTCCGTATAAACCTACCTGATCTCCCGGTTGCTAAACACTTTAACTCCCCCTCCCATTCCCACTCTGACCTTTCTGTCCTGGGCCTCCTCCATTGTCAGAGTGAGGCCCAGAGCAAATTGGAGGAACAACAGCTCATATTTCGCTTGGGCAGCTTACACCCCAGCGGTTTGAACATTGACTTCTCTAACTTCAAGTAACCCTTGCTTTCTCTCTCTCTCCATCCCTCCCCCTTCCCAGTTCTCCAACTAGTCGGACTGTCCTCATTTACATTTTATCTCTGTTTGCTTTGTTGTTACCTTCTCCCAGCTAACAATGATCTATTCTACATTTTCCTTGATTTCCATCCCCTTTGTCTCGTTTTCACACCTTACACTTCCTTATCCCTGTATCTCCCTCTCCCTTGGCTCAGTCTGAAGAAGGGTCTTGACCCGAAACATCACCCATTCCCTCTATCCAGAGATGCTGCCTGAGCTGCTGAGTTACTCCAGCATTTCGTTTCTTACTTTGGTAAATGCAGGTCCTTGGTATTTCAGTCTGAAGAAGGGCCTCGACCCGAAATGTCACCTATTCCTTTTCCCTAGTGATCCCGTCTGACCTGCTGAGTTACTTCAGCTTTTTGTATCTATCCTTGCTATTGCACATTGTTCGGTGCTTTATATTTATAGAGAACACAACGAGAAATAATGAATGATTCCGAAGTCTTCATTGGAATTACACGAAGCTGCAGGTTTTCAAAGCTAAATGATTGCTGTTTCAAATAAGCAGTTCACTCTCCCCACCCCAGTCGTCCTACTAGTTTCCCTGTCGTCCTGTTTAGCTTCACTGTTTGGATCCACTCGTTATCACCTTCTCCACAGCCAACAATGGACCATTGTGGGCTCCACCTTTCCTTGATCGTCATTGCTGGCTTTGATTTGTTCTTTTCATACCTTTGATGCAATTGTTCTTTATGCCTCTTCATGCCTCTCGTTTCCCTATCCTCCCGACACTCAGTCTGAGGAAGTGGTCCCCTACACGAAACGTCACCCATTCCTTTTCTCCAGAGATGCTGCCTGGCCCCACTGAGTTTGGATCTTATCGAAACATATAAGATTATTAAGGGGTTGGACACGTTAGAAGCAGGAAACATGTTCCCAATGTTGGGGGAGCCCAGAATCAGGGGCCACAGTTTAAGAATAAGGGGTAGGCCATTTAGAACAGAGATGAGGAAAACCTTTTTCAGTCAGAGAGTTGTAAATCTGCGGAACTCTCTGCTTCAGAAGGCAGTGGAGGCCAATTCTCTGAATGCATTCAAGAGAGAGCTAGATAGAGCTCTTAAGGATAGCGAATTCAGGGGGTATGGGGAGAAGGCAGGAACAGGGTACTGATTGAGAATGATCAGCTATTATCACATTGAATGGTGGTGCTGGCTCGAAGGGCCGAATGGCCTCATCCTGCACCTATTGTCTATTGTCTATTGTCTATTGAGTTGCTACGGCATTCCGTGTCTGCCTTGGGTGTAAGCCAGCCTCTGCAGTTCCTTCCGAAACACTGTTGTCCGGTTCCTGAAAGTCGACCGAAATTCACAAAATTAGGACGTGCTGGAAGGAATAAACTGCAAGGATACTTGGAAATTTATTCAGAAACAAAAATGCTTCGTTCATCTTAACTGCAACAGATGTTATAAACAACGCTGTGCATGACATGGCAACCAAAAAGACATCCAATTAAACAAAAGCCAGCTCTGCCCGGCTCCTTGCCAAAGCTCTTCCAGGCTTTGGTAGTTGGATAAGAATAATGCTAGCTTACAGCCATGATTTTGTCTTTGATGTGCATCGGCCCAAATAGCAATAGTGGGAGTTTTTGGGTTTTTTTAAACGCCATTGACCCTTTTAGAAGCAAGCCAAAATAGTTTTCTTTCTTGTGGATGTACAACAGCTTCAGATTGTATGCACTGAGTTTTTTACCCAAGGGGGAGGGAAGAATCAGAAACAGGAGGACATAGGTTTACGATAAGGGAGGCGAGAACATGGGAAGGGGCTTCAGACCATTGAGTCCATGTTGGCCATCAACTCCCTGACCATGCCCATTAGGCGGCACAGTGGCGCATCGGTAGATTTTCTGCCTCACAGCGCCAGACACCCAGGTGTGATCTTAATTACGGGTGCTGTCTGCACGGAGTTTGTGCGTTCCCCCGTGACCTGCGTGAGCTTTCTCCGGTTTCCTCCCAGGCTCCAAAGACGTACAGGTCTGTAGGTCAATTGGCTTTGGTAAGGTTATAAATTGTCCCTAGTGTGCGTAGGATAGTGTTTGTTGTGCGGGGATCGCTGGTCGGCGTGGACTCAGCAGCTGGTTACAGGGCCGGTTCTTGTTCTGCATCTCTAAAAGCTAAAAGCTAAAAACACTAAACTTAAGACCAACAACTTTAGATAGTTCCTCTGTCCCTCTCTTCCCCTCCTCCTTCCCAGATCTCCCTCTATCTTCCTGTCTCCACCTACATCCTTCCTTTGTCCGCCCCCCCTGACATCAGTCTGAAGAAGGGTCTCGACCCGAAACGTCACCCATTCCTTCTCTCCCGAGATGCTGCCCGACCTGCTGAGTTACTCCAGCACTTTGGGAATAAATACCTTCGATTTGTACCAGCATCTGCAGTTATTTTCTTATATTAAGACCAAGGGGCTTCACTGTCCATCTCAGTAAATTAGCAAGGAGAAAAAAATGCATGGAAGACCTACAGTAACAGATTCCTGTTATTGACTCATGCCAAAAAGAGTTAGTCTGGAAAGAATTAGGGCCAACGTGACACATGGATGTTATTCACAGCTGTTTAATCACTTCCATTTTATTCTCCTGTGAGTCCAGGATCAAGTAAGAACATCACGACATGATGCAACCCAATTCATAATGTGAGCATTAGAATCATAGAGTCATATGGCCGGGAAACAGGCCCTTCGGCCCAACTTGCCCACACCGAACAACATGTCACATCTCCACTAGTCCCACCTAGGGTTGCCAACTGTCCCGTATTAGCCTGGGACATCCCGTATATTGAGCTAAATTGGTTTGTCCCGTACGGGACCACCCTTGTTCCGTATTAGGCCCGCGTGGGCACTGTAGGCCAAGACACAGTAGGCCCGGACAGTGTAGGCCCGGACAGCGTAGGCCAGATAGTGTAGGCCCGGAGGCTGCCTAACGGAGGTTGCGTAGCAACCCGCCTCCCGGCCCGGGCGGTCGCCATTGGGAGAGCGGGAGCATGTGGCCGCTGGCTGGGTGAGGTCACGTGGGGCGCGGGGCGGTGACGTCACCTTTTGTCCCTTATTTGAGAGTGAGAAAGTTGGCAACCCTAGTCCCACCTGCCTGCGTTTGGCCCATATCCATCTAAACCTGTCCTATCCATGTACCTGTCTAATTGTTTCTTAAACACCTCGTTTCATACACCCACCACCCTTTGTGTGGAAAAAGTTACCCCTCAGGTTCCTTTCAAATCTTTCCCCCCTCACCTTAAACCTACCTGTATGTCCTCTCTGGGTAAGAGTCTCTGTGTGTCTACCCGATCTATTCCTCTCATGATTTTATACACCTCAATAAGATCACCGCTCATCCTCCTGTGCTGAAAGGAATAGAGTCCCACCCTACTGAACCTCTCCCTGCAGTTCAGACCCTCTAGTCCTGGCAACATCCTCGTAAATCTTCTCTGTACCCTTTCCAACCTGACAACATCTTTTCTATAACGTGGTGACAAGAACTGTAAACAATACTCTGAATGCAGCCTCACCAATGTCTTATACAACTGCAACATGACCTCCCAACGTTTATACTCAATGCTCTGACTGATGGCCATTGTGCTGAAAGCCTTTTTGACCACCCTCTCTACCTGTGATGCCACCTACAAGGAATGATGTACCTGCACTTCTAGAGTAAGAAAATAACTGCAGATGCTGGTACAAATCAAAGGTATTTATTTCACAAAATGCTGGAGTAACTCAGCAGGTCAGGCAGCATCTCAGGAGAGAAGGAATGGGTGACGTTTCGGGTCGAGACCCTTGTTCAGACTGATCGATTTCTAGATCTCTCTGCTCTACAACATTACCCAGAGCCCTACCATTCACTGTGTGGGTTCTGCCCATGTTAGGCTTTCCAAAATGCGACACATCCCATTTCTCTGTATGAAATTCTACCAACCATTCCTCTGCCCACCCAGCCAACCGATCCAGATCTTGCTGCAAATTTTGACCACTTTAGATGATTGACCACTTCACACCAGAAAAAGCCTTGTTTCTGCAATATCATTTTAAAACCGTTCTACTTCTCTATCTAGATTAGAGATAAAGCATGGATTTTTCTCGTTTTGTTTTTTCCAAATTTTGAAAGTAATAAAGTTTGGTCAAATTTTGGTCAATGTTGAACCCAAATGAGCTCAAAAGGATCAAAGGTAGGCCCATTTTTAATCCTGTGGTATTTCATTATGTTTTAATAACTTTCAAATTTGGCCAACCCAAGTCACAGGTTGGTACCCTTATTCACGGAAACACTCAAATACAGAGCAAACGAATGAAAGATATGCAAAAGAAATAGCAGTGATAAAGGAAACAGGCCATTGTTAGCTGTTTGCTAGGTGAGAACGAGAAGCTGCTGAGACTTGGGTGGGGCAGGGATGGAGAGAGAGGGAACGCAAGGGTTAGTAGGAAAAAAACTGCAGATGCTGGTTTCAATCCAAGGTAGACACAAAAGGCTGGAGTAACCCAGCGGGTCAGGCAGCATCTCTGGAGAGAAGGAATGGGTGACGTTTCGGGTCGAGACCCTCCTTCTCTCCAGAGATGCTGCCTGACCCGCTGAGTTACTCCAGCATTTTGTGTCTACCTTGGAATGCAAGGGTTACTCGGGGTTAGAGAAATCAATATTCACACCACTGGGCTGTAAGCTACTGCAGCTACCCTTGTCTCCAAACTGTGTCGCAAAATAAAAATCACAGGAGGAGAGCTGGAGGAGGCTGTGATGTGGGTAGATGTGATCAGCTTCAGGAATTTAGGAATGTATACAGGAATCCCCCCCCCCCCCCCCCCATGCTGGCTTTACAGAAAAAAAAAAATTAAAACTCAGCCCACAATGAAGAAGCCTTTCCTCATTTCATCAGTGAAAGTATTTTGCAGACAGACCCTTTAACAAGTTTGCCAGTGACATTGCCAAGGGTCGGTTTGATGTAGCTAATTGTTTAATGCGTGTTACGTGTGACGTTTCTTATGGGTGTTAATATTTTAAAAAGATGGCAGAATCTGAAGAAAAAAAGACTCCAGAATCCAGTTTACCATTAAAACTGCCTCAACACAGATCGGGTTGATATTCACGGGGGAGATTGACGTAATACCTAAGCCTATAATCATAATGATGATTAAAATTGTGTATGTCTCTACATGTGTCTGTGAATGAAATTAAAAATTGACATTTAAAAAAAAAATCGAGTTAAAAATAGAAAAATGTAAAATAAACGAAAAATCATTTTTAACAAATAATTTTGGCCAGCCCTGGCAGTAACTATTAGCTCCTGATTAAATTATTGTTTAGTCCACTGTCCGCTCAGTATAGACGTTGGGAGGTCATATTGCAGTTGTATAAGCTGTTGGTGAGGCCGCATTTAGAGTATTGTGTTATAAACTAGAATCTTTACATTTGAGATGAACACTGTGACTGGTGGAATTGATGTGCTGAAGGTAACCTAATGAATCTACACGTGAGATCTGCAGATTAAGACATTTAGAGTATTGTGTTCAGTTCTGGGCTCCAAGTTAAAGGAAAGGTGTTGTCAAGCTGGAAAGGGCGCAGTTAAGATCCACGAGGATGTTGCCAGGACTCGAGGGCCTGAGCTATAGGGGGAGGTTGAGCAGGCTGGGACTCTATTCCTTGCAGCGCAGGAGGATGAGGGGGTGATCTTATAGAGGAGTACAAAATCATGAGAGAGATAGATCAGGCAAATGCACAGAATCCCTTGCCCAGAGTAGGGGAATCGAGGACCAGGGGACATAGGTTTAAGGTGAGGGGCGGGCGGCAACGTTTTCACACAGAGGGTGGTGGGTGTATGGAACGAGCTGCCAGAGGAGGTAGTTGAGGCTGGGACTACCCCAACGTATTTTAAGAAACAGTTAGACAGGTACATGGATAGTATCGATTTAGAGGGATATCGGCCAGATGCAGGCAGGTGGGACTAGTGTAGATGGGACATGTTGGTCGGTGTGGGCAAGTTGGGCAATAGGGCCTGTTTCCACGCTGTATCACTGTATGACGCTACGACACTGATTATAGACTTTAAAAAGCTGCATCAGTCTTACTTCGTATCTACTACACAAAGAGTGGATGCAGCTGGTAGAGCCGATGCCTCACAGCACGCGAGTCCCGGGTTCGATCCTGACCTCTGTGTGGAGTTTGCAGGTGCTCCGGTTTCCACCCACATCTCAAGGACGTGCGGGTTTATGGGTTATTTGGCTACCGTAAGTTGCCCCTATTGTGCAGGGAGTGGGTGATCAAGTATGATAACTTCAAACAAGTTTGAAAACGTGATCATTGGGTGGTGTGGACTCGGTGGGCTGCAGGGGCTGTTCCCATAGATAGACACAAAATGCTGGATCAATGAAAGCATCATTAATTTATCCATTGATAACTCAGCCTTTCAGGCGGCTTTGCTGGAAAAGGAATAGGTGACGTTTTCACTGCGCAGTTGCAAAGGTGACAAATAAAGGACTATTGGGCGATGGAACAATAGTGATGTGCTGTGCTAATTGTAAGTAACCCTGCTCCTATTTGCTAAAAGGGATCGTGATACCTATTAAAAAGTTATTTCCATAATAAGTGGGCAAGATTATTGCCAATTCCACTTTCGAATGTGACAGTGAGCTCGCTGTCTTTTGCAAACGCTGCAATTTTGTGGCCAGGGTTTCCCACAGAATTGCTCACTAATTATGCCCTCTTGAAATTGCCACAAGTTATGATTCTTATCCTGGCACTAAAATTGCTCATCTCTTTCATTCCTTCATGAACAGATACATATCAGTTTAGCTTGGCTTATTGTCACGTGTACCGAGGTACAGTGAAAAGCTAGACACAGAATGATGGAGTAAGTCTGCATGGTCAGGCAGCACCTCTGGAGAAAAAGGAATAGGTGACGTTTCAGGTCGAGGTCCTTCTTCAGACTGAAGAAGGGTTCTGACCCAAAACGCCACCCATTCCTTTTCTCCAGAGATGCTGCCTGAACCTGCAGAGTTACTCCATCATCCTGTGTACATATACCAGCAGTTGCAGTTCCTACCCACACATTGGGCTTGTCTCCATGCTGTATCTCTAAACTAAACCAAGCTAATGAACCAGATGAATATTTTAAGCAATCCAACAGCTATGTAGAAATTGTTAAGTGAAATTACTTTTGTTTTCTAGTGGCAACTTTCTTCCTGAACTTAAATTCACTTTCCAGGACGGCCATTCATTTCATACTTCCACACCATACAGGTTAAAGTAACTTCCAACCAGACCACACAGGCCAAAGCAACAACTTAGGAGAGGGCATTTTTCCATGCTGTATCTCTGAACTATAAGAATTCAGAAGTCAAGACTTTCAATGCACATCGGTGGTGGTGTGTTCAGCAAAGCATTATTCTTATAAACTAACTAGACCAAGTGGACCCGTTGGGCCCAAACCTCTCCTGCATTGGTGCAGCACCCTGTCCTCCCCTCCCCTCCCCTCTCTCCTCAAACCCCCCTCCCCTCTCCCTTCTCCCTCACTCCCCCCTTCCCCCCCTCCTTCCCTCCCCTCCTTTTAAACTTTAAAATGTGAATAACTTTTAAAATATAAGACTGATTTCAATAAAACTACTTGCACGATCACTAAAGTGACAACGGCGAGTAAGGTGGGCCTAAAATTGTCACGCTATCGTGTGCCGTTTTGGCTGAAGTTCAGTCACAAACAAGGTAACAAACGAGAGTTTTAGTATATAGATGGCATTGCATTTCAGACAATTGCCTTCATGCAGAAGCTCGACACAAAAAGCTGGAGTAACTCAGCGGGTGCAGGGGGCATCTCTGGAGAGAAGCAATGGATGACGTTTCAGGTCGAGACCCTTCTTCAGAATGGTTAGGAATAAGGGAAACGAGAGATACAGACGGTGATGTGGAGAGATAAAGAACAATGAATAAAAGATATGCGAAAAAGTAACAATGCTCAAGGCAACAGGCCATTGTTAGCTGTTTGCTGGGTGAAAACGAGAAGCTGGTGCGACTTGGGTGGGTGAGGGATAGACAGAGAGGGAATGTCGGGGCTACCTGAAGTGGGAGAAATCAATGTTCATACCACTGGTCTGTAAGCTGCCCAAGCGAAATATGAGATGCTGTTCCTCCAATTTGCGTTTAGCCTCACTCTGGCAATGGAGGAGACCA
Organism: Rhinoraja longicauda; assembly: GCF_053455715.1. NCBI lineage: Eukaryota > Metazoa > Chordata > Chondrichthyes > Rajiformes > Arhynchobatidae > Rhinoraja > Rhinoraja longicauda. The sequence goes on along the minus strand of NC_135976.1, from coordinate 31,759,622 downwards.
AGGACAGAAAGGTCTGTGTGGGAATGGGAAGGAGAATTATTGAACATCGAACCAGAGAGCATAGAAAAGTTCAGCACAGGAACAAGCCCTTTGAATTACCATGACTATGATGCCAAAATAATCTAATCCCATCTGCCTGTATGTGGTCCGTAACCAAGGAAACTTGAGAACATTTCAGTTAACGACTGGTTCAGGCCTTGAGGTCTATTTAGTCCTTCCTTGTTGCATCCATTCCGTTAATTGGTCTGGGACGAGAATTTTACAGCTGTAAAAGCTGTAAAAGGGTTGGCATAAGTCAAACGAAATGGAAGAAGGCAGACACAAGGAACTGCAGATGCTGGTTTACAAGAAAAGACACAAAAGTGCTAGAGTAACTCAGTGGGTCAGGCAGCATCTCTGGAGAATGTGGACAGGTGATGTTTTGGGTTGGGACACTTCTTCACTGAATATGGTGGGGGGTGGGGCGGAGGGAGAAAACCAGGCCAAGTGATAGGTTGCAAGACAGCATCATCAGAGACCCACACCCCCCTGGCCACACTCTAGTCTCACTCTTGCCATTGGAAGCCTGAGAACGTTATCATCCAGGTTCCAGAACAACTTCTTCCCCACAGCCATCAGGCTATGAAACAGACTTCATCACGCCTTCATCACCTCCCGTCTGGACTACTGCAACAGCCTCCTCTATGGCGCACCCTCAAAAATCATCAGTAAACTTCAATACATTCAAAACTCCGCTGCCCGTCTACTCACTCACACCCCGATCCGTGACCATATCACCCCCGTCCTTTACAAACTCCACTGGCTCCCCATCCCCCAGAGAATCCAGTACAAAATCCTCCTCATGACCTACAAAGCCCTCCATAACCTGGCCCCATCCTACCTGACCGACCTCCTCCACAGGCACACTCCCACCTGCACCCTCCGCTCTGCTGCTGCCAATCTCCTATCCCCCCACATCCGGACCAAACTCAGATCCTGGGGGGACAGGGCTTTCTCCATCGCTGCTCCCACCCTATGGAACTCACTACCTCAAACCGTCAGAGACTCCTCCACACTCACCACATTCAAAACATCACTGAAGTCTCACCTATTCAGTACTGCCTTCAACCACTGAAGGTCACCCCACCCTCTGTCTCCTTTCTCTGTTCGTTTCTATGTTCTCTAAATCCCTGTAAAGCGTCTTTGAGTATATGAAAAGCGCTATATAAATGTAATGTATTATTATTATTATTATTACAACCTCCAAATAGGCTCTGAACTACATAGACCGGGGGGCAATGGGTTTGTATTTTTGCACTATTCTTGTTTGTTAGTTTGGTATAATCCCGTTTTCAGGTTTGTAAGTTAATTGGCTTTGGTAAATTGTCCCTAATCAGTAGGATAAGCGGCACGGTGGCGCAGCGGTAGAGTTGCTGCCTTACAGCGCTTGCAGCGCCGGAGACCCGGGTTCAATCCCGACTACGGGTGCCGTCTGCACGAAGTTTGTACGTTCTCACCGTGACCTGCGTGGGTTTTCTCCGAGATCTTCCATTTCCTCTCACACTCGAAAGACGTACAGGCATGTAGGTAAATGTACAAAAATATCCCTAGTGTGTGTAGGATGGTGCTAATATGCGGGGCGCGGACCTGGTGGGCCGAAGGGCCTGTTTCCGCTCTGTATCTCTAAACTAAACTAAGTTAATCTAAACTAATGAAATTGCTGGTTAGTGCGGACTTGGTGGGCCAAATGGCTGTTTCTCTGAAACTAAAACAAAAATTAAACTAAAACTATTAGCTAATCATCCACTGTATTGAAGGTATTTATTCACAAAATGCTGGAGTAACTCAGCAGGTCAGGCAGCATCTCTGGAGTGACGGAATGGGCGACGTTTCAGGTCGAGACGTCGCCCATTCCTTCTCTCCCAAGATGCTGCCTGACCTGCTGAGTTACTCCAGCATTTTGTGAATAAATACCTTCGATTTGTACCAGCATCTGCAGTTATTTTCTTATATATCCACTGTAATTATGTTATTTTAGCAGTGTATCAAATGCCAACAATGAGCTGTCAGGCTCCAAAACCATTAAAGCAGCAATCAAACAGATGAAATACATCCTGTTCAAACAATCCCTGACATTCTGTAAGTGAATCTTCTAAAAATAAGTGGACTATCAATCTTTCCTTTGCCAGGAGATGCTGCTTGTTTATGTGGCTCTCGTTTTGACCCTAACCTTAAAGAGAGGAAGCAAGGAAGAAGCAGTGGTTTCCAACTCACGATCACGTTCGTGGCTGTCACTGCAGAGAAAGGGAATGCACGTCTCCACCACCTCTCCTTCCCCAACGGTCGCGGTACCCGTGCACGGTGGCCCAGCGGTAGAGATGCTGCCTCACAGCGCCAGAGGCCCCGGTTCGATCCTGACTACGGATGCTGCCTTGTACGTTCTCCGCATGACCCGCGCGGGTTTTCACCAGGTGCTCCGGTTTCCTCCCACACTCCAAGGGCGTAGACCTTTGTAGGTTAATTGACTTGAGTAAAGATTGTAATAGGATAGTGCTAGTGTACGGGGTGATCGCTGGTCGGCCTGGACTCAGTGGTGTCTACTCTGTATCTCTAAACTAAACTAAACTAATGTCAGTGTGCTGAGACGGGACTGGCCAAATAACTGGACCATCATCGTATCGACAGAAATGACACCTTGATAGGAGCAAATGTCACTTCTACTGCTTTACCCATGGATAAAGGAGATCAAAATGTGGAGGAAAAACTTGTGCCAAGCCACAGGAGCTGACATGTGGAAACAAAGAACTGCAGATGTTGGTTAATACTCTCCCCCTCTTCTCCCCACTTCTCCCCTCTCCCATCAGGAAGTGAGAAAACACACACCTCCAGATTCAGGGACAGTTTCTTCCCGGCTGTTATCACCCGTGAACTACATGGGTTTTCTCCGGGATCTTCGGTTTCCTACGACACTCCAAAGACATACAGGTTTGTAGGTGAATTGGCTATGTATAATGGTAAATTATCCCTAGTGTGTGTGGGATAGTGTTAATGTGCGGGGATCGCTGGTCGGTGCAGACTCGGTGGGCCGAAAGGCCTGTTTCCGTGCTGTATCTCTAAAACGAAACAAGAAGGGTCCTGACCTGAATCGTCACCTCCCCATGTTCTCCAGAGATGCAGCCTGACCCGCTAAATTGCTCCAGCACGCTTGGTCTCGATGAGCTCAGCATGGCAAATGTCTATCCCCAGGTGCAATTAAAGTGACTTGAGAATAAGAGAACTACAAAAATTGAATGCGGAGAAGGTTCTCGCAGGGCTTGGAGAGTTGTCTTTAGGTCTGCCTAGGAACAAGGGAAACAGAGGGAACATTTAATTGTATGTAAGAGCTCTGGACAAGGGAAGTAGGAAGAATTTATTTCCCCTTGCCTTATCTCTGCCTAATAATCCGGAAGCAGAGATTTAAGCTTATTGCTGAAAGGATTGGAGGAAACTCGAGAACATTTCAGTCAGTAAGTGGTTGAGATACAGATGCAGGAATCTTGAGCTGAACACTGAAGGAACATTCAGGGCGGCGCGGTGGCGCAGCGGTAGAGTTGCAGCCTCACAGCGACAGAGACCCAGGTTCGATCCTGACCTTGGGTGCTGTCGGTATGCAGTTTGTACCTTCTCCCCGTGACCCCGTGGGTTTTCTCTGGGTGCTCCGGTTTCCTCCTGCACTCCAAAGACGCACAGGTGTGTAGGTTAATTGGCTTGGTATCAGTGTAAACTGTCCCTAGTGTGCAGGGATCATTGGTCGGTGCGGACTTGGAGGGCCGAAGGGCCTGTTTCCGCACTGTATCTCAAGAAAAGAGTCTTTTGGTGGCTGTTTCTCTAGCGCTGTTACCCAAAGTTCTTGACGAGTATTATTGCCACATGTCTATTCAACTCCTGCCTCAATGCTAATCAGCAGGAACCACACTGGGGTAGGATTTCACAAGACTTGCAATAACCCTGAGAGGCAGAGAGAAAGTCTGTCTGCTCTTGGCATGTTAAACTCTGCTGTACAAACAGGGAGAGTGTCAGGAACTGTCAGATTGATGAAGGCAGTTTTCTCTCCCTGAAACACATTTGTGAACCCAGTATTCCATGTCCAGTATTGCCGAGACCAGCATTGAGAAAAATAAATCCACATTTATGTCATCATGGGAGAAATGTTTAAGTAAAGATACATAAATATTTAACTAACAAATGATTCATGTATTTAACTGTTCTGTTTAGTTTAGTTTAGTTTAGTTTAGTTTAGTTTAGTTTAGTTTAGTTTAGTTTAGTTTAGTTTAGTTTAGTTTAGTTTAGAGATACAGCGCAGATATAGGCCCTTTGGCCCACCGAGTCCACGTCGACCAGTGAGATCGAACCAGGGACCCGGGTTCGATCCCGACCACGGGTGCTGTCTGTACGGAGTTTGTACATTCTCCCCGTGACCTGCGTGGGTTTTCTCCGAGACCTTCGGTTTCCTCCCACACTCCAGAATACGTACAGGTTTGTACGTCAATTGGCTTTGGTGTAAGTGCAAATTGTCCCTCGTGTGTGTGGGGTAGTGTTGGTGTCTCTCTAGTTGTTGATAGGATGGTTCAGTTGCTTGATAACTGTTGGGAAGAAACTGTCCCCGAATCTGTGGGGTGTAACCTAGGTGTAATCTGGGTGTCCTAGTGCATCAGTCACTCCAACATATTATCCTCTTCTACATCCCGCAGCTCCGCTCTTGCTCCCCATCCCCACACTCGCAACAAGGACAGGATCCCCCTCGTTCTCACCTTCCACCCCACCAGCCAGCGGATCCAACATATTATCCACCAACATTTCCGTCACCTACAACAGGACCCCACCACCGGCCATATCTTCCCATCCCCTCCCCTCTCTGCGTTCCGCAGAGACCGTTCCCTCCGCAACTCCCTGGTCCACTCGTCCCTTCCTACCCAAACCACCCTAACCCCGGGCACTTTCCCTTGCAACCGCACGAGATGCAACACCTGTCCCTTTACCTCCCCCCTCAACTCCATCAAAGGACCCAAACATTCTTTCCAGGTGAGACAGAGGTTCACCTGCACCTCCTCCAACCTCATCTATTGCATCCGCTGCTCTAGATGTCAACTTATCTATATCGGCGAAACCAAGCGCAGGCTCGGCGATCGCTTCGCTGAACACCTGCGCTCGGTCCGCATTAACGCAACTGATCTCCCGGTGGCCCAGCACTTTAACTCCCCCTCCCATTCCCAGTCTGACCTCTCTGTCATGGGCCTCCTCCAGTGCCATAGTGAGGCCCGCCGGAAATTGGAGGAGCAGCACCTCATATTTCGCCTGGGCAGTTTGCGGCCCGGTGGTATGAACGTCGACTTCTCCAACTTCAGATAGCTCCTCTGTCCCTCCCTTCCCCTCCTCCTTCCCAGATCTCCCTCTATCTTCCTGTCTCCACCTATATCCTTCCTTTGTCCCACCCCCGACATCAGTCTGAAGAAGGGTCTCGACCCGAAACGTCACCCATTCCTTCTCTCCCGAGATGCTGCCTGACCTGCTGAGTTACTCCAGCATTTTGTGAATAAACTGAAAGGAAGCATGCAGGTACAGCTGGCAGTGAAGAAAGCCAATGGAATGTTGGCCTTCATAACAAGAGGAGTTGAGTATAGGAGAAAAGAGGTCCTTCTGCAGTTGTACAGGGCCCTAGTGAGACCGCACCTGGAGTATTTTGTGCAGTGTTGGTCTGCAAATTTGAGGAAGGATATTCTTGCTATTGGGGGCGTGCAGCGTAGGTTAATTCCCAGAATGGCGGGACTGTCGTATGTTGAAAGACTGGAATGACTAGGCTTGTATACACTGGAATTTAGAAGGATGAGAGGAGATCTTATCGAAACGTATAAGGTTATTAAGGGGTTGGACACATTAGAGGTAGGAAACATGTTCCCAATGTTGGGGGAGTCCAGAACAAGGGGCCACAGTTTAAGAATAAGGGGTAGGCCATTTAGAACTGAGATGAGGAAAAACTTTTTCAGTCAGAGAGTTGTAAATCTGTGGAATTCTCTGCCTCAGAAGGCAGTGGAGGCCAATTCTCTGAATGCATTCAAGAGAGAGCTAGATAGAGCTCTTAAGGATAGCGGAGTCAGGGGGTATGGGGAGAAGGCAGGAACGGGGTACTGATTGAGAATGATCAGCCATGATCATATTGAATGGCGGTGCTGGCTCAAAGGGCCGAATGGCCTCCTCCTGCACCTATTGTCTATTGTCTATTGTAACGTAGAACGAGTGTATGAACGGGTGATCACTAGTTGGGGCGGGCCGAAGGGCCTGTTTCTGCGCTGCATATTGAAACTAAACTAAACTAAACTGACAGCATGCTTTCTGTGGTGCAGCTGCTGAAGTTTACAAGAGTGACTGGGTCTCGTCAGGAAGTAGAGGATTTGTTGTGCCTTCTTGGCCATCGCATCAATGCCTGGTGCGGTGGTCCAGGCAGCTGGAACCCATTCCATCCAGCACAGGCCGGGCTCGTACATTGTTGAAAGTGAAAAGGCTGTGTGTGGGATATCGGGTTGTGAGTCACTCACCACAGGATGTCCAATCCTTGATCTCTTCTGCGAGCCACAATCTAGATGTGTCCAGCTGAGTTGCTGATCAATGGTGACTGCCTCACCTCACCCAGGATGTGGAGGGGCTTTGCACTGAATGTCACGGGTAGGCGGTTAGACCTATTGACGTTAATCATTGTCAGGGTGAAAGGTATAAATGGGAGCCCATTGGAATAATGTTAACCCATTCCTTCTATCCAAAGATGCTGCCTGTCCCGCTGTTACTCCAGCATTTTGTGTCTATCTTCGGTATGAATATTGATTTCTTTATCTTCCCTTGCTTTCCCTCTCTCTCTCTGTCCCTCCCCCTTCCGAGTTATCTGATAGTTCTTCGGTCCTCCTGATTAAATATTACTGAATGTATACCACATTGTCACCTTCCCCTCAACTAACAATGAACCATTCCATATTTCCTTATCATCGTCTGCTTTGATATGTCGTTTTCACACCTTACCCCTCCATTTCTCTAGACTCCTCTCACCTGACTATCAGTTTGAAGAAGGGTCTCAATTCTTTCCTTCTAACCAGAGATGCTGCCTGTCCCGCTGAGTTACTCCAGCGCTTTGTGTCTGTCTTCAGTGTCAAGTAACATTAAGTCAGGAGGATTCAAGGAACTGCAAATATTGGCTTTCAAAAATATATACAAAGTGCCGGAGTAACTCAGTGGGTCAGGCAGTATCTGTGGTGAACATGGAAAGGTGACGTTCTTCTGACTGATTAGTAAGTCTTCAGTTCTTCTTCAGACTGATCAGTCTGAACAAGGGTGCTGACCCAAAGTGTGTTGGAAGGAACTGCAGATGCTGGTTTAAACCGAAGATTGACACAAAATGCTGGAGTAACTCAGCGGGACGGGCAGCATCTCTGGAGAGAAGGAATGGGTGACGTTTCGGGCCCAAACCCTTCTTCAGACTGAGAGTTGGGGGAAAGGTAAACGAGAGACATAGATGGTGATGTAGAGAGATATAGAACAAATGAATGAAAGATATGCAAAAAATTAACGATCTGTAAAAAAGTAACAGACCATTGTTAGCTATTTGCTAGGTGATAACGAGAAGCTGGTGTAACTTGGGTGGGGGAGGGATGGGAAGAGAGAGAATGCCGGGGTTACTTGAAGTTAGAGAAATCAATAATCATACCACTGGACTGTAAGCTGCCCAAGTGAAATATGAGGTGCTATTCCTCCAATTTGCGTTTGGACTCACTCTGACAATGGAAGAGACTTAGGACCGAAAGGTTATTGTGGGAATGGGAAGGAGAATTAAAGTGTTTAGCAACCAGGATATCAGATAGGTCCAGGCAGCAAAGTTCCTGTCAGAATCTGGCATGTATCCAAACAGATCAACCACTTCCCTTATGCTGATAAAAAGCTTGACTTTGTGGCTCATCATTTAATAGAACGTTGTCTTTGGGAAAATTGAAAGGGCTCCTTTTGTCATCAACTTCCTTTCCAAGCATCCAGGTCAAGAGGACTCTTTATGGTTTTTATTACCTCTTGGCACTCAGTGTTTTTCCAAGGATGAGTCGGAGAAGGAGCCTTTCATCATAAGACAATGGTGTCTATTTACGTGGTATCGTTGTGCAAAGGTTGAGTGCCACGTTGAAGGATGAATTATCCTTAGACTGACACAAAATGCTGGAGTAACTCAGCGGGTCAGACAGCATCTCTAGAGAAAAGGAATGGGTGACGTTTAGGGTCGGAAACATTCTTCAGGGAGGCACGGTGGAACAGCTGGTGGAGTTGCTGCCTTACAGCGCCCGGGACCCGGGTTCGATCCTGACTATGGGTGTTTGTCTGTACGGAGTTGGTACGTTCTCCGGGGGCTCCGGGTTTCCTCCCACACTCCAAAGACGTACAGGTCTGTAGGCTAATTGGCTTGGTATAAATGTAAATAGTCCCTAACGCGTGGGATAGTGGTTAGCGCAGACTCGGTGGGCCGAAGGGCCTATCTCCATGCTGTATCTCTCAAACTAAACTAAAAAGCTAAAAACTCTCAGTGTCATTCAATGATCCAATTATACTTAATTGTCACATGTATCTATGTACAAGGAAATGCGTTGTTTAGTTTGTATGTTATGTGATGTAGTTTAGTTTAGAGTCATAGAGTCATAGAGACATACAGTTTCGAAGCAGGCCCTTAACCCAACTTGCCCACGCCGACCAACATGTCCCATCTACACTAGTCCTATGTGCCTGCATTTGGCCAATATCCCTCTAAACCTGTTCTATCCATCTAGTTTAGTTCAGTTTAGTTTAGTTTAGTTTAGTTTAGAAAAGCCACCAGCATCCACAAAGACTCTTCACATCCCTGCAACAGTCTGTTCGAACTCCTTCCATCTGGCAGACGATACAAGGCCTTCTACGCCCGCACCTCCAGACTCAGGAACAGCTTCACCCCCAGGGCCATAGCTGCTATGAACCAGTCCTGCTGAGCCGGATGGTCACATCGCACAGTGATCCGGCAAAGATCTACTTGCACTTTATTCTGTCTTAAAACTGCTACAATTTGTTTCGTTGGGTTGCTGTTGTTTAAATGAACTAAATTATTGCATCGTATGGGAGGCGCATTCCCAACCTGTACAATGACAATAAAGATATATTGTATATTGTATTGTATTGTATTTAGTTAAGTTAGACAATAGACAATAGGTGCAGGAACAGGCCATTCGGCCCTTCGAGCAAGCACCGCCATTCAATGTGATCATGGCTGATCATCCACAATCAGTACCCCATTCCTGCCCTCTCCCCATACCCCCTGACTCCGCTATCATTAAGAGCTCTACCTAGCTCTCTTTAAGCACAGCCACTCAACCGGGACGGCCAAAATGAACATACTTCCGATGCCGTGTGCATCCGCGCCAGTCCCACTGCATGCGATCTATCAATTAGCCGGCACTTACTGGAAAAACCTCCATGATGACATTGTTATACCAGATCTAAGCAAGCTGTGCTAAAGATGGGCAAATTAATATACATTTGCTCAATATCCCTGAGACAGGAACCAGCTGCTGACAACCAAGTGGTCTTGACGTTTTCCTCTATATTCTTCCTCCCGCTGCAGTATAGTTTATGTGCGATAGCCTGATGAGTATTAATGATTATCAGGGCATGGTGGCACAGCGGTAGAGTTGCTGCAATAGACAATAGATAATACACAATAGGTGCAGGAGGAGGCCATTCGGCCCTTCGAGCCAGCACCGCCATTCAATGTGATCATGGTTGATCATTCTCAATCAGTACCCCGTTCCTGCCCTCTCCCCATACCCCCTGACTCCGCTATCCTTAAGAGCTCTATCTAGCTCTCTCTTGAATGCATTCAGAGAATTGGCCTCTACTGCCTTCTGAGGCAGAGAATTCCACAGATTTACAACTCTCTAACTGAAAAGTTTTTCCTCATCTCCGTTCTAAATGGCCTACCCCTTATTCTTAAACTGTGGCCCTTGGTTCTGGACTCCCCCAACATTGGGAACATGTTTCCTGCCTCTAACGTGTCCAACCCCTTAATAATATTATACATTTCGATAAGATCTCCTCTCATCCTTCTAAATTCCAGTGTATACAAGCCTAGCCGCTGCAGTCTTTCAACATGCGGTCTCACTAGGGCCCTGTACAACTGCAGAAGGACCTCTTTGATCCTATACTCAACTCCTCTTGTTATGAAGGCCAACATTCCATTGGCTTTCTTCACTGCCTGCTGTACCTGCATGCTTCCTTTCAGTGACTGATGCACTAGGACACCCAGATCTCGTTGTACGTCCCCTTTTCCTAACTTGATCGAACCGGGGTCTCTACCGCTGTGCCACCCAATACTTGTATGATCACAGCATCAATAATTGTCTCCAGGTGATTTACAGCCAACACAAGCCAGAATCACTGTTGCAACATTAAAGATGGCAGCAAGTAATTTAGGTACAACTGCAGCCTTGCAAAAGCTGTTGGCAATGTGTTATTTTACAAGGGGATAATGTCTTCTAGACCATCTGGAAAACTAGTCCCATTCCTCTTCCAACAGTTTCTTAGTATTCTTAACGTCCACTTGAACTGGATCCACTGTTTGATGTCTCGTTCAAAGGACGGTGCCTCGTGGGACTGTTGATCCTTCAGTGTTACAGGAATCAGATGGGCCTGGAGCCACAAACCTTTTACAACAAGTGCACCACCTGCTAAAGCCGGCCAACAGAGTAACCACAAGTGAAAATACTGAAGATGGACACAAGACGCTGGAGGAACCCAGCGGGTCATGGCAGCACCTCTGGAGAGAAGGAATGGGTGATGTTTCGGGTCAAGACCTTTTCTGGTCCTTTTCGGCCAATTCTCTTTCCCCAGAGATGCTGCCTGACCCGCAGAGTTACTCCAGCATTTTATGTCTATCTTCGATGTAAACCAGCATGTTCATATGTTCTAGGAGCAGAGTTAGGCCATTCGGCCCATCAAGTCTACTAATCCATTCAACCATGGCTGATCTACCTTTCCCTCTCAACCCCATTCGCCAGCCTTCGCCCCATAACCCCTGACACCCGTACTAATCCAAAATCTGTCAATATCCGCCTTAAAAATATCCATTGACTTGGCCCCTATTGCCGTCTGTGGCAATGAATTCCACAGGTTCACCGCCCTCTAATTACAGAAATTCCTTCTCATCTCCTTTCTAAAGGTACGTCCTTTTATTCTGAGGCTGTGCCTGCTTGATCCTAGACCTCTCCCACCAGCCTCGGGGAGAATAAAAATGGATTAGTGCAGGAGTAGTGTCAATGGCTGTTTGATGGCCCGTGCAGAGAATTGTGGACGCAGCCCAGATCATCACACAAACCAACCTCCCTTCCATTGACTCCATCTACACCTCACGCTGCCTCGGCAAGGCCAGCAGCAGAACCAAGGACCAGTCGCACCCTGGCCACGCCCTCTTCTCCCCTCTCCCGTTGGGCAAGAGGTACAGAAGTGTGAAAACGCACACCTCCAGATTCAGGGACAGTTTCTTCCCGGCTGTTATCAGGCAACTGAACCATCCTACCACAACCAGAGAGCGGTCCTGAACTACTATCTATCTCATTGGGGTCCCTTGGATTATCTTCGATCAGACTTATCATGCACTAATCGTTATTCATGTTATTCCCTTGATCCTGTATCTATACACTGTGGATGGTTCGATTGTAATCATGTACAGTACAGTCTCCCCGCTGACTGGATAGCACACAGCAAAAGCTTTTCACTGTACCTCGGTACACGTGACAATAATAATAATAATAATAATAATAATAATAAACATTTATTTTATATATCGCTTTTCCAAGTGCTCAAAGACGCTTTACAAAAACAGTCATGACATAAGAACAAACAGACGAACTGTCCTGACGGAAAAGCGGCGAATAAATAGCGCCAGCGTCCTCTCACGTCAGGGTCCGGCAGTAGACAATAAAAAGCATAAGACACACAATTACAATTTTAACACAAACAGCCATCACAGTGATTGCTCCAGGCACACCCTCACTGTGATGGACGGCAAAGAAAAGTCTTATCTCCTCCTCATTCATCTCCCGTGGTGCCACGAGGCGATCGAGGCTCCCGACTTTTGAAGCCCCCACCGGGCGATGGAAAGTCCCAGGGCCGAGCCGAGCAGGCCGATGAAGGTCCTGAGCCCCCACCGGGCGATGGAAAGTGCCGCGGCCAGGCCACGCAGGGCAATGAAGGGCCTGCGAGCGGGTCGATCAAACCTCGCGCTTCGGGGCGGTCGAAGCTGCTACGGCTGGAGCTCCCGAAAGCCGGTCACCAGCCAGGGACCTGCGAACTCCCGATGTTGCGGTCTAAACTAAACTCAAGCTCATTTTTGGTGAGTTTTCGGGCCTGTTTCTGTGCTGTGTGAGCGTGTGATCTTATGACTGAATTGTGGTCTTGTGACTGCGTAGAAGAGCCTGCAAGGGTAACCAGTACAACACGCTGGCTCAAACCTAAAGCTGACAGGTGGAGCAAGGAAGTGCAGATGCTGGTTTAAACCAAAGATAGACGCAAAATGCTGGAGTAACTCAGCGGGAGAGGCAACATCTCTCGAGAGAAGGAATGGGTGACGTTTGGGGTCGAGGCCCTTCTTCAGACTTCAGACAAGAAATGTAGCAACCAATTTATGTACAACATGTCGTACATACATGGGTTGCTACAATTTTTTACATTACCACAGTGACAATACTGACAGTCATGATTCAGGGACCCCCGTGTGTGGTAGAGTAAACAGCAGCTGAAACTGAACAGGATATATATTTGAAGGTCCTGTCGAAAGAGAGGTCCCATTAAGTTGAATCACACTGACCTTCCGGTAGAGCTTTCCAAACAAGGATAAGTTTCTGTTGCATCCAAACGTCTGTCAAATATTGAAACAAGGAGCCAATAACCTGATGTAGAAACATGGATTGCGGTTGCCGGCTTGCACAGCAGGGCAGGGTGATGAATCTGTGGAATTCATTGCCACAGACGGCTGTGGAGGCCAAGTCAGTGGGTATTTTTAAGACAGAGATAGATAGATTCTTGATTAGTGCGGGTGTCAGGGGTTATGGGGAGAAGGCAGGAGAATGGGGATTGGAGGGAGAGATAGATCAGCCATGATTGAATGGCGGAGTAGATTTCATGAACCGAATGGCCTAATTCTGCTCCTATTACTAATGAACTTATGGCACAAAGTGCTAGAGTAACTCACCGAGTCAGGCACCACCTCTGGAGAACATGCATCGATGACGTTTCAGTGCGAGACTCTTCTTCCAAGTCCTCAATGTGGAAACTAGGAGGAGTTAGTTGAGGCAGGTACTACTGCAATGTTCAGGAAACATTTAGAGTTTTAGACAGGTAAACTGGATGGGACAGGTTTAGTGGGAAATGGGTCAAAAGCAGGTCGGTGGGACTAGTGTAGATGGGTCATGTTGGTCGGCGGGGGCATGTTGGGCCGAAGGGACGGTTTCCAAGCTGTAAGACTCCATGACTCTAGTTAATTGAGATCTTAATCACTGTTATTTCTAATTTTTATCTTGTTTTGTTTCAGTGCCCATGATCAGCTACTGTGAGTCTGGTACGGAATGCAGGCTTTGGCTTAAGAATGCATGGTTTCAGTTTTTAAGAGCTAGTCATCGCGAAGAACAAGTTAATTTTTTCCGGTCATTGGACTGCTGCCATCGTTCTTGGAGCTGGCAACACTACCTCTTGTGTGTTGGGCACATTCCCATGTACTGTTAAAGTGTGCAGCCAAGTATTTTGCCAAGTCTGAAGGAGGGCCTCGACCCGAAACGTCACCCATCCCTTCACTCCAGAGATGCTGCCTGTCTGTCCCGCTGAGTTACTCCAGCTTTTTTGTGTCTATCTTATTTGACAAGGAGACTGGCCCCGGCCAAATGGGGGAGCAGTGACAGAGAACACAAACGCTTCCATTTAACAAGCATCTTTAATCTCGCAAGATGTCAAACAGAAATTTCCATTGAGCTTCATGAAGAGATATGAGGGTCAAAGGGTCTCCATCAAGACTCCACTAAGTCCCTTGATCACCTGTTCACACCAGTTCTGTTACCCCTACTTTAGGACCTGTCCCAGTTACGCGATTTTTAAGGCGACTGCCGGCGGCTGTCAAAGTCGTAGCAGATCGTCAAAATTTTCTTTTACCCTAGGACAATGACCACGACATTGCCGAGTCAGGTCGATACAAGTCACTTTTTTTTTGTGAAACTAGCACCTGGCTAAGAGATTACACCGTCTTCGGAAACATCGCGAAATTCCCACGCTTACCTGACCGTCAAACTGTCGCCTCCAATTGACCTGTCAAATTTCCTGACGGCAAATAAATTGGTTAAACAAAACTATCTTCTGGTATCTTCAAATGCCTTTTCTTAATTTAATATTACGTGCTTCTAAATGCATCTGCGACAACCTAGCAAACCTGGGGACAGCGTGCGACAGACAGCGCCCGCAATAAGCAACCATACCTGGCCACAAGCCAGCTGTCGCAGAGAAATCTCTAGCAGGTAAATTTTTCCGCGACGCGCCCAGATCCACTACGATTCATTGAAGACTCCTCACGATCAAGCCCGCGACACCCCGGCGAATGTTCGGCGACAGCCTAGTCGCCGGTAGTCACCTTAAAATCGCCTAAGTGGGACAAGCCCTTTTCCCATCCACTCCCCATTCACCAGGAGTAGTTTTTTTACAGCAGCCATTAGCTTACAAACCAGCACGCCTTTGGAGTGTGGGAGGAAACCGGAGCACCCGGAGAAAAATCACGGGGAGGACGTGCAAACTCCGTGTAGACAGCGCCCGCAGTTGGGATCCAACCCGGGTCTCTGGCGCTACAAGGCAGCAGCTCTACCGCTGCGCCACCGTGCCGTCCAGTGTTGTAATGAAATGGGAGCCTGCAGAATGAAATGAAGCGTGTGAATAAGGATTAAACCTGGTTTTATAACTGCGGCATTATAATGCTAATAACTAAAAGAATTTGAGAAAGGTAAATATTCATGGATATGCTCTTGGCTCAGAATCACACAGTGAGGGACATATCTTGCGATATAAAATCATTGCACATAAACTCTGAGGCAATGAATCTTCAGCTATGTTTCCTTCTCTATTTTAAATGTCCAACACTGACAAAAATATTCATAAGTTCATGTTCGTAAGTTCTAGGAGCAGAATTAAGCCATTCGGCCCATCAAGTCTACGCTGCCGTTCAATCGTGGCTGATCTATTTTTACTTCTCCAACCCCATTCTCCTGCCATCTCCACATAACACCCAACACCCGTACTAATCAAGATTCTGTCAATCTCCACCTTAGAAATTATTCATTGACTTGGCCTCCACAGCCACGTGTGGCAATGAATTCCACAGATTCACCACGCTCCCACTAAAGAAATTCCTCCACATCTCCTTTCTTAAAGGTACGCCCATTTATTCTGAGGCTGTGGCCCCTGGTCCTAGACGCTCCCATTAGTGGAAACATCCTCTCCATGTCCACTTTGTCCAAGCCATTTCACCATTCTGGACGTTTCAATGAGGTTCCCCCTCATCCTTCTAAACTGCAGCGAGTGCAGGCCCAGTGCCGACAAATGGTTCACTCAGCATCATTCATAATTAACATTCATCCAAACATTGACTCAAACGAACAGGGATGACCTTGTTCCTGCCCCTTATCCATCTTTCTGGAATTTACTTTTACCGCTTTGGATCAGACTCAGAATTCATTTTCAGTTGTTGAAAGCTTGTTAAAATCTACATTGTTGTGAGTACCTGATGGAAATATAAAGTTATGCGAGCTATATAAGTTATATAAAGTGTATAACGTTATGAGAGCCATTTATAGGAAAGACATTCAAAACTTTTTCACTAGATTCAGGGACAGTTTCTTCCCAGCTGTTATCAGGCAACTGAACCATCCCACCACAACCAGAGAGTAGTGCTGAACTACCATCTACCTCTTTGATGACCCTCGGACTATCCTTGATCGGACTCGGCTTTACCTTGCACTAAACATTATTCCCTTGTCATGCATCAAGACACTACAAATGGATCGATTGTAATCATGTATTGTCTTTCTGCTGAAGATAGACACAAAATGCTGGAGTCACTCAGCGGGATAGGCAGCATCTCTGGAGAGAAGGAATGGGTGATGTTTCGGGTCGAGGCCCTTCTTCAGAAGTCACCCATTCCTTCTTCAAAAGAAGGGTCTCGACCCGAAACGTCACCCATTCCTTCTCTCCAGAGATGCTGCCTGTCCCGATGAGTTACCCCATCATTTTGTGTCGATCTTTGGTTTAAACCAGAATCTGCAGTTCTTTGCTACACCTTGTCTTTCCGCTGACTGGTTAGCACGCAACAAAAGCTTTTCACCGTACCTCGGTACACGTGACAATAAACTAAACTCAAACTCAAGCTCAAACTAAAAGAAGAGAGGGCATGGCTTTAGGGTGAGAGGGGCAAAGTTGAATGGAGATGTGCGGGGCAAACTTTTTTACACAGAGTGTGGTTGGTACCAGGAATGCATTGCCAGGGGTGGTGGTGGAGGCGGATGTGATAGTGGCGTTTAAGAGACTTTTAGACAGGCACATGGAAGTGCAGAGAATCGAGGGATACGGATCATGTGTTGGCAGACGAGATCAGTTTTATCTTAGCATCATCATGTTCAGCACACACATTGTGGGCTGAAAGGCCTGTTTCTGTGCTGTACTATTCTCTGTCCTAATATCCAAGCGCATACATAGAGCATAGAACAGGACAGCACAGGAACAGGCCCTTCGGCCCACAATGTTTGTGCTGAACATGATGCCAAATTAAACTGATCTTATCTGCCCGTGCATGATCTATATCCCTCTATTCCCTACACTTCCACGTGCCGATCTAAAACCCTCTTAAACACCACTATCGTATCTACCTCCACCACCACCCCTGGCAGCGCGTTCCAGGCACCCACCACCCCCTGTGTAAACAAACTTGCCCCACACATCTATATACTAAAACTCTCGTTTGTTTGTTTGTTTGTTCCTGAACTACAGCCAAAACGGTACACGATAGCGCGACAATTTTAGGCCCACCTTACTCACCGTCGTCCCTTTGATGTTAATGGAAGAAGTTTCGTTGAAATCGGTGTTATATTTTAAAAGTTATTCACATTTTTAAGTTTAAATCTATCTCCGAGGGAGGGAGGGATGGATGGAGGGACGGAGGGACGGAGGAGGGAGGATAAGGGAGGGTTGAGGGGGAGGGGAGGGGGGAAGGAGGAGGGGGAGGGGGTGGAGGGAAGGAGGGGGAGGAGGAGGGGGGGAGGAGGGAGGCGGGGTGGGGAGAGGGGGGAAGGGGGAGGAGGGAGGGATGAGGGAGGGGGAGGGGAAGGGGAGGGTAGGAGGGGGAGGGGGAGAGGGGGAGGGGTGGAGTGGGGGAGGTGAGGGTGCTGCACCAATGCAGGAGAGTTTTGGGCCCAACGAGTCTGCTTGGTCTCACCTTACAGCTACGCCCTCTAGTGTTAGACATCTCCACCATGGGAAAAAGGTTCTGACTGCCTGACTTATCAATGCCTCTAATCATTTTATATAATTCTATTTAGTCTCCCCTCAACCTCCGACGTTCCAGAGAACACAATCCAAGTCTGTCCAACTTCTCCCTGTAGCTAAAACCCTCCAACCCTAACCCTAACCCTAACCCTAACCCTACTCCTGCACCTATTTTCTATGTTTCTAACCCCAGGCAGCGTTCTGATAAACCCCCTCAGCACCCTCTCCAAAGCCTCCACACCTTGCCTCCCTGCGATGGGGCTGACCAGAACTGTACGCAATACTCCAAATGATGTATCCATTAAAACTAAAATTAAGCGGAGACTGAATTTAATTTTCCTTTGCAATATTCCTACCTTTCCCAGAAGAATCTCGTTTGATTTATTTCGGAGGAGTCCTTTGTGGATCATCATCACAAGTTGTTATTTTTTTTTAAAGAGTGATTGTAAGTGTCTAGAAGCATCATGCCAAACACTTTAACTCCCCCTCCCCACCCCCATTCCCACACTGACCTTTCTGTCCTGGGCCCCCTCCACTGTCAGAGTGAGGCCCATCGCAAATTGGAGGAACAGCATCTCATATTACGCTTGGGAAGCTTACACCCCAGCAGTGTGAATATTAATTTCTTGAACTTCAAATAACCCTTGCTTTCCCTCTCTCTCCATCCCTCTCCCCCATCTGTGTTCACCGACTAGTTTCACTGTCCTCCTGATTAATTATCACTCATTGTCACCTTCCCCTCAGGTTACATTTCCTTGACGACCGTCCCCTTTGATCTGTGTTTTCACACCATACCTTTCCATATCTCTAATGTCTCCCTCTCCCGTGACTCTCAGTCTGAAGAAGGGCCTCGACCCGAAACGTCATCCATTCTTTGTCTCCAGAGATGCTGCCTGTCCCGTTGAGTTACTCCAGCATTTTGTGCCTTTCTTCGGTGTCAACAAGTATCTGTAGTTCCTTCCGACACATGCCAGGAGGAAATGGGTTCCACGTCGTCTTGTCTAATCGCAATGACCCTTAATTGACTGAATAAGACTAAGCATGTTTTTGGTAATTGTACTTATTCCAAAAATAGTACTAAATCCTTTGTGCGTTCAGTTAGAATTGAGTGTAAGATTCAGTGTGCCTCCCCAACCTTGCAAAGCTGCATGTTTCTACTTGTCAAAACTCAATGGTTTCGTGAGTCAGCAGGAAGGATCAACTCAAAGAACACCCTGTTTTCTTGCAACCTGTAAACATCGCAAGAAGGCACCACACCAGGTACATGTATCGTATTCTTGCAAGAAAGCAGAACACTAAGACATATGGATACAAAGAACCGAAGATAGGCGCGAAAAGCTGGAGTAACTCAGCGGGTCTGACAACATGTCTGGAGAAAAGGAATAGGTGACGTTTCGGGTCGAGACCCTTCTTCAGACTTGTTAATTAAGGGACATTGCGGTGAGACAAGACAATGTGAAACCTTGGCATGTGTCGGAAGGAACTGCAGATGCTGGTTCAGACTGAAGAAGGGTCTCGACCCGAAACATCACCTATGCCTTTTCTCCAGAGATGCTGTTTGACCTGCTGAGTTACTCCAGCTTTTTGTGTCTATCTTCAGATTAAACTAGCATCTGCAGTTCCTGCACATTTGATGCAAAGAACTCTAGGTACTAACGCAGTAAATCATGGACACAATATTCCTTGTTAACCTTTATGCCCAATTACCAAATTTTTCGCTTGAGTAGCTTCAATGAAGAATGTTCAATGAACATTGAATTCGCTCATTTGAAGTAACTTTCACTCACACTCCTCTCCCCTCCTCCCTAACCCTTTCTCCATTCCTCCACCCTAGTCGTTTAACCCAGTTTCACGTTTCGGTTCGAGGCCCTTCCCCGAATGACATCTATTCATGTTCTCCAGAGATGCTGCCTGATTTGCTTGGTTTCTCCAGCACTTTGTGTCCTTTAGAAGTAATGCAAACAAATACAACCAACAATATTCATTGTAATTTGGAAGGAACATATGTATGTGTGTTTTCTTGGCATCTAGTGACACTATAACCATTGTTTATTTTAGTTTAGTTTAGTTTAGAGATACAGCGTGTAAACAGGCCCATTGGCCCACCGAGTCCGCGCCGACCAGCGATCCCCGCACACTAACACTATCCTAACACTAGGGACAACTTACAATTTTACCAAAGCCAATTAACCTACAAACCTGTACGGCTTTGGAGTGCGGGAGGAAACCGGAGCACCTGGGTGAAAACCCACGCGGTCACGAGGAGAACGTACAAACTCCGTACAGGCAGCAGCCGTAGTCAGGATCGAACCCAGGTCTCCGGCGCTGAGAGGCAGCAGTTCTATTGCTGCGCCACCGTGCACCATTTAATTTGACAGGTAAAACAATCGTGGACTGACCTTCAATCGGGAAATAAACTTCAAACATAACGGAGCCCAACAACTTTCATATGATTTGCCATGCAGAAGTCTTGCAATTGTTCATAAGTTCGTAAGACGTAGGAGCAGAATTAGGCCATTCGGCCCATCAAGTCTACTCCACCATTCAATCATGGCTGATCTATCATTCCTTCTCAACCCCATTCTCCTGCCTTCTCCCCATAACCCCTGTATTGATCAAGAATCTGTCAAACTCCGCCGTAAGAATGTCCATTGGCTTGGCCTTCACAGCCGTCCATGGCAATGAATCCCACAGGTTCTCCACCCTCTGACTAAAGAAATTCTTGAAGATATTGTTTCAGCCCAATTGAACCCTAAACAGAAGTCTGAGGATATCACGATTAATGAAAGTGCCATTCATTACAAAACACTAGTCATAAGCTAGTTAGTAAGATTTCATGACACTGAAATAGATGAGATCACAGATGGTGAAGCAGATTTGCATGAACTGGATCTTAACCAGCTAGGTAGGTGGGCTGAGGAATGGCAAATGGAGTTTAATTCTTATGTGCAAATTGTGGCAGTTTGGGAAGTGGTACCATGGTTGAATCTGCACATTGCGTGGTAGGCCTCAGTTCATTTTTAAGCCCCTGTCCCACTTAGGCCTGTGTGGTCATAGGTTGTCGTAGGTGCGGTCGAAGGTGGACATCCTAAGTCGCGACGATTGGGTCGCCGGTTGTCGGTAGCTTGCCGTAGCTTGACATCGACCTAGGTGGTATGTTGTTGCAGCTTGTCGTAGACATTGTCGTAGTGGGGGGGTTCCAGTCGCCATTTTTTTGGCGAATTGCTACGACTGTTGCAGTCGCCGGCAGTCGCCTTCAAAAACGCCTAAGTGGGACAGGCCCCTTTAAGACTTTAAACTCTAGGCTGTAGAGGTACAGCGCAGGAACAGGCCTTTGGCCCACCGAGTCCGCACCGACATGTGATCACCCCGTATACTAGTACTATCCTACACACTAGGGACAATTTTTACAATTGACCACAGCCAATTAACCTACAAATCTGTACATCTTTGTGGAGTGTGCAAGGAAACTGGAGAAACCACACCCAGGTACATGGACAGGAAAGGTTTAGATGCAGTCTGAAGAAGGGTCTCGGCTCGAAACGTCACCCATTCCTTCTCCCCAGAGAGGCTGCCTGTCCCGCTGAGTTACTCCAGCATTTTATAGACAATGGACAATAGACAATAGGTGCAGGAGGAGGCCATTCGGCCCTTCGAGCCAGCACCGCCATTCAATGTGATCATGGCTGATCATTCTCAATCAGTACCCCGTTCCTGCCTTCTCCCCATACCCCCTGACTCCGCTATCCTTAAGAGCTCTATCCAGCTCTCTCTTGAATGCATTCAGAGAATTGGCCTCCACTGCCTTCTGAGGCAGAGAATTCCACAGATTCACAACTCTCTGACTGAAATGGTTTTTCCTCATCTCAGTTCTAAATGGCCTACCCCTTATTCTTAAACTGTGGCCCCTGGTTCTGGACTCCCCCAACATTGGGAACATGTTTCCTGCATCTAACGTGTCCAACCCCTTAATAATCTTATACGTTTCGATAAGATCTCCTCTCATCCTTGTGTCTTTTGAAGGTTTACATCAACATGGGTTAAACGCAGGCAGGTGGGAGCAGTGTAGATGGGGCATTTTGGGTCGGCATGGGTAAGTTGGGCCGAAGGGACACGGACCCAAAATGCTGGAGTAACTCAGCGGGACAGGCAGCTTTTCGGGAGAAAAGGAATAGGTGTCGTTTCGGGTTGAGGCCCTTCTTCAGACTGAGAGTCAGGGGAGAGGGAAACTAGAGGCATGAAAAAGTTCAGAACAAATCAGAGCCGGCGCCAGTGGCCCAGGGAAGATGGAGCCCACAATGGTCCATTGTTGGCTGTGGAAGAGGTGATAACAAAGGGATGGATGGATGGATGCGAACAGCGAAACCGGCAGGACAATGGAACTGGCAGGGCTGGGCTCATAATGGGCACTGTCTCGGGTCTGTAACGAGTACTGAACCAGGTCAGTAATGTCAGTAACGGGCACTGTCCCGGGTCAGTAACGGGCACTGACCTGGGTCAGTAATGGCCACTGTCCCGGGTCAGTAATGTCAGTAACGGGCACTGTCTCGGGTCTGTAACGAGTACTGAACCAAGTCAGTAAGGTCAGTAACGGGCACTGTCCCGGGTCAGTAATGTCAGTAACGGGCACTGTCTCGGGTCAGTAATGGGCACTGTCCCAGGTCAGTTGTGGCCACTGTCCCGGGTCAGTAACGAGCACTATCCCGGGTCAGTTATGGACACCGACCCGGGTCAGTAACGGGCACTGTCCGGCAGTGGGTGATGGATCACTGTAAGCGCTCAGGTCGCTGTCAGTCTGAGTGGGAGCCGAGCCGAGCCGAGCCCGGCTGCTGGGAAATCACATGGGTCGTGGCTGGGGTTGCGAAATGCACCAAATTCGTCGGGAGTGTGTGTGAGAGAGAGAGAGAGAGTGAGAGTGTGTTAGTCAGTCAGTCAGTGTGTGTGAGACAGTGGGTTAGTTAGTCAGTGGGTTAGTTAGTCAGTGTGTTAGTTAGTCAGTGTGTGTGTGTGTGTGAGTGGGTTAGTTAGTCAGTCAGTCTGTGTGTGAGAGGCTCGTTCAAGCGCAGGTATTCCCCGAAGCCCTATGCAGATCCCAGTCTTGTTCCAACTGCCCCTCATAAGGCCACGGTACCCGGACACACGAATTACCCCCGACATCTGCTCCTTATGAAGAAACAGGCGACACGCTGTAAACGCAAGGTGAGTTTCAACCACTCTGCCCTAACTAACTAACTCTCTCTCTCCTCTCTCTTCTGGCAAAGCTTTTTCTCTTTATTATTTGTGTTTAATGCCACAAAGAAGGTTTCATTTTGCAGCGTGCGTTTGAGAAAATAGGCAGCTGTTGTGGATTAGCTGATTTGATACAATTTGCACAACTAATCAGCCCTGTTTTGACTCTACTTTCGCTTTCTGTGTAACTGCGAGTTGTATGTGTTACTGTGCTGAGCTCGCACAGAAGGTTTCAGCGGTCACGTTGAATTATTCTCTCGTTTCTTTACCTCTACGGTCCTTTTAAAAAAAAAATGTTGCTTCTTCCTGGTCGGTAGCCCACCACCCTTCCCCTCCCATCTCTCCTGGCAAGTACCAGCTCCCGAGGCAATAGGTTCAGGCTGGAATCTCTCTCTCTCTCTCCCACTCGACTCGCTGAACAGTTCATTAAAATGCAACACAACGCGCTCGCACCGCGCCTCAAACGAAGGGGAGGAGGAGGAGGGGGAATTTGTTGTGTTGGGAAGGAACTGCAGATGCTGGTTTACACCGAAGATGAGACACGCAATGCCGGAGTAACTCAGCGGGCCAGGCAGCGTCTTTGGAGAAAAGGAATAGTGTGACATTTCAGGTCGAAAGACCGATCTGCCCATCAGACCAAAAGTACAGAAGTGTAAACATTCACACCTCCAGATTCAGGGACAGTTTCTCTTCCCAGCTGTATAAGAAAATAACTGCAGATGCTGGTACAAATCGAAGGTATTTATTCACAAAAATGCTGGAGTAACTCAGCAGGTCAGGCAGCATCTCAGGAGAGAAGGAATGGGTGACGATTCGGGTCGAGACCCTTCTTCAGACTGATGTCAGGGGGGGGGCGGGGGTTGCTTGATAACAGCTTCCCAGGTGTTATCAGGCAACTGAACCATCCCACCACCAACTAGAGAGCGGTCCTGAACTACTGTCTACCTCATTGTTGACCCTGGGTCTAATCTTGATCGGCTTTACGTTGCACTAAACGTTATTCCCTTGTCGTGTATCTGCACACTGGTAAATGGGTCGATTGTGATCATGTATTGTCTTTCTGCTGAATGGTTGGTAGGCGACAAAGACTTTCATCGTGCCTCGGTACACGTGACAATAAACTAAAGTGAAGTGAACTGAGCTTCAGACTGAGAGTCGGGGGGAGAGGGAAACTAGAGGTATATGAAAAGGTATAGAAAATGTAGTACAGAATGCTGGAGTAACTCAGCGGGTCAGGCAGCATCTCCGGAGAGAAGGAATGGGTGACGTTTCGGGTCGAGACCCTTCTTCGGACTGATGTCAGGGGAGGAGAAGGGTCTCGACCCAAAACGTCACCCATTCCTTCTCTCTTGAGATGCTGCCTGACCCGCTGAGTTACTCCAGCATTTTGTGATACCTTCGATTTGTACCAGCATCTGCAGTTATTTTCCTATTGAAAAGGTAGCATGGTGCAGCAGGCATGAATGGCCGCCCCCCCCCATATCCAAGGACTATTGGGGTCTCGTTGCAGATGCTTCTCGCAGTGAGATCTTCGAGATGAAACATTAAAACAAGTCCCTCTGCGCGCCCTCGGGTATAAATGTAAAATCCGATGACATTCTCAAAGAAAGCAAGTTGTGTGGGAAAATAACTGCAGATGCTGGTACAAATCGAAGGTTTCACAAAATGCTGGAGTAACTCAGCGGGTCAGGCAGCATCTCTAGAGAGAAGGAATGGGTGACATTTCGGGTCGAGACCCTTCTTTTGAAGAAGGAATGGGTGACTTCTGAAGAAGGGTCTCGACCAGAAACGTCACCCATTCCTTCTCTCCAGAGATGCTGCTTGACCCGCTGAGTTACTCCAGCATTTTGTGATGCCCTCAAAGAAAGCAAACTCATTGCTAGCATTTATTTCAAGGGGGGCTTGTATACAAAAAC
Organism: Rhinoraja longicauda; assembly: GCF_053455715.1. Lineage (NCBI taxonomy): Eukaryota > Metazoa > Chordata > Chondrichthyes > Rajiformes > Arhynchobatidae > Rhinoraja > Rhinoraja longicauda. The sequence goes on along the minus strand of NC_135976.1, from coordinate 31,734,903 downwards.
AGGGACGTAATGCTGAGGCTCCGTAAGGTCAGCTGGTCAGCCGCATTTGGAATATTGTGACCTCGGGTGCTGTCTGTGTGGAGTTTGCCTGTTCTCCCTGCGACCTCGTGGGTTTCCTCCGGGTGCTCCAGTTGCCTTCCCACGTCGCAAAGACTCACGGGTTTGCTGGTTAATCGGCCTCTGTAAATTGCCCCTCCTGTGTAGGGAGTGGATGTGAGAGTGGGATAACGTCAAACTAGTGTGAACGGCTGACCGATTGTCGGCATGGACTCGGTGGGCCGAAGGGCCTCTGTTTCCATGCTGCATCTTCGAATCAATTTAGTCAAGAATAGTCATAGTGTTAAGTGGGTTCAGAGCACTGAGTATAGAAGTTGGGAGATCATGTTGCAGTTGTACATGACGTTGGTGAGGCCACATTTAAAATATTGTGTTGTACAAAATCATGAGAGGAATAGATTGAGTAGACGCACAGAGTCATTTGCCTACAGTATGGAAATCAAGAACCAGAGGACATAGATTTAAGATAAGGGGGGAAAGATTTAACAGGAACCCGAGAATTAACGTTTTCACGCAAAGTGCGGTAGATGTATGGAACAAGGTGCCAGAGGAGGTAGTTGAGGCGTGTACTATCACAACGTTTTAGAAATATTTAGACAGGTACATGGATAGGATAGGTTTAGAGGGATATGGGCCAAATGCAGGCAGGTGGGACTGGTGCAGATGGGACATGTTGGCCAACATTGGCAAGTTGGGCCGCAGGGGCTGTTTCCACGCTGTAAGACTCTATGACTCTAATTGAAGTAAACTTTGTAGGTAAACTTGAAGTAGGCTTTAAGACAATTCCTTTTTTCTCCCACTAATAGTGAGCTTAGAAGGCTTCGGAAGTTTGTCATGTCCCCTACAACTCTCACCAACTTCTACAGATGCACCCATAGAAAGCATTTTATCAGGATGCATCTCAGCTTGGTTTGGGAACAGCTGCATCCAGAAAAACAATCCAATAATTTGCAGCAAATTTTGGACGTAGCCCAGACCATCGCACAAACCAACCTCCCTTCCATTGACTCCATTGATATCTCACGCTGCCTCGGCAAGGCCAGCAGCATAATCAAGGACGAGTCGCACCCTGGCCATTCCCTCTTCTCCCCTCTCCCATCGGGCAAAAGAAAACCCACACCTCCAGATTCGGGGACAGATTCTTCCCGGCTGTTATCAGGCAACTGAACCATCCCACCACAACCAGAGAGCGGTCCTGAACTACTATCTACCTCATTGGTGACCCTCCGACTATCCTTGATTGGACTTTGCCGGCTCTACCTTGCACCACACGTTATTCCCTTGATCATGTATCTGTACACTGTCAACGGCTCGATTGTAATCATGTGTTGTCTTTCCGCCGACTGGTTAGCACACAACGAAAGCTTTCCACTCTCAGTCGGTGCGCATGACAATAAACTGAACTGTGGTAGGAGGCAAAGTGTACACGAATGGCTGAGATCCTTGAAGGACTAATGCAACCTGACTAAAAGTCTGAATATCATGGGCATTGCAGTGATTTTCCACGGTGCAAATATAGTATCTACTTTACATAGAAACATAGAAACATAGAAAATAGGTGCAGGAGTAGCCCATTCAATATGATTATGGCTGATCATCCAACTCAGTATCCCGTACCTGCCTTCTCTCCATACCCCCTGATCCCTTTAGCCACAAGGGCCACATCTAACTCCCTCTTAAATATAGCCAATGAACTGGCCAAACATGTTCCTATTGATTCTCATTTGAGGAGAAAGATATGTACAGATGGACGTGGGGATTTACCCAGCGAGATGCTGAGATGGAAAGTACCTTACCAACATTAGAAACAGATTTAAGATTAACGGAAAGGACACTCGAGATAAACACAGAATTTGTTGAGTGGATACAGGCCTTTGGTTCAACATCTCTTAAAGGTTTACCCTCCATGTGAATTATTTCTTATCTTTTTTTTAATCTAACCATATTTTTATCCTTTGTAAACATATCAGGAATTTGTCTAGGAAGGAATTGCAGACGCTGGTTTAAATCGAAGGTAGACACAAAATGCTGGAGTAACTCAGCGGGACAGGCAGCATCTCTGGAGAGGAGGAATGGGTCGAATCTGAGGAAGAATCACGACCCAAAACATCACCCATTCCTTCTCTCCAGAGATGCTACCCTGTCCCACAGAGTCACTCCAACATTTTGTGTCTACCTTCAAGAATTTGTCTCATTTAGTCGAACCACTCCATGTGATTCTAACCTTTAATGTCAAGTGAGTAGAGTTGCTGCCTCACAGCGCCAGAGACCCGGGTTCGATCCTGACTGCAGATGCTGGCTGTACGGAGTTTGTACGTTCTCCCTGTGACATGCGTGGGTTTCCCCCGGGTGCTCCGGTTTCCTCCCACACTCCAAAGACGTGCAGGTTTGTCGGTCAATACGCTTTGGTAAAATTGTAAATAGTCCCCAGCGTGTCGGATAGTGCTAGTGTACGGGGTGATCGCTGGTCGGCGTGGACTCGGTGGGCCAAGCGGCTTGTTTCTGTGCTGTATCGCTGAAGTCTAGAGTGGGGTAAGAACTCTAAACTAGACGCTGGTTAAAATAAAGGTGGATAGTTTTTATTTAAAAAATACAGTAGGCCTAATGACCTTCCCCTGCACTGTTCTATCATGTGTCCTATCATGCCATGATCTCGAATCCTAGCAGGTGTGGCTCATAGAACATACTTTGGTTTGCAGGAAATTACCAGGATAATCCACACAAGCAAGACTTTGCAGGCTTGATATAGAACGGATGCCAAATTTGCACAGAAACCGACACGCAGATCGTGGCAGGAGTAAACCAACAGGCTCCCAAGCCTGCCCCGCCATGCGATATCATCTTGGCAGGCTTGCCAGGGACTTTCACTGTGTCAAATTTGGTGGCGCGGTGGTAGAGTTGCTGCCTCACAGTGCCAGAGACCCGGGTTAAATCCTGACTACAATAGACAATAGGTGCAGGAGGAGGCCATTCGGCCCTTCGTCCATTCAATGTGATCATGGCTGATCATTCTCAATCAGTACCCCGTTCCTGCCTTCTCCTCATACCCCCTGATTCCGCTATCCTTAAGAGCTCTATCTAGCTCCCTATTGAATGCATTCAGAGAATTGGCCTCCACTGCCTTCTGAGGCAGAGAATTCTACAGATTTACAACTCCCTGACTGAAAAAGTTTTTCCTCATCTCAGTTCTAAATGGCCTACCTCTTATTCTTAAACTGTGGCCCCTTGTTCTGGACTCCCCCAACATTGGGAACATGTTTCCTGCCTCTAACGTGTCCAACCACTTAATAATCATACATTTCGATAAGATCCCCTCTCGTCCTTCTAAATTCCAGTGTGTACAAGCCTAGTCGCTCCAGTCTTTCAACATATGACAGTCCCGCCATTCCGGGAATTAACCTAGTAAACCTACGCTGCACGCCCTCAATAGCAAGAATATCCTTCCTCAAATTTGGAGACCAAAACTGCACACAGTACTCCAGGTGCGGTCTCACTAGGGCCCTGTACAACTGCAGAAGGACTTCTTTGCTCCTATACTCAACTCCTCTTGTTATGAAGGCCAACATTCCATTGGCTTTCTTCACTGCCTGCTTTACCTGCATGCTTCCTTTCAGTCACTGATGCACTAGGACACCCAGATCTCGTTGTACGTCCCCTTTTCCTAACTTGACACCATTCAGATAATACTCTGCCTTCCTATTCCTACCACCAAAGTGGATAACCTCACACTTATCCACATTAAACTGCATCTGCCATGCATCCGCCCATTCACACAACCTGTCCAATTCACCCTGCAACCTCGTAGCATCTTCCTCGGGTGCTACGGGTGCTGTCCGTGCGGAGTTTGTATGTTCTCCCCATGACCCACGTGGGTTTTCTCCGGGTGCTCCGGTTTCCTCCCACACTCCAAAGATGTAGAGGTTTGTAGGTTAATTGAATGAATGAATGAATAAGTTTATTGGCCAAGTATGTACCTATACGAGGAATGTGCCTCGGTGCTCCGCTCGCAAGTAACATGAACACACAGCATACAGTTAATTGGCTTCGGTAAAATTGTAAACGGTGCCTGCTGTATGTGGGATGGTGCTCGTGAACAGGGTGATTGATAGGTCGGCGTGGACTCGTTGTTTCCACGGCGGTTTCCACGCTGTATCTCTACACCAAAATTAAACTAATCAGTGGTCACATCTTTCACATAAATCATTCCTAAACATGCCTTAACCCGAGTTACATCTCACTGGCAAACATCTTTGAAATACGTTTGTGTGGGGACATCAAACAAGACAATTTTGGTGCAATTCATCTCAGAGTCCTCAGATTGACGGGACTTGCTGCCAAGGAGGCAAGTACAATAGTGGTGTTTGAGAGGCTTTTAGATCGGCGCATGAATATGTGGGGAATGGAGGGATGTGGATCATGTACAGGTGGATGATTATTAGTTTGAGATGCATCATTGTGGGGAAAAAGGGCCTATTCCTGTGCTATGTGTAGGAAGGAACTGCAGGTGCTGGTTTATACTGAAGATAGACACAAAAATGCTGGGGTAACTCAGCGGGACAGGCAGCATCTCCGGAGAGAAGGAATGGGTGATGTTTTGGGTCGAGACCCTTCTTCAGACTGATCATTGCAAGTTTATTGCAAGGTCCATTCCTTCTCCCCAGAGATGTTGCCTGTCCCGCTGAGTTACTCCAGCATTTTGTGTCGGTACCTGTGTCTATGTTAAAACATTCTACGTGCTAGTGATTAGCAAGAGGGTTTTTCGCTTAATCTCAGTACGCGTGGCGATAGGAAACTAATATCAAAACCAATAGCAGATTGCCATGGAAGGCTTTCCATTCTGATGCTGATGTCTTGCACACAGCATCTGAACTATCAGTGCACAGGGTATCTTTGCTGCCGATTCATAGCAACCTCATCTATCTGCTTGCTATGATAGAATATAACTTGCAATATAGAACAGTATATCGCAGTGTATTTGTGCTGAACATGATGCCAGTTAAACCTCACCGACACACCCCCCCCTCTTGTTTCCCCCACCCCCCTTCCCCACCTATTTTTCTCCACAAATAAAGAAACCTGGGAAGTACAGTCGTCTTCATCGCCTGTACTCTCCCGGCCATAGTAAGGGGTAGACTACGCCATCTCTCAAAGTCAGCCTTCATTTGGCTAACTTGAGGCGTACAATTAGCTTCAAACAGAGATGTAAAAGGGCGGGTAATGCGTATTCCCAGATATACAAAACCATAAGGGAAAAGGCAAGGATTCCTGTTGGATTTGTAGGGCTGGGTTGATGGGAAAGCATTCACTTTTTTGGAGGTTTAGTTTATAGCCAGAGAAGGTTCCAAACTGACCTAACGAGGACACAATTGCAGGGAGGCTAGCTGCAGGGTCGCCCACATAAAGAAGGAGGTCATCGGCATATAGAGACACACGATGTTTCATGTTTCCTCTCCTAATGCCCTGAAGTATTGTGGTTGATCTAAGTGCAATAGAAAGAGGCTCAATTGCAATCGCAAAAAGAAGCGGAGGCAGTGGGCAGCCTTGGCGAGTGCCCCCGTGTTAATGGGAAATACTCAGACCGCCAATAATTTGTCTGTTTACATGCTAAAGGTGAGTGATATAATAGCTTGACCCAGGCTGCAAATGTTTTGCCAAGTCCAAACCTCTCCAAGACTCTAAAACAAATATGGCCACTCCACTCGATCAAACTGTATCTCTAAATAAATAAAAATAAATAAACGCCTTCTCCGCGTCCAAAGAAATAACAGCCTCCAGACGTGGAGAAGCACTGGGCGAATAAACCACACTGGCCAGTCGACGGATATTAGAAAAGGAATGACAATTTTTAATGAAACCTGCTTGATCTTCTGAGATTATTTGGGGAACTTGGCGTTCTAAACGGCGAGCCAGCGCCTTAGCCAAAATCTTTACATCTACATTCAAAAGTGAGATAGGGCGATATGATCCACATTGAGTGGGAGCTTTATCTTTTTTGAGAAGAAGTGAAATAGATGCCTGTGAAAGGATAGGGGATAAGGAACCATTTTCCAAAGATTCTTGAAACATTTCTAAAAGAACTGGTGTGAGCTTATCCTTAAATTTCTTATAAAATTCTAATGTGTAGCCGTCAGGGCCCGGGATCTTACCACTCTACATCGCCATAATGGCATTATTAATCTCTTCCTGCCCAAGAGCCTGATCTAGACCTAGTTTATCTTTTATCTCAGCTTATTTTTTATCTTATCTTAGTTTATCCATTTATTTTAGCTTAGTTTAACTTATCTTAGTTTAGTTTAGCTGATTTTAGCTTGGCTTAGTTTAGAGATATACAGTGCAAACAGGCCCTTAGTCGCATTGAGACCACGCACACACATCCACGCGTGCGCACACATGCACGTACACAAGGGCACAGACAAAGTCAGGACAAAACCAACTTCCTCCTTGGAGAGTGGTCCCGATTGACCCCATTGGACTCCTTCAAACTATTTCTAATCGGACTTTACCGGACTTTATCTTGCACTGGGCGTTACTCCCTTTATCCTGTATCTGTGGACGGCTTGATTGTAATCATGTACAGGAACAAAAAAACTGCAGATGCTGGTTTAAATCGAAGGTAGACACAAAATGCTGGAGTAACTCAGCAGGTCAGGCAGCATCTCAGCACCTAAGGGTCTCGACCCGAAACGTCACCCATTCCTTCTCTCCCGAGATGCTGCCTGACCTGCTGAGTTACTCCAGCATTTTGTGTCTACCTTGTAATCGTGTGTTATCTTTTCACTGACTGAATAGCATGCACCAAAAATGCTTTAAACTGTGCCTCGGTACATGCGACAGTAATAAACTAAACGAAATAATTCTCTGTGCCAGCCTATTGTTCACCTGTTCTATGGCTGCCATGCAACGAGTTACTTATAAATTTGGCTCTTATCCCAGTGTTGGTAATCACTCCCGTGTTAAGCCACCCAACGTTCTAACTCGTATGTGCAAAATTCATTTTGACATGTGTAAGGTCAATTGAATACTTCGTAAGAAACAGCTCATGAAATGGATGTTACTAACAATGGAAACTTTATGCAACTTCTGCCATGAAGTGCATAAGTGCAGAATCTAAGCATATTTCTTTGCTTTGGACTTTAGAGAGCGGCACGGTGGCGCAGCGGTAGAGTAGCTGCCTTACAGCGTCGGAGACCCGGGTTCGATCTTCACTACGGGTGCTGTCTGTACGGAGTTTGTACGTTCTCCCCGTGACCCCGCGGGTTTTCTCCGAGATCTTTGGTTTCCTCCCACACTCCAAAGACGTACAGGTTTGTAGTTTAATTGTCTTGTTATAATTGTAAAATTGGCCCTAGTGTGCGGGGATCGCTGGTCGGTGCGGGCTCGGTGAGCTGAAGAGCCTGCTTCCGCGTTGTATCTCTAAACTAAACTTAGATACACCATGGAAACAGGTCCTTCGGCCCACCAGGTGTATGATCACCCCATACACTAGCACTATCCTACGCACTAAGGGCCATTTACAAGTCACAGAAGCCAATTAACCTACAAACCTGCACGTCTTTGGAGTTATGGGAGGAAACCCACGTGGTCACTGGGAGAACGTACAAACTCTGTTGGGGCATTCTGAGAGGGCTTCTTTATTACTCGTGGGTGGGTTTGTGGAACGAGCAGCCAGAGAAGGTGACTGAGGCAGGTTGATAAAGCATTCAAAAGATACTTGGACAGGTACATGGATAGGAAAGGTTTAGAGGGATATGGGCCAAATGGGTCTAGCTTAGATGGGGAACCTTGCTCGGCATGGACGAATTAGGCCGAAGGGCCTGTTTGCACGCTGTATGTCTCTATGACCGTCTGCAGGAGGGAGTGCATGGCCTGGACGGGGAGTGGGCCGCTGGAGGCCCTGCAGCAGCCTGGGGCTCGGCTGGACCGGGCACCGCTCCAAGAGGCCGAGCTCGTGGACCGCACGCGGCCTACAGTGGTGGAGGACACCAGGGCTACGCTTGGCCAGGCCGACCCTGCAATGTCGCCATGACAACGGGCCTTCATGGTCAGGCCAAGATCCCTGCACTTACAACTGGGACTTGGAAATGGCGCCTGTTGGCAAGGTTACTCGACAGGGGAGACCGAAGTCAGGAAGAGCCGTAGTGGTGGGTGACTCCATCGTCCGAGGGATGGACAGAAGATTCTGTGGCAGCAGGAGGGACTTGAGGATGGTCTGTTGCCTCCCTGGTGCCAGGGTTCAGCACATCACGGACCGGCTTCAGAAAATCCTAGTGAGGGAAGGCGATCAACCTGAAGTCGTTGTGCACGTGGGCACGAATGACGTCGGGCGGAAGAGGAAGGAGGTGCGACAGCGGGAGTTTAGAGAGTTAGGAAAAAGACTGAGAAGTAGGACGTCGAAGGTGGTTATCTCTGGACTGCTACCGGTACCTCGTGCTGGTGAGGCCAGGAACAGAGAGATAGAGGGTATGAATTTATGGCTGAGGGGCTGGTGCAGAGAGCAGGGATTTAGATTTCTGGACCACTGGGATCTCTTCTGGGCTAGGGGTGACTTGTACAAAAGGGATGGGTTACATCTTAACAGCAGGGGGACAAACATTCTGGCAGGCAGGTTTGCTAGTGCGACACCTGTGGCTTTAAACTAAGTAGTGGGGGGGAGGGGTTAACAAATTGGGAATATGAAGATGAGGTAAAAGGGAATACAGGAGATATTGCAGAAGACTCTCGGAAGAATGGGAATAGAAGTTCTAGAGGGGAAAAGAGATTAAGGGCAGGGCCATTTGTGACCAATGTGAGAGGGGAGGTAAATACAGAAGTTAAAGTGTTGTACTTAAATGCGCGTAGTATAAAAAATAAAGTGGATGAGCTTGAGGCTCAGTTAGTCATGGGCAAGTATGATGTTGTAGGGATCACTGAGACATGGCTACAAGAGGACCAGGGCTGGGAACTGAATATTCAGGGGTACACAACGTATAGAAAAGACAGACAGGTGGGCAGAGGGGGTGGGGTTGCTCTGCTGGTAAGGAATGATATTCATTCCCTTGCAAGGGGTGACATAGAATCAGGAGATGTTGAATCAGTATGGATAGAAATGAGGAATTGTAAGGGTAAAAAGACCCTAATGGGAGTTATCTATAGGCCCCCAAACAGTAGCCTCGACATAGGGTGCAAGTTGAATCAGGAGATGAAATTGGCGTGTCACAAATGTAATCCTACGGTGTTTATGGGAGATTTCAACATGCAGGTAGACTGGGAAAATCAGGTTGGAAATGGACCCCAGGAAAGAGAGTTTGTAGAGTGCCTTCGAGATGGATTCTTAGAACAGCTTGTACTGGAGCCTACCAGGGAGAAGGCAATTCTGGATTTAGTGTTGTGTAATGATCCTGATCTGATAAGGGGACTAGAGGTAAAAGAGCCATTAGGAGGCAGTGATCACAACATGATAAGTTTTACTCTGCAAATGGAAAGGCAGAAGGGAAAATCGGAAGTGTCGGTATTACAGTATAGCAAAGGGGATTACAGAGGCATGAGGCAGGAGCTGGCCAAAATTGACTGGAAGGAGGCCCTAGCAGGGAAGACGGTAGAACAGCAATGGCAGGTATTCCTGGGAATAATGCAGAGGTTGCAGGATCAATTTATCCCAAAGAGGCGGAAAGACTCTAAGGGGAGTAAGAGATACCTGTGGCTGACGAGGGAAGTCAAGGACAGCATAAAAATTAAGGAGAGGAAGTATAACATAGCAAAGAAGAGTGGGAAGACAGAGGATTAGTTAACAAAAGTTAACTAAAAAGGCAATACGGGGAGAAAAGATGAGGTACGAGGGTAAACTAGCCAATAATATAAAGGAGGATAGCAAAAGTTTTTTTAGGTATGTGAAGAGGAAAAAAATAGTCAAGGCAAATGTGGGTCCCTTGAAGACAGAAGCAGGGGAATTTATTATGGGGAACAAAGAAATGGCAGACGAGTTAAACCGTTACTTTGGATCTGTGTTTACTGAGGAGGATACACACAATCTCCCAAATGTTCTAGGGGCCGGAGAACCAAGGGTGATGGAGGAACTGAAGGAAATCCACATTAGGCAGGAAATGGTTTTGGGTAGACTGATGGGACTGAAGGCTGATAAATCCCCAGGGCCTGATGGTCTGCATCCCAGGGTACTTAAGGAGGTGGCTCTAGAAATAGTGGAAGCATTGGAGATCATTTTTCAATGTTCTATAGATTCAGGATCAGTTGCTGTGGATTGGAGGATAGCAAATGTTATCCCACTTTTTAAGAAAGGAGGGAGAGAGAAAACGGGTAATTATAGACCAGTTAGTCTGACATCAGTGGTGGGGAAGATGCTGGAGTCAATTATAAAAGACGAAATTGCTGAGCATTTGGATAGCAGTAACAGGATCATTCCGAGTCAGCATGGATTTACGAAGGGGAAATCATGCTTGACAAATCTACTGGAATTTTTTGAGGATGTAACTAGGAAAATTGACAGGGGAGAGTCAGCGGATGTGGTGTACCTCGACTTTCAGAAAGCCTTCGACAAGGTCCCACATAGGAGATTAGTGGGCAAAATTAGAGCACATGGTATTGGGGGTAGGGTACTGACATGGATAGAAAATTGGTTGACAGACAGAAAGCAAAGAGTGGGGATAAATGGGTCCCTTTCAGAATGGCAGGCAGTGACCAGTGGGGTACCGCAAGGTTCGGTGCTGGGACCCCAGCTATTTACGATATACATTAATGACTTAGATGAAAGGATTAGAAGTACCATTAGCAAATTTGCAGATGATACTAAGCTGGGGGGTAGTGTGAATTGTGAGGAATATGCAATAAGGCTGCAGGGTGACTTGGACAGGTTGTGTGAGTGGGCGGATACATGGCAGATGCAGTTTAATGTAGATAAGTGTGAGGTTATTCACTTTGGAAGTAAGAATAGAAAGGCAGATTATTATCTGAATGGTGTAAAGTTAGGAAGAGGGGATGTTCAACGAGATCTGGGTGTCCTAGTACATCAGTCACTGAAAGATAAGATAATTATGGGATTGGACACATTAGAGGCAGGAAACATGTTCCCAATGTTGGGGGAGTCCAGAACAAGGGGCCACAGTTTAAGAATAAGGGGTAGGCCATTTAGAACGGAGATGAGGAAGAACTTTTTCAGTCAGAGAGTGGTGAAGGTGTGGAATTCTCTGCCTCAGAAGGCAGTGGAGGCCAGTTCGTTGGATGCTTTCAAGAGAGAGCTGGATAGAGCTCTTAAGGATAGCGGAGTGAGGGGGTATGGGGAGAAGGCAGGAACGGGGTACTGATTGAGAGTGATCAGCCATGATCGCATTGAATGGCGGTGCTGGCTCGAAAGGCTGAATGGCCTACTCCTGCACCTATTGTCTATTGTCTATTGTCTATTGACTCTGTACACTGTCTCAGTGCACCACAGCTACACACTTGTACTGGGTACAAATCAAAAGATTTGATTCTGAAAATGAAAGTGTTTATAGCAGCCAGAGGAATCATTCAAGGTTGTGGTTAGGATCTGGAACTGTGAAAGCGCTCTCAATGATATACCTGTGTTATCACTCTGGGTGTGGCAGTCAATAAAAAGCTAATTGTCAAGTATTAATTGTTTCAAAATGCCGCATCCTTTCATAATGAGCAATTTAGGAAGCAATGAAATTTCAAGTCTCAACAGCAGAACTTAACACTTGTTCCCATGGGCTTCCTGGAACAATGTTTAATGGTATGTGGCGTTTAGAATGTGCTGGAAATATGAGGTAAAATACTGCAGGTGCTGGGAATATGGAGAAGGAAGGCCGGGGGAGTGATGAGGGGGGAGATGGGGGGGTGACGAGGTGGTGAACGTGGCCCAGGGACTCGAGAGAAAAGAACCGATGAGCGAGGAGTGAAGAGGGCCGGGATGTGTGGGGAGACAAGGCCAATATTCGAGCAGAGAGGTCCGGAGGAGTGAGGTGTCTGGGTGAGGCCGGAAGTGCGTGGAGTAAGAGGGCCGGAAACTGGGCGGTTGGGCAGTTTTAAGGTTTTTTTTAGAGATACAGCGTGGATACAGGCCCTTCGGCCCACCGGGTACGTGCCGACCAGCGATACCCACACACTAACACTAGTTGAAAAGCATATGTACAAATAGAAATAAAAGGCACATTTGTTACAGAGTTCTTACATAGCTTCAATTTTTAAATTTTTAAAGAGAGAAAAAAAAAAATAAAGAAGAAAGGAAAAAAAAACAACAAAAAAAAAAACTATAAACTATTGAGAAGAGAGAATAAGAGGATTAAAAAAAAGATATAACTATAAAAATTAAAGGGAGTAGATCCGGGAGACAATAACCACAGTTGTACATCCAACGCTTAACTCAAGTTTCAACTTTAAATTTTAAATTTTTATTTTAGTCCTGTGCCAAACCCATTTACTTTTCTAAAAATTCAATAAATGGAGACCATATTTTAAAAAAAGAACTCAGGTTTGTCAATTAAGGCAAATCTTATTTTTTCAAATGCAGGGTCTCTGTCATTTCCGTAGTCCACATTTTAATTGTGGGGGTTATTGTTTTTTTCCAAAATTTAAGTATTAATTTAAGTATTAATTTTTTCGCAGTTATTAAACTGTAATCAAGAAAATGTACCTGACTTGTTGTAAAGTTTGTAGTGTGTTCTGATAATCCTAATATAATTAATTTTGGATCCATAGCCAATTGCTTGTTGAACACTATCCTACACCCACTAGGGACAATCTTTACATTTACCAAGCCAATTAACCTAGAAACCTGTACGTCTTTGGAGTGTGGGAGGAAACCGAAGATCTCGGAGGAAACCCACGCAGGTCACGGGGAGAACGTACAAACTCCGTACAGACAGCGCCCGTAGTCGGGATCAAACCCGGGACTCCGGCGCTGCATTCGCTGTCAGGCAGGCAAACGCCTCCGCTGTCACGCTGTGAAAACAGAGAGGATGAGACGGAGTTTCTTCCCATAGGCCATCAGGACTGTTAACTCTCATATCACCAGGGACTAATTTAATTTACTGTATTAATTTATTTTTTTGTGTTTAAAACAAAAATTCTATTCTGTTTTGTAGTTTTAGCACAATCCGCAGGCGTTGCCACTTTCATTTCACTGCACATCTTGTATATGTATGTGGCAAATAAACTTGACTTGACTTGACTTGACTCTACCGCTGCGCCGCTGTGACCGCCCTTCTTTTGCTACTATGTCAATCCGGCCCTGGGTGTGTGCAGGATGGAAGGCAGGGGAGGTTAAATAGCTGTGTGCCCGTAAATTAACACCGTTTATTCCGAAGATGTGCAGGTTGTAGGTTTATTGGCTTGGTTTAAGTGTAAATTGTCCCTGGTCTGTGTGGGATAGTGTTAGTGTGCGGGGATTGCTGGTCGGTGCGGACTCAGTGGGCCAAAAGGACCTGGTTCCGCCCTGTATCTCTACACTAAACTAAGCTGAACCAAGACGGCAAGACCATTAATAAATCACAGGAGGTCACCTCTGTGGACAAGCAGTCATGAGTGTGTAAATAAAGAAGATGAAGATGTAAATTCTCAGCAGGAAAAACCTCAATCAAAATTGCACCATTCAGACTGACTGGTGTTAATGCATTGAAAAAGATAACAGATTAAAGATGTAGGTAGCACAACAGCCTTAAAATACAGCTATCGCTTAATAGTAAAAAATAATTTCAAACAGAAAATCGAATGAGATGAAGCCACATTAATCATCAGGATAATAATGGTGCTTTGTGTCTTTCTTGAGATTTTGTAATATCACAGGAATCCAGGAGACAACACTGTTGTTTGTTGGAACAGCTCCCATCATGACAAATCTTTGTACTGGGACACAGTTGCAGACTCCAGCTGCACATAGCCTTCTATAATGTCAGTGCATTCCAGTGACCTAGAGTCACACAGCACGGAAACAGGCCTAATAAGTCCCTGTTCAATGGTGCTCTCAGGACACCTGGCCCTGAGAGGAACCTGTACCGGAGGTACCTCAGCTCACAACGTGACTCCTCGAAACCTCACATTTGCCAGCCAACTAACCGTGAACGAGATATTGCCGACACATCTCACAGAGTCAGGGAGTGATAAAGTATGAATACAGGCGCTTCGTCCCAACTTGCCCACACCGGCCAACATGTCCCAGCTACACTAGTCTCACCTGCCCGCGTTTGGGCCACATCCCTCCAAACCTGTCCGATCCATGTACCTGTCTAGGTACTTGTCACAATTACCTAGGCACAGTGAAATTCCTTTTTTGCATACAGTCCAGTAAAGATCTTGCTATACAAGGCGGCACAGAGGTAGAGTTGCTGCCTTACAGCGCTTGCAGTTCGATCCCGACTGCGGGTGCTGTCTGTACGTTATCCCCGTGACCGCTTGGGTTCTCTCCGAGAGCTTCGGTTTCCTCCCGCACTCCAAAGACGTGCAGGTACGTAGGTTAATTGGTTTGGTGCACGTGTAAATTGTCCCTCGTGTGAGTGTAGGATGGTGTTAATGTGCGGGAATCGCTGGTCGGATTGGTTGGGCCGATGGGCCTGTTTCCACGCCATCTCTCCAAGCTAAACTAAACGTAGGCACAATAATACTTAAGTGCAAGAGTGTTAAAAATAGTAGATTACACTGAGACAACACACAAGAGGCGCCACAGTGACACAGCGGTAGAGTTTCGGCCTTACAGCGCCAGAGACCCAGGTTCGATCCTGACTGGTAAAAATTGTAAATTATCCACGCCGATCATCCTGTACACTTGCACTATCCTACACACTACCAATAATTTACACTTTACAGAAGCCAATTAGCCTACAACTCTGGATGAAGGATGAGGAGGGACCTCATTGAAACTTACCAAATAGTGAAGGGCATGAAAGGCTTGGATAGAGTGGATGTGGAGAGGATGTTTCCATTGGTGGGAGAGTCTAGGACCAGAGGCCACAGCCTCAGAATAAAAGGACTGTCCTTTAGGAAGGAGATGAGGAGGAATTTCTTTAGATAAAGGGTGGTGAATCTGTGAAATTCATTGCCGCTAATGGCTGTGGAGGTCTTTTAAAGCAGAGATTGATAGGTTCTTCGTTAGTAAGGACATCAAAGGTTACGGGGAGAAGGCAGGAGAATGGAGTTGAGAGGGATAGATGGTGTAAGAAAATAACTGCAGATGCTGGTACAAATCGAAGGTATTTATTTCACAAAATGCTAGAGTAACTCAGCAGGTCAGGCAGCCTCTCAGGAGAGAAGGAATGGGTGACGTTTCGGGTCGAGACCCTTCTTCAGACTTCTGAAGAAGGGTCTCGACCTGAAACGTCACCCATTCCTTCTCTCCTGAGATGCTGCCTGACCTGCTGAGTTACTCCAGCATTTTGTGAAATGAGAGGGATAGATGGATGAGCCATGATTGAATAGCGGATGGTGGAGCAGGCTCGAAGGGCCAAATGGCCTAATTTTGCTCCTATGTCTCATGAACATAACACTAGATATAGAAACATGGAAGGCAGCAACTCTAGCTCCGCGTCACCATGCCGCCCACCAAATACTTGGGACAAGTCTTTGATGATGTTGGCTGGAATCCGAAACGTGTGAGCTGAGGGATGAATATTGACCTGGTCAACCACAAAAATAACTGGCAGAATCTTTCATTTGCCCACGGAACATTGAAAAGTATACAAGCCATGGGAATACAGTATTGTGTCATAGCTGTGTGCCCTGTCAGCTATGAGCATGTGCTAATGCATTGAATGATGCTGCAAATCGCTGCCTTGAGATTCATTAAGGAGATTTGCCATAAATCCGTTTCATTGCAAGTGTCTGTCTCAATATTAATTGAGATTATGTGGCACAACAGTAGAGCTGTTGCCTTACAGCGCCAGAGACCCATGTTCGGCCCTGACCGTGGGCGATGTCTGTACGGAGTTTGTACGTTCTCCCCGTAACCATGCGGGTTTTCTCCGAGTGCTCCGGTTTCCTCCCACATCCCAAAGGCGTACAGGTTTGTAGGTTAATTGGCTTCTGTAAATTGTCCCTAGTGTCGAGGATAGAACTAGTGTACAAGTGATCAATCTGTGGGGAGGAACTGCAGATGCTGGTTTACACTGAAGATGCTGGAGTAACTCAGCGGGTCAGGCAGCATCTCTGGAGAGTAGGAATGGGTGACGTTTTGGGTCAAGACCCTTCTTCAGACTGAGAATCAGAGGACAGGGAGACACAGAGATATCAGTGGTCTCGGTGGGCCGAAGGGCCTGTTTTGCACGCTGCATCTCTAAACTAAACTAAAATTATACTAAATACTTCTTTCAGATTTAGAATCAACTCAAAAGAATAATCAAGGACAAAATTTAATATTTAACTTTATTTATTTGCTAAATTATTTGTGAAATGTCTAATTTCATAGGCTGAAGGGCCTGTTTCTGTGCTGTGTCTCTAAATTTCAGTACAGTTTAGTTTATTGTCGTGCAGTGAGGTACAGTGAAAAGAAAGTAGGGAGGAACGGTAGATGCTGGTTTTATCGTATCATATCATATATATACAGCGCGGAAACAGGCCTTTTCGGCCCACCAAGTCCGCGCCGCCCAGCGATCCCCGCACATTAACACTATCCTACACACACTAGGGACAATTTTTACATTTACCCAGTCAAATTAACCTACATACCTGCACGTCTTTGGAACCTGCACGTTTTCACCGAAGATAGTCACAAAATGGTGGAGTAACTCAGTGGGACAGGCGGCATCTCTGGAGGGAAGGAATGGGTGACATTTCGGGTCGAGATCCTTCTTCAGATTTTTGTTTGCTTGCTAACCAGCCCGCGGAAAGAGAATACATGATTACAATCGAGCAAATCCACAGTGTACAGATACGTGATACTTCTCCCAGGTAACAGTGATCTACTCTACATGTTCCCCGATCAGCATCCCCTTTGTCTCGTTTTCACACCATGCACTTCCTCTCCCTCTCCCCTGACTCAGACAGAAAAAGGGTTTCGACCCGAAACATCATCCATTGCTTCTATCCAGAGAAGCTGCCTGCCCGGCTGAGATACTCCACCTTATTGTGTCTTCCAGAACAAGGGGCCACAGTTTTGGAATAAGGGGTAGGCCATTTAGAACTGAGATGAGGAAAAACTTTTTCAGTCAGAGAGTTGTGAATCTGTGGAATTCTCTGCCTCAGAAGGCAGTGGAGGCTTATTCTCTGAATGCACTTAAGGGAGAGCTGGATAGAGCTCTTAAGGATAGCGGAGTCAGGGGGTATGGGGAGAAGGCAGGAACAGGGTACTGATTGAGAATGATCAGCCATGATCACATTGAATGGCGGTGCTGGCTCGAAGGGCCGAATGGCCTCCTCCTGCACCTATTGTCTATTGTTTATTGTCTAAAACACTCTTGACTCCTGACTCCCTGCCTGATGGTATTTGCTTGATGTTTGTAGTTCTCGTGCTGTTTATTGCCTCTTTCGCATTTCCTGGTGTATTCAAGTATGTGTGATTTGGCTGGGTAACATGCAAAACCAAGCACTTCACCATATATCTGTGTAAGAGGCAGCATCAATGTTCTCTTAAGTACAGCACAGCCTCACCTGTACCAGATCACATCCACCACTAGATGGGATTCATTGGATTCCACCTGTGTCATTTCTGGTCACAAAGGGGAACTGCAGATGCTGGCTTACCACAAAAAGACACAAAGTGTTGGAGCAACTCAACAGGTCAGGCAGCACCTCTGGAGAACATAAATAGGTGACGCTTCGGGTCGGAACCGTTCTTCAGACTGATTGTTGAAAGGCAGAAAGAAAGCTGGAAGAGAGGTTGGAGAGGGGGGGGACAAAGTCTGGCAAATGATAGCTGGATACACATGAGGGGCAGTTTGATAGGTAGATGTTCAAACAAAGGACAGAGATGAAAAGACAAAAAGGTGTGAGATAAGGGTTAACCTGTATCCACCTATCACTTGCCAAGATAGACACACAAAGTGCTGGAGTAACTCAGCGGGTCAGGCAGGCATCTCTGGAGAAAAGGACTAGGTGGCGATTCTGGTCGAGACCCTTCTTCAAAAGTCACCCATTCCTTTTCTCCAAAGATGTTGCCTGACCCGCTGAGTTACAACAGCACTTTGTGCCTATCTTCGGTGTAAACCAGCATCTGCAGTTCCAGTCATCACTTGGTCCCGATCCCACCTATCTTCCAGCTTTCTCCCACCAACTACAATCAGTCTGAAATGTCGCCTGTCCATGTTCTCCAGAGATTGTATCTCTTCTGTAGATGTTTACCTGCTACTGTGCACCTTGGCCTGAATTTGGCACCATCAGGCCCAAATAACCTGTTGTGGTTTAAAGTGCAAAAAGATATGAGTTTATATTATGAATGTGGTAATTAGTTTAGAAAGCAGATTTTTAGTTTGGAGATACAGCAGGGAAACAGGCCCTTCGGCCCACCAAGCCTGTGCCAACCAGCGACCCCCGTCCTCTCACTTCCTTAAACCATTCGTGGTGCCCTGACTCGCCAAGACAGATTAGATTACAGCCCGGGTTTATTTATCAATTAATTTATCCAAACTAGACTCAGCAGATCAATGTGTGTGCTTAAAATAATGCCTCCTTCATTAGATTCAATAACATTTGATAGTCTCAAGGAACTGCAGATCTGGTTTACAAATAAAGACACAAAGTGCCACAGTAACTCAACGGGTCAGGCAACATCCCTGGGGAACATGGTAGGGCCACCAAGGTGGCACAGCGGTAGAGTTGCTGCCTTACAGCGCCAAAGACCCGAGTTTGATCCTGATTGCGGGTGCCTGCAAGGAGTTTGTACGCTCTCCCCGTGACTGCGTGGGTTTTCTCCGGGTGCTCCGATTTCATCCCACACTCCAAAGACGTACAGGTTTGTAGATTAATTGGCTTTGGTAAAAATTATAAATTGTCCCTCTTGTGTGGGATAGTGTTAGTGTAGCGTGGATTGGGTGGGCCAATGGGCCTGTTTCCAAGCTGTATCCCTGAAGTTTAGTTTATTAATGTCACGTGCATCGAGGATTGGTGAAAACCTTTTGTTTGCGTGCTATCCAGTCAAAGACTACACCTGAATACAATCAAGTCATCCACAGTACACAGATAAAGGGTAAAAAGCACAGCATTTCGTGCAAGGTACAACATTCAGGTCTGATAAAGTCCGATTAAAGGTAAGGGAAGTCAGGACCGCACTCTGGCTGATGAGAGAACTGTTGCCTGATAACAGCTGGGAACTGTCCCTGAATCTGGAGGTGTGCTTTTTCACACTTCTGTACCTCTTGCCCGATGGGAGAGGGGAGAAGAGGGGAGTGACCGGGGTAATACTGGTCCCTGATTGTGCTGGTGGCCTTGCCGAGGCAGCGTGAAGTGTAGGTGGACTTAAAGGAAGGGAGGTTGGTTTGCGTGATGACCGGGGCTACGTCCACAACCCTCTGGAATTTCTTGTGGTCATGGATGCCGCTGTTCCCAGGCTGTGACACATCAGGCTGTGACACATCCCGATAAGATGCTTCTGTTGAAGTTGGCGAGAGTCGTTGGGGACATGCCAAACTTCCTAGGCCTTCGAAGGAAGTCGAGGCGTTGGCGTGCTTTCTTTTGGCCATAGCTTCGACGAAGCCGGTCCGCGATAAAATTGCTGGCGATATTTATTCCTGGGAACTTTAAGCTTTCGATCATCGGGACTACAGAAAATACCATGCGCTTATACAATCAAGCCAAACACAAGCACAAAAGGCAGAACGAAAAGAAAGATATCAAAGACACCAAACTCTTATTGCTGGTTTTGCTATTCATTCATTCGTTCGCTGCTCAAAAGTATGGTTTGAAGATTGAGAACCTCGAGACCTGGTGTCAAGATGAAGGGATTAAAAGTACCATTAGCAAATTTGCAGATGATACTAAGCTGGGGGGTAGTGTGAATTGTGAGGAAGATGCAATAAGGCTGCAGGGTGACTTGGACAGGTTGTGTGAGTGGGCGGATACATGGCAGATGCAGTTTAATGTAGATAAGTGTGAGGTTATTCACTTTGGAAGTAAGAATAGAAAGGCAGATTATTATCTGAATGGTGTCAAGTTAGGAAGAGGGGATGTTCAACGAGATCTGGGTGTCCTAGTGCATCAGTCACTGAAAGGAAGCATGCAGGTACAGCAGGCAGTGAAGAAAGCCAATGGAATGTTGGCCTTCGTAACAAGAGGAGTTGAGTATAGGAACAAAGAGGTCCTTCTACAGTTGTACCGGGCCCTGGTGAGACCGCACCTGGAGTACTGTGTGCAGTTTTGGTCTCCAAATTTGAGGAAGGATATTCTTGCTATTGAGGGCGTGCAGCGTAGGTTCACTAGGTTGATTCCCGGAATGGCGGGACTGTCGTATGTTGACAGGCTGGAGCAATTAGGCTTGTATACACTGGAATTTAGAAGGATGAGGGGGGATCTTATTGAAACATATAAGATAATTAGGGGATTGGACACATTAGAGGCAGGAAACATGTTCCCAATGTTGGGGGAGTCCAGAACAAGGGGCCACAGTTTAAGAATAAGGGGTAAGCCATTTAGAACGGAGATGAGGAAGAACTTTTTCAGTCAGAGAGTGGTGAAGGTGTGGAATTCTCTGCCTCAGAAGGCAGTGGAGGCCAGTTCGTTGGATGCTTTCAAGAGAGAGCTGGATAGAGCTCTTAAGGATAGCGGAGTGAGGGGGTATGGGGAGAAGGCAGGAACGGGGTACTGATTGAGAGTGATCAGCCATGATCGCATTGAATGGCGGTGCTGGCTCGAAGGGCTGAATGGCCTACTCCTGCACCTATTGTCTATTGTCTATTGACAACAATCTTTCTCTCAATATCAGCAAGACAAAGGAGATAGCGATCTTCAGGAAGCCAAGCTGTACACATACTCATTGACAGTGTACAATACCCATTGACAGCACCGAAGTAGAGATGTTTGATAGCCTTCACGTTGCTTCGGCAAGGCCACCAGCATAATCAAGGACTGGTCTCACCCCCGGTCGCTCCCTCTTCTCCCCTCTCCCATCAGGCAAGAGGTACAGAAGTGTGAAAACGCTCCAGATTCAGGGGCAGTTTCTTCCCAGCTGTTATTAGACAACTGAACCATCCTATCAACAGCTGGAGAGCGGTCCTGACTTACCATCCGCCTCATTGGAGACCCTCGGCCTATCTTTAATTGGACTTTACTGGACGTTATCTGGCACTAAACGTTACTTCCTTTATCATGTACCTACACTGTGGTCGGCTCGATTGTAATCATGCATTGTCTTTCCGCTGACTGGTTAGCACGCAACAAAAACTTCCCAATGTATGTGTAGGAAGGAACTGCAGAAGCTGGTTTACACCGAAGATAGACACAAAATGCTGGAGTAACTCCGCGGGACAGGCAGCACCTGTGGTGAAATGGAATGGGTGACGTTTCGGGTCGAGACCCTTATTCAGACTGAAGAAGGACCTCGACCTGAAATATCACCTATTCCTTTTCTCCAGAGATGCTGCCTGACCCGCAGAGTTACTCCATCATTTTGTGTCTAGCTTTTCACTGTACCTCGGTACACGTGACAATAAGCCAAGCTAAACGGATATGTGTCTATTCATGATGGAATGAAAGAGATGAGCAATTTTAATGCCAGGATAAGAATCATAACTTGTAGCAATTTCAAGACGGCATAATTAACGGGTAATACTGTGGGAAACCCTTGCCACAAAATTGCAGTGTTTGTGAAAGACAGCGAGCTCTCTGTCACATTCGAAAGTGGAATTGGCAATAATCTTGCCCTCATTGCCCACTTATTATGGAAATAATGTTTTAAAAGCTATCACAATCCCTTTTAGCAATTAGGAGCAGGGCTCATTACAATTAGCACAGTACATCACTATTGTTTAAGCTTTATTTATCACCTATGCAACTGCCCAGTGAAATTCCTTTTGCATTTGTTACACATGCAGGCGCAAGTGAAAAAGTTCTCAAGATTTTTCACTTCTATTTCAGACTTGCATATGCAGTTTTTTTTTCCCATTTTAGTTTAGTTTGGAGATACAGCGCGGAAACAGGCCCTTCGGCCCACCGAGTCCGCACCGACCAGCGATGCCCGCACACCGACATGACTCCACACACGCCAGGGCCAATTTACACTTGTATCAAGCCAATTTACCTACAAACACCTGTACGTCTTTGGAGTGCGGGAGGAAACCAAAGATCTCGGAGAAAACCCACGCAGGTCACGGGGAGAACGTACAAACTCCGTACAGACGGCACCCGTAGTCGGGATCGAACCCGGGTCTCCGGCGCTGTAAGGCAGCAACTCCCCAGCTGTGCCACCGAGCCGTGCTTTGATGGAAGTAATATTGCC
Source organism: Rhinoraja longicauda (assembly GCF_053455715.1). NCBI lineage: Eukaryota > Metazoa > Chordata > Chondrichthyes > Rajiformes > Arhynchobatidae > Rhinoraja > Rhinoraja longicauda. The sequence goes on along the minus strand of NC_135976.1, from coordinate 31,712,504 downwards.
TGGAATCTCCACAGAACTACTTCCATTTTGCTGCTTCAATATCAGTGGAGTTTCAATACAAAGTTGCAAACTGCTTTTGGCAGGGGGTTTGGCATATCGCAATTTAAAACATTCACTCTACAAACATCTGTTTCTTATTCCAGTTAATTAACTCTTGTGTTTTCTGAACGTATTAAACAGCCAAATTAACTCACATGACTTGTCATGGGAGACCTATCTTCACAGCTGGTTGTCTGCTTTCAGGCATTTAAAAGATCTTTGGATAAGCAGGGGCGGAGGGAGGGGTATGGATCATATGCAGGCAGATAAGACTTGGTCTCATCATGATCATGTTCAGAAGAGACACTGTGGGCTGAAGGGCTTCTTCCTGTGCTGTACTGTTGTTTTAAAGACACAAAATGATGAGGACCTCATTGAAACTAAACAAATAGTGAAAGGCTTGGATAGAGTGGACGTGGAGAGGATGTTTCCACCAGTGGGAGAGTCTAGGACTAGAGGTCATAGTCTCAGAATTAAAGGACGTTCCTTTGGGAAGATGAGGAGGAATTTCTCTAATCAGAGGGTGGTGAATCTGTGGAATTCTCTGCCACAAAAGGCTGTGGAGGCCAAGTCAATGGATATTTTTAAGGCTGAGATAGATCGATTCTTGATTAGTGCAGGGGTCAAGGGTTATGGGAAGAAGGCAGGTGAATGGGGTTAGGAGGGAGACATAGGTCAGCAATGATTGAATGGCGGAGTAGACTTGATGGGCCGAATGGTCTAATTTTTTCCTATCACTTATGAAAATATTGGAGGAACTCAACAGGTCAGACAACATCTCTGGGGAATATGGATATCGTGAACAGTGGCCCAGCGGTAGAGTTGCTGTCTTACAGCGACAGAGACCCAGGTTCGATCCTGACTACGGGTGCTGTCTGTAAGGAGTTTGCACATTCTTCCTGTGGCACGCTCTCCTGAAAACATTGTGACAAAGAGGGGAGACACAGGGATTTGCGGACGCTGGCACCTTGAGCGAAACGCAAAAGCGGGAATGGACTGGTGTAGCCTTTCATGTGTGACTGGTGCAGCTGGGACATGTTGGCCGGTATGGGCGTTCAGCCCGGGACCCTTCTTCAGACTCACAGATGACTAATCCTGGTGACTGATGAAGTCAAAGTCAATTAAGTCAATCTTGCAGACGGTCATGAATCAAGAAGGGTCTCGACCCGATACATCATCTGTCCATTCCACGCTGTATCTCCAGAACTATAAAACTAAAACTCTCAATTAATTTTTCCTGGCTGAAATAGAAAACCACTTTTTTTGCTTTGGGTTGGTCTGGCTCAAGGAATTTTTTTTTGTTGCAATTTATGTATTATTTCTTTAACTGTTTGTCGCTGCCAGTCCACCGTGCAATCTTTTGATGTATTCTTTCGGTGAATATATGCGAGGAAATATAAGGAAGCAACGATAATAAATTTGACGTAAAATTGGTGGCGTTAAATTTTCATTCTACAAGGATTTTCTTTCATTTTCATTTTTTACGAGGATGTTGCCAGGACTCGAGGGCAAGAGCTATAGGGAGAGGTTGAGCAGCCTGGGACTCTATTCCTTGGAGCGCAGGAGGATGAGGGGTGATCTTATAGAAGTGTACAAAATCATGAGCGGGTAGACACAAAATGCTGGAGTAATTCAGCGGCTCGGGCAGCATCTCAGGAGAGAAGGAATGGGTGACGTTTCGGGTTGAGACACTTCTTCAGACTGATGTCAGGGGAGGGGGCGGGACAAAGATAGGATGTAGTAGGCGACAGGAAGACAGTGGGAGAGCTGGGATGGGGGAGGGGAAAGAGAGGGACAGACGAGCTATCTGAAGTTAGAGAAGTCTATGTTCATACCGCTGGGGTGTAAACTGCCCAAGCGAAATATGAGATGATGTTCCTCCAATTTGCGCTGGGCCTCACTATGACAATGGAGGAGGCCCATAACAGAAAGGTCAGACTGGGAGTGCGAGAGGGAGTTGAAGTGCTGAGCCACCGGGAGATCAGGTTGGTTAAGGCGGACTGAGCGAAACGATTGTCGAGCCTGCGTTTGGTCTCGCTGATAGGAATAGATCGGATAGACGCACAGAGTCTTTTGCCCAGAGTAAGGGAATCGAGAACCAGAGGACATAGGTTTAACGTGAGGAGGGGAAAAGATTTAATAGGAATCTGAGGGGTAACTTTTTCCACACAAAGGGCGGTGGGTGTATGGAACAAGCTGCCAGAGGAGGTAGTTGAGGCAGGGAATAAGGAGAGCTCTTTTTTCCTAATCTTCCTTTTCATTGATAGTTTTAAATTGCACTTCTTTGTCCTATTGGCTAAATATTAGTGGCAGGGCACTAATATTGGTGATATCTCCTTACAAGTATTGGCAATCAAGCCTCTATTTCAAGTGTCAATGGTGTGTTGGCACCAGACTCTCTTGTACAAATGATTGCAGGTACAATCACAACATTTAACAAACATTTAGACCTGTACATGGACAGGGTAGGTTTTCGAGGGATATGGGCCAAATGCAGGCAGGTGGGACTGGTGTAGATGGGTACCTGTGACGATAAACTAAACTAAACTACATTTATTTAACATTGTGGCAACTGGAAATTTTAAAGAGGTTTTTCTTTAAACCGCACAAATCATTTTGAAACGTCAATAAAATGATTTCAAAGACATTCAGCACGTTTATAGTTTAATTGACCAAGGCATTGAATTATTGGTTAATGACAGAAATAATTAAGATGACAATTAAGTTGTAGTTGGAACACAGTGTAGGGGTTTTAGTCACAACTCCAGAGAAAACGTTTCTGGAGCCAGGGAGGCTGAAGGACAGGAAATTACAGTTTGCAGAGAAATTGTCTTGACTTGCCACATTTTCGTTGGCAAAAAAACAAAAAGATTGAAAAGAGATTTAGCAGTGAATAGAAAGCTGAACTGGGCCTGTTTCTGTGCTGCATAACCCTGTGATAAGGATTTGAGAAAATTCAGGATCATATAGTTACTCAACAGTCCAGACTTTTAATTGAGTTTATTTTAGTTTTGAGATTCAGCGCGGAAACAGGCCCTTCGGCCCACCGAGTCCGCACCGACCGGTGATCCCCGCACACTAGCGCTTTCCTACACACAGCAGGGACGATTTACATTCATACCAACCCAAATAACCTACAAACCTGCACGTCTTTGTGGAGTGTGGGAGGAAACCGAAGATCTCGGAGAAAACCCACGCAGGTCACGGGGAGAACGTACAAACTCCGTACAGGCAGCATCCCTGAGTCAGGATCGAATCCGGGTCTCTGGCGCTGTAAGGCAGCAACTCTACCGCAGTGCCATCTTGCCGGTATCCTTTAGACTTGAGAGACACAGCACAAAAACAGGGCCTTCGGCCTACCGAGTCCGTGCCAACTAGTGATCACCCCATACACTATCACTATCCGACACACTAGGGACAATTGACAATACTACAGAAGCCAATTAGCCTCCAAACCTACACGTCTCTTGGAGTGTGGGAGGAAACCGGAGCACCCGGTAGAAATTCACGTGGTCACGGGGAGAACGTACAAACTCCGTACAGACAGCACCCATAGTCAGGATGAAACCCGGGTCTCTGGCGCTGTGAGGCAGCAACTCTACCACTGCGCCACCATGCTGCCCCTGGAGTTGACTAGCGCGCCAATTACTTCTCTGATTTGCATCACTTATTCTTTAAGGGGAATTAGTTGTTTACTTTTCAGAACTAACGGTACAATGGTCCAAATCCATCACTTAAACTTTGTGTTCCAAGGAATCCTTTGGAATCTTTTACTTTGCACCCACAGAGCCAATTTAGAATAATTACCAACTTGTTCTATAGACAATAGGTGCAGGAGGAGGCCATTCGGCCCTTTGAGCCAGCACCGCCATTCAATGTGATCATGGCTGATCATTCTCAATCAGTACCCCGTTCCTGCCTTCTCCCCATACCCCTTGACTCCGCTATCCTTAAGAGCTCTATCCAGCTCTCTCTTGAATGCATTCAGAGAATTGGCCTCCACTGCCTTCTTGAGCAGAGAATTCCACAGATTCACAAATCTCTGACTGAAAAAGTTTTTCCTCATCTCAGTTCTAAATGGCCTACCCCTTATTCTTAAACTGTGGCCCCTTGTTCTGGACTCCCCCAACATTGGGAACATGTTTCCTGCCTCTAACGTGTCCAACCCCTTAATAATCTCTGCCTTGTTTGAGTTCTAGAGTCAGAAGTAAGAAGGTCATCCGTATTTATTTGTCCATTCATTTTTTAATTGTCAGCCAAAGTTTGTTAGCCTTTATCAAAGCTGAGCGGCACGGTGGCGCAGCGGTAGAGTTGCTGCTTTGAACTAAAGCTGCCAGAGAAGGTAGATGAGGCAGAGACTACCCCAACATTTAAGAAACAGATAGGACATGGATAGGACAGGTTTAGAGGGATATGAACCAAGCGCAGGCAGGTGGGACTAGTGTAGATGGGGCCGTTGGCCAGTGTGGGCAAGTTGGGCCGAAGGGCCTGTTTCCACGTTGTATGACTCTCCGAGTTGCTATAACTCTATGACCAGGCAGCATCTATGGAGGGAATAGATAGACAGTGTTGTCTAACCCTTACTGTAGCTAAAAAGCACACTGAATGAAACAGTTTAAGTCAAGTCAAATTTATTTGTCACATACACATACTCGATGTGCAGTGAAATGAAAGTGGCAATGCCTGCGGGTTGTGCACAAAAAGAATTACAGTTACAGCATATAAATAAAGTTAATAAGTTACTAAACATAGCACAAAAAGTGTCGACAAAAATTTAGTCTCTGGGGTTATCAAAGTTGACAGTCCTGATGGCCTGTGGGAAGAAGCTCCGTCTCATCCTCTCCGTTTTCACAGCGTGACAGCGGAGGCGTTTGCCTGACCGTAGCATCTGGAACAGTCCGTTACTGGGGTGGCAGGGGTCCCTCATGATCTTGCTTGCTCTGGATCTGCACCTCCTGATGTATAGGTCCTGCAGGGGGACGAGTGTAGTTCCCATGGTGCGTTCTGCCGAACGCACTACTCTCTGCAGGGCCATCCTATCCTGGGCAGAGCTGTTCCCAAACCAGACTGTAATGTTGCCGGACAGGATGCTCTCTACAGCCCCAGAGTAGAAGCAATGAAGGATCCTCAGCGACACTCTGAATTTCCTCAGTTGTCTAAGGTGGTAAAGGCGCTGCTTAGCCTTACCCACCAGTGCGGCAATGTGCGTTGCCCACGTCAGATCCTCTGCGATGCGGACTCCCAAGTATTTGAAACTGCTCACCCTATCCACAATAGACCCATTTATCTCCAGTGGCGTGTACGTCCTTGGATGTTTAGCCCTTCTGAAGTCCACAATCAGCTCCTTTGTTTTAGTGACATTCAAGAGGAGGCTATTGTCCTGACACCAGAGTGCCAGATCAGCCACCTCCTCCCGGTAGGCCTTCTCATCGTTGTTGGAGATCCGGCCCACCACCACAGTGTCATCAGCAAACTTGATGATGGAGTTTGAGCTGAACCTGGCCCTTGCAGTGTTCTTCAGTATTAAGGAGGAAGTCAAAGAAAGAGTCTGAAGAAGGGTCTTGACCCAAAACGTCACCCATTCCTTCTCTCCAGAAATGCTGCCTGACCTGCTGAGTTACTCCAGCTTTTTGTGTCTGTCCATAGAAAGAGTTAGCAGCAGATGTTACTTGTAAATCACTGCGGTTTACAGTGGGTCGCTAGGACTCGAGGCCTGAGCTATCGGGAGAGGTTGAGCAGGCTGGGACTCTATTCGCTGAATCACATGAGAGGTGATTTTATATGGGGGTCATACAAGATCGCGAGAGGAATAGATCGGATAAATGCACAGAATTCCTTGCCCAGAGTAAGAGAATCGAGAACATGGGGACATAGGTTTAAGGCGAGGAAGGGAAAAGATTTAATAGAAACCTGAGGGACAAATTTTACACAATGGGTGGCAAATGTATGGAGAGAGCTGCCGGAGGAGGTAGTTAAAGCAGAGACTATCCCAATGCTTAAGAAAGATTTAGATAGGGAGATGGATAGGACAGGTTTCGAGGGATATGGATCAAAAGCAGGGAGGTGGGACTAGTGTAGATGAGGCATGTTGGCCGGTGTGGGCAAGTTGGGCCGAAGGGCCTGTTTTCATGCTGTATGACTCTGTGACTCTCTATAATTCTATGTTTTGGGACATGGGCCAAGTACGGTCAGGAGGGACTATTCCAGTCCACTCCATGTTTGCCGGTTTGGGGAAGTTGAAACAAAGGGCATGTTTGCACGCTCTATGACTATGACTAAAAATGGGCACATTTCAGTAAAGGGAATTGATATCAAATAAAATCCTTCGTCTCACTGGGATTGAAAGCATTGTTGTCGTATTATTTGACCCCAGCCACGTTTAAAAATATGTGAAGATGGCGATTTGTAAGCATTCATTTTCAGCGATGTTGCAGTGTAAAAATTCTAATCACTCGCCAGCCCTCATGTGATCTACCCACCATGAAGTGAGAAAGATAGACTCAAATTGCTGGAGTAACTCAGCGTGATAAGGCAGCATCTCTGGAGAGAAGGAATGGGTGACGTTTCGAATCGAGACCCTTCTTCAGACTGAGATTCTGGGGTGAAGGAAACTAGAGAAATGGAAGGGTAAGGTGTGAAACTACAGATCACAGGGGACGATGATCAAGGAAATATAGAACCATAGAAACCTAGAAAATAGGTGCAGGAGTAGGCCATTCGGCCCTTTGAACCAGCACCGCCATTCAACATGATCATGGCTGATCATCCAAAATCAGTGCCCTGTTCCTGCTTTTTCCCCATATCCCTTGATTCCTTTAACCCTAAGAGCCAAATCTAGCTCCCTCTTGAAAACATCCAGTGATTTGGCCTCCACTACCTTCTGTGGCAGATAATTCCACAGATTCACAACTCTCTGGGTGAAAAAGATTTCCCTCCTCTCAGTCCTAAATGGCCTGTCCCTTATTCTTAAACTGTGACCCCTGGTTCTGGACTCCCCCAACATGGGGAACATTTTTCCTGCATCTAGCCTGTCCAATCCCTTAAGAATGTTTTATATGTTTCTATAAGATCCCCTCTCATCCTTCTAAATTCCAGTGAATACGAGCCCAGTCGACCCATTCTATCATCATATGTCAGTCCCACCCATCACGGGAATTAACCTGGTGAACCTACGCTGCACTCCCTCAAGAAATGTAGGATGGTACATTGTACGGTGACTTTTCCCACTCACCTTAAACCCATGTCCTCTGGTTCTCAATTCCCCTAGTCTTGTAAAATGTCTTTAAAAGGTCTTCCTCTGCTTCTCTGCGGCATTCACATTTTTCAAATTCCTGTTTGTTTTTGACTCGGGGGGCGGGGGGGGGGGGGGTTTGACAATGTCTTGGGTTTGTGAGAACAAGCAAATACAGTAATGGAAAACTGCACAGGGGATTCCCCACTGCACAGCACATGATGGATGTAGAGAGTACGTGTTGCAAGAGTCTCTTTCGTCCGACAGGAAATTAACACCAAGCTAAAAGAAAAGCTAATGTTCCCAATAGGGTGGTCTAAAACTGTGCAGCAGCCAAACCCAAGTTTAACGTCCCGCTTGCTAAATATTGAAACTCCCCTTCCCATTCCCACACTGACCTTGTGGTTTAGGAAGGAACCGCACACAAGTTCCACGCTGTATCTTAGTTTTACTTTAGGTTTTTTTAGAGACACAGCGCCGAAACAGGCCCTTCGGCCCACCGGGTCCGCGCCGACCATCGATCCCCGCACACTAACACTATCCTACGCGCACTAGGGTCAATTTTTGCATTTTACCAAGCCAATTAACCTACATACCTGCACATCTTTGGAGTGTGGGAGGAAAGCGAAGATCTCGGTGAAAACCCACGCAGGTCACGGGGAGAACGTACAAACTCCGTACAGACGTGCTGGGATCCCATGGCCGGGATCGAACCTGGGTCTCCGGCGCTGCATTTGCTGTAAGGCAGCAACTCTACTAAACAAAGCTAAAACTAAACTTAATACATCTTTCAGATTTAGAATCAACTCAAAAGAATAATCAAGGACAACATTTAAATATTTAACTTTTGTATTTACTAAATCACTTGTGAAATGTTCAACTTCATAGGCCGAAGGCTCTGTTTCCACGCTGTGTCTCGAAAGTTGTCTCATGTACTGAGTGAGGTCCGGTGAAAAGGGTGTAGAGAGGAACTGCAGATGCTGGTTTTCTCCGAAGATAGACCCAAAATGCTGGAGTACCTCAGCGGGACAGGCAGCATCTCCGGAGAGGAGGAATGGGTGGCTCTGCATCTCCCTCTCCCCTGACTCTCAGTCTGAAGAAGGGTCTCGACCCAAAAATGTCGACCCATTCCTTCTCCCCACAGATGCTGCCTGTCCCGCTGAGTTACTCCAGCATTTTGTGTTTACCCACCCTGACCTTTCTGTCCTGGGCCTCCTCCATTGCCAGGGCAAGCTTACACGCAAACTGGAGAAACAGCACCTCGTATTTAGCTGGGGCAGCTTACAATGCATGAATATTGAATTCTCTTATTTAAAGTATCTTCTACTTACTCCTCTCCCCTCCTCTCTCTTCCCCCATTCCTCCAACCCAGTCGTTTTACCAGTTCCATAGTTCACCACATTGTTTGCCTCTTGAGATAATACCTTCCCTAGCCAACAGATAATACCTTCCCTACCCAAGGTCATTGTGGGCCGAAGGGCCTCTTCCTATTCTGTACTGTTCTATGTTCCATCATATACAACAGACATTGTGGGCCGAAGGGCCTCTTCCTGTTCTGTACTGTTCTATGTTCCATCATATACAACAGACATTGTGGGCCGAAGGGCCTGTTCCTGTGCTGTACGGTTCTATGTTTTATCATATATATGGACGGTCACGGTGGCGCAGAGGTAGAGTTGCTGCCTCACAGCGAATGCAGCGCCGGAGACCCGGTACGATCCCGACTACGGGTGCTGTCTGTACGGAGTTTGTACGTTCTCCCCGTGACCTGTGTGGGTTTTCTCCGAGATCTTTGGTTTCTTCCCACACTCCAAAGACGTCCAGGTATGTAGGTTAATTGGCTTGGTAAATGTAAAAATTGTCCCTAGTGGGTGTAGGATAGTGTTAGTGTGCGGGGATCGCTGGTCGGCGCGGACCCGGTGGGCCGAAAGGGGCTGTTTCCGCGCTGTATCTCTAAACTAAAAACTAAATAGAGAAGAGACATTGCGGGCCGAAGGGCCTGTTCCTGTGCTGGACTGTTCTGTTCTATCATATTCAGCACAGACATTGTGGCCCGAGGGGCCTGTTCCTATGCTGTACTGTTCTGTTCTATCATATTCAGCACAGATATTGTGGGCCGAAGGGCCTTTTTCTGTGCTGTGCTGTTCTATGCTTGATGTTCTGAGATCAGAAGTTGATGTTGCGTAGCCTGTGGTGGGATGTGCAGTGGGCCAAATGCCTATGAAAGAACTGCAGATGCTGGTTTAGACCGAAGATAGACACAAAGTGCTGGAGTAAGTCAGCGGGACAGGCAGCATCTCTGGAGAAGAAAGGGATGGGTGCCCTTTCAGGTTGGGACCCTTTCTTCTGACTTGAGAAGTAGTCCGAAGAAGGGCCCTGACCCGAAACGTCACCCGTTCCTTCTCGCCAGAGATGCTGCCGGTCCCGCTGAGTTACTCCAGCTTTTTGTGTCTATTTCTGCATCTCTGGGCAGAAGGAAAGGCCAAATGCCTGTTGTCCAGAGATGTCGGAGTAACCCCCCCTCCCCCCCGTTCTCTGCATGCGCGATTGAGCCATCGAGGTCTGGGTGTCCTAGTGCATCAGTCACTGAAAGGAAGCATGCAGGTACAGCAGGCAGTGAAGAAAGCCAATGGAATGTTGGCCTTCATAACAAGAGGAGTTGAGTATAGGAGCAAAGAGGTCCTTCTGCAGTTGCACAGGGCCCTAGTGAGACCGCACCTGGAGTACTGTGTGCAGTTTTGGTCTCCAAATTTGAGGAAGGATATTCTTGCTATTGAGGGCGTGCAGCGTAGGTTTACTAGGTTAATTCCCGGAATGGCGGGACTATCATATGTTGAAAGACTGGAGCGACTAGGCTTGTATACACTGGAATTTAGAAGGATGAGAGGAGATCTTATCGAAACGTATAAGATTATGAAGGGGTTGGACACGTTAGAGGCAGGAAACATGTTCCCAATGTTGGGGGAGTCCAGAACAAGGGGCCACAGTTTAAGAATAAGGGGTAGGCCATTTAGAACTGAGATGAGGGAAAACATTTTCAATCAGAGAGTTGTGAATCTGTGGAATTCTCTGCCTCAGAAGTCAGTGGGGGCCAATTCTCTGAATGCATTCAAGAGAGATCTGGATAGAGCTCTTAAGGATAGCGGAGTCAGGGGGTATGGGGAGAAGGCAGGAACGGGGTACTGATTGAGAATGATCAGCCATGATCACATTGAATGGCGGTGCTGGCTCGAAGGGCCGAATGGCCTCCTCCTGCACCTATTGTCTATTGTCTATTGAGATGTCTCTGACTGTCTCTGCATTTTTGTTGCAGGCACTCTGCATCCTGTATCTTGTGTTGCTGCTGCCCCTGGCCACGCCACAGCCATGGTGTAATTTCCGGGACAATTTGAAGAGGGGAACCACCCATGTGCGCAGACTGATCGAGCAACTGGTGAGCAAACTGAAACAACACACTGCTGCCACCCACACCTCCTCCCTCTTCTTCTTTCTTCCTCTCTCTCTCTCCCTCTCCCTCTCCCTCTCCCTCTCCCTCTCCCTCTCCCTCTCCCTCTCCCTCTCCCTCTCCCTCTCCCTCTCCCTCTCCCTCTCCCTCTCCCTCTCCCTCTCCCTCTCCCTCTCCCTCTCCCTCTCCCTCTCCCTCTCCCTCTCCCTCTCCCTCTCCCTCTCCCTCTCCCTCTCCCTCTCCCTCTCCCTCTCCCTCCCCCTCCCCCTCCCCCTCTCCTTCCTTCCTTCCTTCCTTCCTTCCTTCCTTCCTTCCTTCCTTCCTTCCTTCCTTCCTTCCTTTGGCATTATGTACGTTTGAAATGTTGACATCGCTGTCATCGTCGGTCATATCATATCATATATATACAGCCGGAAACAGGCCTTTTCGGCCCTCCAAGTCCGTGCCGCCCAGCGATCCCCGTACATTAACACTATCCTACACCCACTAGGGACAATTTTTACATTTACCCAGCCAATTAACCTACATACCTGTACGTCTTTGGAGTGTGGGAGGAAACCGAAGATCTCGGAGAAAACCCACGCAGGTCACGGGGAGAACGTACAAACTCCTTACAGTGCACCCGTAGTCAGGATCGAACCTGAGTCTCCGGCGCTGCATTCGCTGTAAAGCAGCAACTCTGCCGCTGCGCTACCGTGCCGCCCATACATCATGGAAACAAGCCCTTCGGCCCATCGTGTCCACGGTCCTGAAGAAGCCGCAAGCTTCCGGCGACAATCGGTGTCAGAAAGGCCCACGTCGCCACGCTGGAAACTGGAAGTGTCCTGGGCTAATTCTGCTACCACCATCGTCTATTGTACCAAGCGATGGCTCTCACTGGCATCCACACTGCAACGCTGCCTAATAGAAACATAGAAAATAGGTGCAGGAGTAGGCCATTCGGCCCTTCAAGCCTGCACCGCCATTCAATATGATCATGGCTGATCATCCAGCTCAGTAATCTGGACCTGCCTTCTCTCCATACCCCCTGATCCCTTTAGCCACAAGGGCCACATCTAAGTCCCTCTTAAATATAGCCAATGAACTGGCCTCAACTACCTTCTGTGGCAGAGAATTTCACAGACTCGCCACTCTCTGTGTGAAGAAATGTTTTCTCATCTCGGTCCTAAAAGACTTCCCCTTTATCCTTAAGCTGTGACCCCTAGTTCTGGACTTCCCCAACATCGGGAACAATCTTCCCGCATCTAGCCTCTCCAACCCCTTAAGAATTTTATATGTTGCTATAAGATCCCCCCTCAGTCTTCTAAATTCCAGCGAGTATAAGCCTAGTCTAACCAGTCTTTCTTCATATGAAAGTCCTGCCATCCCAGGGATCAATCTGGTGAACCTTCTCTGTACTCCCTCTATGGCTAGAATGTCTTAATGCATTTGCTCTCGACAGTATTCATAAACCCTGCTTTCCCTTTAATATCTCAACACCCAATTTTACCCTGAGCTATTAATTTCGTACACAAGTGCTACTAACCTTGGTATAACTTAAAATCTCTTGGGGGGGGGGGGGGGGGGGGGGACCTGATAAAGAACTGCAAGCTGCAAACACTGATTCACCTCAAACGCACTTATTTCATGTCATAGAAACGTAGAAATATAGAAAATAGGCGCAGGTGGAGGCCATTTGGCCCTTCGAGCCAGCACCGCCATTCATTGTGATCATGGCTGATCATCCACAATCAGTAACCCGTGCCTGCCTTCTCCCCATACCCCTTGATTCCGCTATCCCCTAGAGCTCTATCTAACTCTCTTTTAAATTCATCCAGTGTATTGGCCTCCGCGGCCTTCTGTGGGAGAGAATTCCACAAATTCACAACTCTCTGGGTGAAAAAGTTTTTTCTCACCTCAGTTTTAAATGGCCTCCCCTTTCTTTATTCTTAGACTGTGTGTGTGGCCCCTGGTTCTGGACTCCCCCAACATTGGGAACATTTTTCCTGCATCCAGCTTGTCCAGTCCTTTTATAATTTTATAGGTTTCCATAAGATCCCCTCTCATCCTTCTAAATTCCAGTGAATACAAGCCCAGTCTTTCCAATCGTTCCTCATATGACAGTCCCGCCATCCTGGGGATTAACCTCGTGAACCTACGCTGCACTGCCTCAATAGCCAGGATGTCCTTCCTCGAATTAGGAGACCAAAACTGCGCACAATAATGCTAATGGTATCTTCTTTTCCAGAATGATAATCTGCTCCTAAGTTTTGTACAGTATGAGGTTTTAACAGATTCAGATGCTAAAAACCTGGTAAGAAATTCTTATTTCGTTTTTTAAAATGTTTTTAGAGATACAGCGCAGAAACAGGCCGTTCGGCCCACCGAGTCCTTGCCAACCAGCGATTCCCCCCCCCCCCCCCCCCCACACTAACACTACCCTACACACACTAGGCACAATTTTACATTTATACCAAGACAATTAGCCTACAAACATGGACGTCTTTGGAGTGTGGGAGGAAACCGAAAATCTGGTGGGAAATACCCACGCAGGTCACCGAGAGAATGTACAAACTCCATATAGACAGCACCCGTAGTCAAGGTCGAACATGGGTCTCTGGCGCTGTGAGGCAGTAGCTCTAACGCTGCGCCACCGTGCCGCCCCTGTTGTGTTAGTTTTACAACAGCATAGCTTGACCTTCCCTCTGAAGACTTTTGCTGCAGACGTGAGCTGTGGCATTTAGTGCAAGAAAACAACAATAGACAATAGACAATAGACAATAGGTGCAGGAGGAGGCCATTCAGCCCTTCGAGCCAGCACCGCCATTCAATGCGATCATGGCTGATCACTCTCAATCAGTACCCCGTTCCTGCCTTCTCCCCATACCCCCTCACTCCGCTATCCTTAAGAGCTCTATCCAGCTCTCTCTTGAAAGCATCCAACGAACTGGCCTCCACTGCCTTCTGAGGCAGAGAATTCCACACCTTCACCACTCTCTGACTGAAAAAGTTCTTCCTCATCTCCGTTCTAAATGGCCTACCCCTTATTCTTAAACTGTGGCCCCTTGTTCTGGACTATCCCCAACATTGGCAACATGTTTCCTGCCTCTAATGTGTCCAATCCCCTAATTATCTTATATGTTTCAATAAGATCCCCCCCTCATCCTTCTAAATTCCAGTGTATAACTGCGGATGCTGGTACAAATCGAAGGTATTTATTGACAAAATGATGGAGTAACTCAGCAGGTCAGGCAGCATCTCAGGAGAGAAGGAATGGGTGACGTTTCGGGTCAAAACGTCACCAATTCCTTCTCTCCTGAGATGCTGCCTGACCTGCTGAGTTACTCCAGCATTTTGTGAATAAATGAGCTGTGACATTTGTTTAGTTTAATTTATTATTGTCACGTGTACCGATGCACAGTGAAAAGCGTTTTCGTTGCGTGCTGTCCAGCCAGCGTAAAGACTACGCCTGGTTACACTCAAGCCTACAGTGTCCCGGTACAGGATGAAGGGTGAAACGTTTAGTGCAAGATAAAGTCCGACACAACGGTTTGGCAATAAAATGAAAGCACGCAAGCGAGAAAACTCTGTGAGGCATAGATCGGGTAGACAGTCAGAACCTTTTCCCCCAGGGTGGAAATGTGCAATACTAGAGGGCGTAGCCGTTATTTTGAGAGGGGGGAAAGTTTAACGGTGATGTGCGGGACATGTTTTACGCAGAGTGGGTGGTGGGGACCTGGACTGCATTGCCAATGGTAGTGATGGGTTAAATGGCCTCATTCTGCTCCTGTATCTTATCATCTTACGATCTTATGAAAACGATCCATCCCATTGCCCACTGAGAAGTCAGTCAGTAAAACACCATCGTGTCGGAAGGAACTGCAGATGCTGGTTTAAACCAAAGATAGACGCAAAATGCTGGAGTAACTCAGCAGGGCAGGCAGCTTCTCTGGAGAGAAGGACTGGGTGACGTTTCGGGTCGAGACCCTTCTTCAGTTAACACGCCATCTATGGAAAGACTCGAGCTCTCAACGGGCGCTGAGTTTTGACTCCAGCAAAGGAAAGCTGAGAGCTATCTGTGTGGAGTTTGCACGTTCACCGTGTGACTGCGTGGGTTTCCTCCAGGTGCTCCAGTTTCATCCCACACACACAGGACATGCAGCTTTGTAGGTTAATTGGCCACTTTAAATTGCCGCTGGCGTGTAGGGAGGTGGACGAGAAAGTGGGTCCCCATAGAACTAATGTGAACGGACGATCGACGTTCTGCGCGGACGCAGTGGGTCGAAGGGGCTGTTCCCACGCTGTATCTCCAAACTAAACTTAACCAAACACGATCCACAGAAGCGCAGCGTTACAGCTGCTGCCATACAGTGGCAGAGTCCCGGGTTCCATCCTGACCACGGTTGCTGTCCGTACAGTGTTTGTGCGTTCCCCCCCATGACTGCGTGGGTTTTCTCCGGGTGCTCCAGTTTCCTCCCGCACTCCAAAGACTTGTACTGGTTTGTCGGTTAATTGGCTTTGGTGAAAATAGTAAATTGTCCTCGGTGTGTAAGATAGCGCTCGTGTGCGGGGATCGCTGCTCGGCACGGACTCGGTGAGTCGAAGTGCCTGTTTCTGCGTTGCATCTCGGGGAAAAAAGATATCATATGTTTTCTTAAATGGAAGAAATATTAATGTTGTTTTATTATTTACTCAACAGACTGATTGTTGTTTCATTGACGTCACTGCCCGACAGCTGAGTACGGCCTTCGAACACCTATTGGAATACTTTAGAAAAAACACAACTAATTACAATGTTACCAAGAATATAATAACTTGGCTAAATGGGATTCGGGTTGATTCCATTTATAACGACAAGGTTTGATTTTTGCTACTTTTGTGTTTAAACTACAGAAGTCATGATTTTTTTTAAGGAAGAGGGGGGACCCCATTGAAACGTAGCGGAAAGAGAAAGGCCTGGATAGAGTGGAGAGGATGTTTCCACTAGTGGGAGAGTCTAGGACCAGAGGGCGCAGCCCCAGAATGAAAGGACGTACATTTAGAAAGGAGATGAGGAGGAATTTCTTTAGTCAGAGGGTGGTGAATCTGTGGAATTCATTCCTACAGAGAGGCCAAGTCAATGGGTATCTTTAAAGCTGGGATTAAGAAACTGGTTCTTCATTACTAAGAATGTCAAAGGTTATGTGGAGAATGGGGTTGTGAGGGAAAGATAGATCAGCCATGATTGAATGGCGGAGAGGACTTGATGGGCCGAATGGCCTAATTTTGTTCCTTTGAGAAGGGAATTAATTGCCTTCTGCAAGGCCTGAGAGAATGTGAATGCAAATGTGTTGTGATGGCCCCGCACTCAGTGGACAATGGGATGGATCGTCAGAGGTTTTCATGGCACTGGGTAACTTAACCGGCAGTTTCATTGGATCAGCTGATTGAAAGATGCAGGGTGGAAACAGGCCCCTTAGCCCACCGGGTCCACGCCGACCATCGGTCCCCCCATCCGCAACTAGTTCCCCAAACAAGGAACATGCAAATGCCGGTTTACAAAAGAGGACACAAAAAGTGCTGGGGTAACTCAGCGGGTCAGGCAGAACCTCTGGGTCACGTGCAGAACGTCCAAACTCCGTGCGGACAGCACCCGTAGTCAGGATGGAACCCGGGTCTCTGGCGCTCTGAGACAGCAACTCTACCACTGTGTCACCTGCTGGTTTTGCAAAAGCCTGTGGCTGATTTTACAAGTTAGTTTTATATTTGTGAAGTGGAAATATAGCAGTGACTTTATAAATATGGGGAATAATTTTTTTTTCTTTTTTAATTCCTCTCCACAGTGTGCTGCTGAGTGCATGAAGCCAATACCAAGGATTGTCAATGGATGTACAAGTGGCCTGTTTTCATACAGTAAAGCGTATATTGCCCATTATGATTCAATATTTGACCGCTGCCAAAAACAGCATTCAAAGGATTTCAGTTTCCCAAGGGGTGAGTAGGATTCTATAGAATTCCATACACCCACCACACTGTGCGTGAAATTTTAGTCCTTCCTAATACTGTTAGCTTTAGACTTTGGAGATACAGCGCAGATATAGGCTAATTGGCACACCGAGTCCTTGCCGACCAGCGATCACCTCGTTCACCAGCACTATCCTACACACATTCAGGACAGTTTCAATGTTATAGAAACCAATTCACCTACAAACCTCTACGTCTTTGGAGTGTGGGAGGAAACCTGAGCACCCAGAGAAAACCCACGCGGGTCCCGGGGAGAAGGTACAAACTCCGTACAGACGGCACCCGCAGTCAGGATCAAACCCGGGTCTCTGGCGCCGTGAGGCAGCAACTCTACCGCTGTGCCACCCTGACATAAAACCTGACATAAAAGGGCACAGAGTGCTGGGGTAACTCAGTGGAGTCAGGCAGCGTCTCTGGAGGACATGGAGAGGTGACGTTTCTGGGTCGAGGCCTTTCCTCAGCCTTGAGTATGTTTAGTTTAGTTCGGAGATACAGTGCGGGAACAGGCCCTTTGGCCCACCGAGTCCGCGCCGACCAGCGATCCCCGCACATTAACACTATCCTACACACACTAGGGACAACCTACATTTTTACTAAGCCAATTTGCCTTCACACCTGTACGTCTTTGGAGCGTGGGAGGAAACCGAAGATCTCGGAGAAAACCCACGCAGGTCACGGGGAGAACGTACAGACTCCGTACAGACAAACGCCCGTAGTCGGGATTGAACCCGGGTCCCCGGCGCTGCAAGCAAGCGCTGTAAGACGGCAACTCTACCGCTGCGCCACCGTGCCGAACCTATTAAACAGCCATTCGCAGTTCTTTGCTTCTGAGACCTGACCTGTATGATTGTTCCTGCAGATCTCAGCACTTCCGTGGAGTTGAACTCCTGCCTGACGGTCCTTCACAGTAATACGGCCGCGAGCAGTTTCGTGGAGGAGGTTTGCTCGCGGTATCTGCCCGCCCCCAGCCGACCTTCGCCCCTCACCACCTCGGCGGTTCCTGGGCGGGCGACGATGGGCAACGAGCTGGGCTCCGCGGCCAATGCTGTGGGCACCCTGGTCAACCCGCTGAAGGGGGATAAAATCGGCGGGACCGCCGCGGACAAGAAGGCCCCGCTCACCGCCGATCCAGACTATCGCCAGGTCAACGTGTCGCTGGCAGCGAGCAGCCACGGCGGGGCGACAACTGAAGCCCAGTCTGTGCCCATCTTTGCAGTATCGCCATCACTGACTGGCACCACACCAAGTGGCATCACTGCCCAGCGTAAAGGCGGAGACGAGGCCAAGAAGATGAACAATAATATGCCTATATTCAGCGTGTTCATCGCGCTGTTTGTAGTGATAAGCTTTGCAGCCATCTGCACCTACCAAATCCGGAAGAAAATGGTAAGAGGGGTGATTCTTATTGTTCCTCTTTTGCTCTACCCACAGCTGTAATAGCAGCAACATAGAAGTGATGCTAAGGGCGGGCACAGTGGTGCAGCTGGTAGAGCTGCTGCCTCACAGGGCCAGCCCCCCCCCCACCCCCCCCCAAACAGTTTCACTGTCGTGTATTGACATGTGTACCGAATTACAGTGACGGGCGTCTGTCCCCTGCTAACCAGTCAGCGGAAAGACAATAGATGGTTACAGTCGAGCCATTTCCAGTGCACAGATGCGTGATATGAGAATACCGTACATTGCAAGGTGAAGCCAGCAATTGCAGTCTGGAGTCACGAGGAACTGCAGATGCTGGTTCCCACAAACAGACTCCAAGTGCTGGAGTAATTCAGTGGATCAGGCAGAATCTCTGGATTCGCTTTAACGTAAAAGATCCATGCTCAAAGGTCGTAGGAGCGGAATTAGGCCATTCGGCCCATCGAGTCCACTCCGCCATTCAATCATGGCTGTTGTACCTTCCCCTCTCGACCCCAATTCTCCTGCCTTCTCCCCATAACCCCTGACACCCATAGTGATCACGAATCTGTCAATCCCCACTTTGCAAATAATGACTTGGCCTCCACAGCCGTCTGTGGCAATGAATTCCAACAGATTCACCACCCTCTGGCTAAAGAAATTCCTCCTCATCTCCATTCTAAAGATACATCCTTTTAATCTGAGGCTGTGCCCTCTGGCCCTCAACTCTCCCACTAGTGGAAATGTCCTCTCCACATCCTCTTTATTCAGGCCTATCACTATTCGGTAAGTTATAGAGTGATACAGTGTGGGAACAGGCCCTTCGGCCCAACTTGCCCACATGGGCCAACATGTCCCAGCTACACTTGTCCCACCTGCCGCGTTTGGTCCATATCCCTCCAAACCCGTCCGATCCATGTACATGTCTAACTGCTTCTTAAACGTTGGGATAGTCCCAGCCTCAACTACCTCCTCTGGCAGCTTGTTCCGTACACCCACCACCCTCTGTGTGAAGAAGGTACCCCTCAGATTCCTATTAAATCTTTATCCCTTCACCTTAAACCTATGTCCTCTGGTCCTCGATTCACCTACTCTGGGCATTAGACTCTGTGCATCTACATGATCTATTCCTCTCATAGACAATAGGTGCAGGAGGAGGCCATTCGGCCCTTCGAGCCAGCACCACCATTCAATGTGATCATGGCTGATCATTCTCAATCAGTACCCCGTTCCTGCCTTCTCCCCATACCCCCTGACTCCGCTATCCTTAAGAGCTCTATCTAGCTCTCTCTTGAATGCATTCAGATCTAGCTCTCTCTTGAATGCATTTAGAATCTAGCTCTCTCTTGAATGCATGATTTTGTATGCTCTATAAGATCACCCCTCATCCTCCTGTACTCCAGGGAAAAAGAGTCCCAGCCTGCTCGACCTCTCCCTATAGCTCAGACCACCTAGTCCTGGCAACATCCTCGTAAATCTCCTCTGTGCTTTCTAAACTCCAGCGAGTACAGGCCCAGTGCTGTGAAGCACTCTTCCTACCAGGGCCCGATCATCCCCGCGATCATTTTCATAAAATACATTGTGCGCTGCAGGCACAACAGGTTTCCAATGCTGACATCGTGAGCGAAACGATAACTGCTGGAAGAGTTTGTTTTTCACACACTATGCGTCGCTCCCATTCTCCAACACCGCTCCGGTACATTTCTTTGGAGTAGCGCTGTGAAAAAGAAAAGGTTAAACTTGAGGGTAGATGATCAGAGAGATAAAAGCCGAAATACTCTGAGCTCATAGCACACAAGGTTTAGATTTAGATTTAGATTTTAGATTTAGAGATACAGCGCAGAAACAGGCCCTTCAGCCCACCGGGTCCGCGCCGCCCAGCGATCCCCGCACACTAACACTATCCTACACCCACTAGGGACAATTTTTACATTTGCCCAGCCAATTAACCTACATACCTGTACGTCTTTAGAGTGTGGGAGGAAACCGAAGATCTCGGAGAAAACCCACGCAGGTCACAGGGTGAACGTACAAACTCTGTACAGGCGGCGCCCGTGGTCAGGATCGAACCCGAGTCTCTGGCGCTGCATTCGCTGTAAGGCAGCAACTCTACCGCTGCGCCACCGTGCCGCCCCACAAGGTGGTGAATGTGTGGAATCCATTGCCACAGATGGCGGGGGGGAGGCCATGTCGTTGTTAATTCTTTTAGGCAGGGGTTGATGGGTTGTTGATTAGTAAAGGTGCCAAAGGTCATGGGGAGGAGGCAGGAAAATGGGGTTGAGGGAAAAATAGATCAGCCACGATCGCATAGCGGAGCAGATTCGATGGGCTGAATGGCCTACTTCTGCTCCAAGAGCTCACGTACATGATAGACCTATGAGTGGTCCTTGATTAGTAAGGGTGTCGAAGGTTACGGGGAGAAGGCAGGAGAATGGGGTTGAGCAGGAAAGATAGATCAGCTGTGATTGAATGGTGGAGCAGTCGCGATGGGCTGAATGGCCTCTCTCCTACATCCTTAGCAGTGCACTCACACTGCACATTAGTGCTCATCAGCTGCAGGTGTATTCGAACCTGTCACTAACCTTCAGGCCCAGAGGCACTGAGCTGCCATCAAACTCCTGAAGTTGATCCAACCCAGCTCCAAAGTGGCTTAACCTTTTCAGAAACAGAACAGTGGGAAATCTGGAGGTTACGTCATGGAAAAAGGATTTGTGTAGTGCTGTTTGGTTTTGTTGCTCCGTGGGTGGGGTGGCAGGGGGAAGGCAGGTTGCAACATCGGCCTCTCGGCCTGTCATGCAAGCCGATGCAGGTTCCGTGACAAACACACAACACTGCCTGTTCCAACCTGCTGCGCTGCCAGACAGAAGGAACAGAGGTTACAGCTGCCCCAGCACCTAAACATATCTGACAACCTTTCCCAACACCAGATCATAGTCCGCCTAAACATATGCCTGACCTCCCAGTTGCTCAACACTTTAACTCCCCCTCCCATTCCCACACCTACCTTTCTGTCCTGGACCTCCTCCACTGTTAGAGTGAGGCCCAGCGCAAATTGGAAGAACAGCACCTCATATTTCGCTTGGGCAGCTTACACCCCAGCGGTGTGAACATTGACTTCTCTAACTTCAAATAGCCCTTGCTTTCCCCCCTCTCTCCATCCCCTCCCCCTTCCCAGTTCTCCCACCAGTCTTTCACTGTCTCCGACTACATTCTATCTCTGTCCCGCCCCCTCCCCTGACATCAGTCTGAAGAAGAGTCTCGACCCAAAACGTCACCCATTCCTCCTCTCCAGAGATGCTGCCTATCCCGCTGAGTTACTCCAGCATATCTTCAGTTTAAACCAGAATCTGCAGTTCCTTCCTGCACAACAGTCCGAAGAGGTCTCCACTCCTGAAATGTGTAGGAAGGAACTGCCGAAGGGGCTTGTACCCCACGCTGTATAACTTTGTGACTCTGTAAGCTGCCTGACCTGCTGAGTTACTCCAGCACTTTGTGTTTTATACATTCCGTTCCTTTGCTGAATTGGACCGTTAGTGCTGCACAGTGGACCTACTGCCTTACAGTGCCAGCGACCGGGGTTCGATCCCGACTATTACACCACTTACACTATCCTACAGACCTTAGGGATGATTTACAATTACACCAAGCCAATTAACCTACAAACCTGCACGTCTTTGGAGTGTGGGGGGGAACTGGAGCACCTGGAGAAAACCCAGGCAGGTCACGGGGAGAACGTGCAAACTGGGAACAGACAGCAGCCGTAGTCGGGATCGAACAAAGAGGTCCTTCTGCAGTTGTACAGGGCCCTAGTACTGGAGTACTGTGTGCAGTTTTGGTCTACAAATTTGTGGAAGGATATTCTTGCTATTGTGGGCGTGCAGCGTAGGTTCACTAGGTTATTTCCCGGAATGGCAGGACTGTCATATGTTGAAAGACTGGAGCAACTAGGCTTGTATACACCGGAATTTAGAAGGATGAGAGGAGATCTTATCGAAACGTATAAGATTATTAAAGGGTTGGACACGTTAGAGGCAGGAAACATATTCCCAATGTTGGGGGAGTCCAGAACAAGGGGCCACAGTTTAAGAATAAGGGGTAGGCCATTTAGAACTGAGATGAGGAAAAACTTTTTCAGTCAGAGAGTTGTAAATCTGTGGAATTCTCTGCCTCAGAAGGCAGTGGAGGCCAATTCTCTGAATGCATTCAAGAGAGAGCTAGATAGAGCTCTTAAGGATAGCGGAGTCAGGGGGTATGGGGAGAAGGCAGGAACGGGATACTGATTGAGAATGATCAGCCATGATCACATTGAATGGCGGTGCTGGCTCGAAGGGCCGAATGGCCTCCTCCTGCACCTATTGTCTATTGAACCCGGGTCTCTGGCGCTGTGAGGCAGCAACTCTACCGCTGTGCCACCGAGATGCTGCGACTTCCTCCCACATCACAAAGACATGCGAGTCTGCAGGTTAATTGTCCTAACGTGATGGATATTAAAGGTAAAAGATGGAAACGTAAACATTAGAATATTCCCAATCTTAATGTGTCCAGCATGGGGCGGCACGGTGGTGCAGCGGCAGAGACTCGGGTTCAATCCTGACTACGGGTGCTGTCTGTACGGAGTTTGTACGTTCTCCCCGTGACCGTGTGGGTTTCCTCCGGGCGCTCCAGTTTCCACCCACACTCCAAAGATGTACAGGTTTGCAGGTTAATTGGCTCCGGTAAAAAATTGTAAATTGTCCCTGGCGTGCGGGGATAGTGCTCGTGTACGGGGTGACGCGGGGTCGGTGGGCCGAAGGGCCTGTTTCCACGCTGTCTCTCTAAACTAAACTAAACTAAACTGAGCAGTTTGTTTCTTTCGAAGGTATTTATTAAACGCTGGAGTAACTCAGCAGCTCAGGCAGCATCTCAGGAGAGAAGGAATGGGCGACGTTTCGGGTCGAGACCCTTCTTCAGACTGATGTCAGGGGGCGGGACAAAGGAAGGATATAGGTGGAGACAGGAAGATAGAGGGAGATCTGGGAAGGGGGAGGGGAAGAGAGGGACAGAGGAACTATCTAAAGTTGGAGAAGTCAATGTTCATACCACTGGGCTGCAAGCTGCCCAGGCGAAATATGAGGTGCTGTTCCTCCAATTTCCGGTGAGCCTCACTATGGCACTGGAGGAGGCCCATGACATGAAAGGTCAGACTGGGAATGGGAGGGGGAGTTGAAGTGCTCAGCCACCGAGAGATCAGGTTGGTTAACGCGGACCGAGCGCAGGTGTTGAGCGAAGCGATCGCCGAGCCTGCAATTGGTTTCGCCGATGTAAATAAGTTGACATCTGTAGCAGCGGATGCAATAGATGAGGTTGGAGGAGGTGCAGGTGAACCTCTGTCTCACCTGGAAAGACTTTCGCTCTAGACTCCAGCATTTGCGATCTCTTGTGTCTCTATAATAGAATGGTTTGTCTGTCTCTTGCAGAATCAGAGGTTGGCCCATGGTGAATACCACGCGGCAGGTGCTGATCCAGACAACAGGTAGGATTTCACCCACTTTACTGCCATCAGTCCCTCTGAACACAGGCAGTCCCCGGTTTCTGCAGAGGTTCCATTCCTGGCAGCAGGCTAGAAACCGTGACCAATTTCAAGGAAGGTTGACTAATCTGAACATTTCTTAATCAATGCCACAATAAAGACTGCAGAACGTGTAATGTGCAGCAAATTTTAAAAAAACACTGGAGGAACTCGAAGCGGTCAAGCAGCATCTCAGTTCAGTTCAGTTTATTGTTACGTGTACCGAGGTACAGTGAAAATCCTTTCGATGCACACCAACCAGTCAGCAGAAAGACAATACGTGATTACAGTCATTCCATTTACAGTGTATCAGATACGTGTGCAGGCAAAGGGAATTTATTTAGTGTCGTTTAATTTAGTTTGGAGATACAGAGCTGAAACAGGCATTCCGTCCCACCGAGTCCGTGCCGACCAGCGATCCCCACACATCCAACACGCATTAGAGACGATTTTTACATTTACCAAGCCAATTAACCTACATATGCACGTCTTTTGAGTGTGGGAGGAAACTGAAGATCTTGGAGAAAACCCACGCGGTCACGGGGAGAACGTACAAACTCCATACTGACGGCACCCGTAGTCGGGATCGAACCCGGGTCTCCGACGCTGCAAGTGCTGTAAGGCAGCAACTCTACCGCTGCGTCACCGTGCCGCCCTATTCCTTGTTCATTTATTTACTGTCTTCCCCTGTCGAGTCATAGAGTGATACAGTGTGGAAACACCCCCTTCGGCCCAAGTTGCCTACACCGGCCAATATGTCCCAGCTTCACTGGTCCCACCTGTCTGCGCTTGGTCCATATCCCTCCAAACCTGTCCAAACCAAACATGCTGATACATGCACGATGGTACAGGATCAGGTTCCCCCACATCCAACAGATAATCTCAATAACTTTAAGGTATCAATGAGTGTTACAGTGTTTGATAAAGTATTTTACAAGTGTCAATAGATTTGCTTTGTCAGTTTCCAGAGCCAATGTCTTAAGAGGCCACCCACTGTGACTTAACATGTTAAGCACAATGTGTAGGAAGGAACCGTAGATGATGGCATGAAGCGAAGAATGGGTGACGTTTCAGGTTGCAACCCTTCTTCAGACAGACTGACTCTCAGTCTGAAGAAGGGTCTTGACTCGAAACGCCACCTATTCCAGTCTGAAGGTCTCGACCCGAAACGTCACCCATTCCTACTCTCCATAGATGCTGCCTGTCCCGCTGAGATACTCCAGCTTTTTGTGTCTATTTCCAACCAATGATCGCCTGTACACTAGTTCTATCGCACTCACTAGCGACAAATTAACAATTTTGCTGAAGCCAATTAACGTACAACCAGGCAGGGCCTGTTTCCACACTGCGTCTCTAAAACAAAATATGAATGCTGCGTGACCCGCTGAGTTACTCCAGCATTTTGTGTGTATCTTCGGTGTAAACCGGCATCTGCAGTTCCTTCACAAACAATGAGTATGCTGATTCATGGTTAATCTTTGACAATTTTCACTTTACAGCAATAGCTTTCTGGACGATTCCCATTACGAACTGTAAAGGAACACAGAGTGGTGAGTGTCTAAAAAGCTTTTTGTATAAATAATTTGCGTAGGCAAGGTAACATCTGAAGCTGATTAATTGGTCGTGGTGTTTTGAGTCATCGTGCAGATAACACCAGCAACTTTACACACAATAACAGGAAGTCAGATTTCTTTTAGTTTGCAGATAGACACTAAAAGCTGGAGTAACTCAGCGTCTCTGGAGAAAAGGAATGGGTGACGTTTCGGGTCGAGACCCATCTTCAGAATAAGAGTCAGGGGAAAGGGTAATGAGAGATATAGACGGTGGTGTAGAGAGATGTAGCTGAGTTTAGTTTAGCGATCGAGCGCAGAAACAGGCCCTTCGGCCCGCCAAGTCTGCACCGACCAGCGATCCCCGCACACTAGCACTGTTACAATTAACAATTTCACTGAAGCCAATAAGCCTACAAACCTGTACGTCTTTGGAGTAAACCAGCGCTCCCAGAGAAAACCCACGCAGGTCACGGGGAGACCATACAAACTCCGTACAGACAGCACCCGTGGTCAGGATCGAACCCGGGTCTCTGGCGCTGTGAGGCGGCAACTCTACCGCTGCGCCACCATGCTGTCCAAATTATTCTCAAAACCACTTCTGGTACAACATTGAACTGAGGACTGTCAATATTGAACCGTCTATCTACCCTTCCAAGTAAAGTGTGCCAAAGTGCCGTTTCAAAGAGCAGATGCCAGGTCTCCTGGCCAATATCAATACCTCAGTCAATATCTGGTCAGTATCCCATTAAGTGCAGTTGTGACCAAATGCATGGTGCTGTTTTCCATATTGCAAGAGTAAATGCATTAAACAAAAGTACTTGAATGGCTACGAATTGTACTGTGAGACAAAGCCCATGTTTCAATAGATTGTGAACGGGCATTGGTCACAGTACAAGGTGCATTGATCGCTGAGATTCCTGGCTCACCTCGAAAAGGCAGCACGCTGATGCAACTGGCAGATCCGCTGCCTCGCAACGCCAGAGACCAGGGTTCGATCCCGACCCCGGGTGCTGTCTGTGTGGAGTTTGCAGCGCTGTATTTCCGCAAGTAATTGCAGCGAATTGTGGACGCAGCCCAGACCATCACACAAACCAACCTCCCTTCCATTGACTCCATCTGCACCTCACGCTGCCTCGGCAAGGCCTGCAGCATAATCAAGGACCAGTCGCACCCCTGCCACTCCCTCTCCTCCCCTCTCCCATCGGGCAAAAGGTACAGAAGTGTGAAAACGCACACCTCCAGATTCAGAGACAGTTTCTTCCCAGCTGTTATCAGGCAACTGAATAATCCTACCACAACCAGAGAGCAGTGCTGAACTACTATCCACCTCTTTGGTGACTCTAGGACTATCCTTGATCGGACTTTGCTGGCTTTACCTTGCATTAAACGTTATTCCCTTATCATGTATCTATGCACTGTAAATGGATCGATTGTAATCATGTATTGTCTTTCCGCTGACTGCATAGCACGCAACAAAAGCTTTTCACTGTACCTCAGTGCACGTGCCAATAAACTAAACTGAACCGAACTATCTCTAAACTAAAACTAAACATACAGGCTGATAGATTAATTGGCTACCGTAAATGACACGCTGTCCATGAGTGAGGGCTGGAGTCAGGAGAATCAATGACAATAATATGGATAGAATGAAGAGTTTGATTGGATTAGTGGTTGATGGTCATTGTGGACTCGGTGGGCCAAAGGGCCTGTTCCCACT
The DNA here is from genome assembly GCF_053455715.1 of Rhinoraja longicauda. Classification (NCBI taxonomy): domain Eukaryota; kingdom Metazoa; phylum Chordata; class Chondrichthyes; order Rajiformes; family Arhynchobatidae; genus Rhinoraja; species Rhinoraja longicauda. Next base: position 31,685,594 of record NC_135976.1, on the reverse strand, counting down.
CTGTATCCCTCTCTGCTTAAACGCCTGCGTTTCCTATCGCAACGTTTAAGGCACATTTAAGGAACATTTAGGCAGGTACATGGATTGGACAGGTTTAATGGGGTGTGGGCCAAACGCGGGAAGGTGGGACTGGTGTAAGTGGAACATGTTGGCCGGTGTGGGCAAGTTGGGCCTGTTTCCACAATGTGACTCTGTGGGTCTATGACTAAGAGGAGAAAGACCGCAGTATCTTAAATTCTCCTGATGTGCCACAAATTTTCGGTTCCATATCACAGCTAATTTCTTGAATTTGTGTTGCAGATACTAAGGAATTCAGAAGTATTTGGCTTCTATGAAGCAGAGTTTGCAATTCCCCCCCCCAAGCTATTGATGGACGTTGGAAGATCCACGAATCCCCCCAGGATAAGCTTTTCTTCCTGAACTCCGTGTGGAACTCCCTGCAGGCCGCAAACCCTCTCCTCCTTGCCTCGACCCAGATGGTGGCCGAACTCGAGCGCAGGCAAGCAATGAACGTCAGGATCCAGTTGTTTCTTCGCCTCTTCTTCTTGGCAAGAAAGCTTGACTCAAAAACTTGCACACTTTCTCCGATGTTCTGGGCTGAAACGAATGAAGCCTGCCACTGTGGGAGACCCGTTTGGATCCAGATTGGTATCTGCAAAAGGATTGGACTCTATGAGTGGGAGTTATCTGTTCACGTTCAGAAGCAAAAGTTGTTTTTAACATGTGGGATGCTATCCAAAGCAAGAGTTGGTGGAGATCGACACCATGTTATCGATTCAACTTGCCTTTGCGATAATAATCTTGACTTCACCCAGTCACAAATTATTGAGCAAGCCATGATAGTACATATCTTCACGATGCCATATCATTTTCCTACCACTAATTCCCAGTCACCTACAGTGCCCACTCCATAATGTTTGGGACAAAGACCCATCATTTATTTATTTGCCTCTGCACTCCACAATTTGAGATTTGTAATAGAAAAAAAATCACACGTGGCTAAAGTGCACATTGTCAGATTTTAATAAAGGCCAGAGCATTCAATGGGATGTTATAGAGCTGGCAAAAAAAAAATGTCCTCTTGCTTAATTAGAGGCTATAAATTCAATTTTACTGCACCTCTATTGTAAGTATCTACCACTAGTAGAATTAAGTTGACAAAGGCGAGTATTTTAAAACTCGGCTTTGCCTGTGTATCACTGAAAACAGTTAAACAAAATTGCCGCTACGATGTGAAGTGGGAATTCGAGGCTTTCCGTAGTTATTTTTTTAAAGTAATTTTTATAAAGTTGCCAAGATGGTCTGTCGAATAGAGATGCACCTTATATGATTTGAGAAGGGAATTGTTCCCAATGCCGTGGGTTATGAATGAAACAAAGATGTTTGGACAGGTACATGGATAGGAAAGGTTTAGAGGAATATATATGGGCCAAACTCGGGCAGGTGGGAATAGCGTACACAAAATGCTGGAGTAACTCAGCGGGTCAGGCAGCATCCCTGGAGAGAAGGAATAGGAAAAAAAACTGCAGATGCTGGTTTGTAGGGAATAAAACTGCAGATGCTGGTTTATTGGGGAAAAAACTGCAGATGCTGGTTTTAGTATCCGCTGTTCCAGATGTCAACTTCTCTACATCGGCGAGACCAAGCGCAGGCTCGGCGATCGTTTCGCTAAGACTCCGCTCAGTCCGTCTTAACCAACCTGATCTCCCAGTGGCTCAGCACTTCAACTTCCCCCTCCCATTCCCAACCTGACCTTTCTGTCCTGGGCCTCCTCCATTGTCAGAGTGAGGCCCAGCACAAATTGGAGGAACAGCGCCTCATATTTCGCTTGGGCAGTTTACACCCCAGCGGTATGAACATTGACCTCTCTAACTTCAGGTAGTCCCTGCTTTCCCTCTCTGACCCCTCCCCCTTCCCAGTTCTCCCGCTAGTCTTCCTGCCTCCGACTACATCCTAACTTTGTCCCGCCCCCTCCCCTGACATCAGTCTGAAGAAGGGTCTCGACCCGAAACGTCACCCATTCCTTCTCTCCAGAATTGCTGCCTGACCCGCTGAGTTACTCCAGCATTGTGTGTCTACCTTCACACAAACAGGATCTCCCCTTACACGAGCACTTTACTACACGCTAAGGGCAATTTACAATTTTTTTACCTGAGCCAATTAACCTACAAACCTGTACGTTTTTGGAGTGTGGGTGGAAACCGGAGCACCCGGAGGAAACCCACGCAGGTCACAGGGAAAGCGTACAAGCTCCGTACAGACACCACCCGTAGTCAGGTTCGAACCCGGGTCTCTGGCGCTGCCCCCGCCCCTTATGGCTGAAGAAATTAAACCCAGAAGTCGGGAGATAGACACAAAAAGCTGGAGTAATTCAGCGGGTCAGGCAACATCTGTGGAGAGAAAAGGAATAGGTGACTTTTCCGGTCAAGACCCCTTTTTATTCAGAAGGGAATTCTGAAGAAGGACCTCAACCGAAACGTCGCCTATTCCTTTTCACCAGAGATGCTGCCTGACCCGCTGAGTTACTCCATCTTTTTGTGATGTTCCTCGGTTTAAACTAGCACCTGCAGTTCCTCCAGAAGAAGGGAGGTTATGCTTCACTTATGTGGGGTGTTAATAAGACTACATCATGAGGAGTTCCTCATTTAAGGAAGGATGTTAATGCATCAGAAGACAGCCAGGGAAGGTAGACCAGACAAGAACGTGGAATGGGTGGTTGCCTTTTGAGGAAGAGTGGGAACAAGAAGGATTTGGATCCACAGGAGTCGAGAAGAGTGGGGGGTTAAATTGAAACGTGTAAGATATCTCGATGGTGAATGTGAAACCCAAGATGGTGGCTGTGTGACTACAACAGTCCACATAGCACTGTGAGGTACAAGGCGATGGTTGTTGTATATTGTCCTTGGATCGTTTACATAATACTGCTGTGATTATTGAGAGACTGCACACTTAAGCTCAGCCCAGGAATAAACTGAAAGTCCACAAACACAGTCAAATAGTCATCCCCATGTCAATGTTCAGATGAGAAAGTCCTTATTAGAACATAGGACACAGAATAGTACAGGTGGACCCAAAGTGCTGGAGTAACTCGATACGAAACGATAGAACTTTATTTATCCCAGGAGGGAAATTGATCTGCCAACAGTCATGAAAATACATGAAGTTAAAGTGAGGAGTTGAAAGGATTGGGGACGTGCCAAGATTGGGGAGGAAGGGGGGGGGGGGGGGGGGGGGGGAGGAAGGGAGTCAGTCTCAGTAGGGAGAGGAGTTGTACAATCTGATAGAGGGGAAGGAGTTGTACAGTCTGATAGCCACAGGGAAGAAGGATTTCCTGTGGCGTTCTACGCTGCAACTTGGTGGGCCCAGTGTGTTGCTGAAGGTTGCCCTGCTCCAAGTCGGCAGGACAGCTCAGCATCTCTGCAGTATAACTGCCTTAACACAGGGCGCACTGTATTTCAGACTTTGAAAGACTTTAGCGACACTTTCCGTGAACTCTTCAGTGACTTAGACGAAGGGATTAAAAGTACCATTAGCAAATTTGCAGATGATACTAAGTTGGGGGGTAGTGTGAATTGTGAGGAAGATGCAATAAGGCTGCAGGGTGACCTGGACAGGTTGTGTGAGTGGGCGGATACATGGCAGATGCAGTTTAATGTAGATAAGTGTGAGGTTATTCACTTTGGAAGTAAGAATAGAAAGGCAGATTATTATCTGAATGGTGTCAAGTTAGGAGGAGGGGGGGTTCAACGAGATCTGGGTGTCCTAGTGCATCAGTCAATGAAAGGAAGCATGCAGGTTCAGCAGGCAGTGAAGAAAGCCAATGGAATGTTGGCCTTCGTAACAAGAGGAGTTGAGTATAGGAGCAAAGAGGTCCTTCTACAGTTGTACCGGGCCCTGGTGAGACCGCACCTGGAGTACTGTGTGCAGTTTTGGTCTCCAAATTTGAGGAAGGATATTCTTGCTATGGAGGGCGTGCAGCGTAGGTTCACTAGATTAATTCCCGGAATGGCGGGACTGTCGTATGTTGAAAGGCTGGAGCGATTGGGCTTGTATACACTGGAATTTAGAAGGATGAGGGGGGATCTTATTGAAACATATAAGATAATTAGGGGATTGGACACATTAGAGGCAGATAACATGTTCCCAATGTTGGGGGAGTCCAGAACAAGGGGCCACAGTTTGAGAATAAGGGGTAGGCCATTTAGAACGGAGATGAGGAAGAACTTTTTCAGTCAGAGGGTGGTGAAGGTGTGGAATTCTCTGCCTCAGAAGGCAGTGGAGGCCAGTTCGTTGGATGCTTTCAAGAGAGAGCTGGATAGTGCTCTTAAGGATAGTGGAGTGAGGGGGTATGGGGAGAAGGCAGGAACGGGGTACTGATTGATAGTGATCAGCCATGATCGCATTGAATGGCGGTGCTGGCTCGAAGGGCTGAATGGCCTACTCCTGCACCTATTGTCTATTGTCTATTGACCAGATTGTCCACTCTTGACTTTAATACGTATTTTACTTTAGTTCAGAGATGGAAACAGGCCATTCGGCCCACCGGGCCCGCGCCGCCCTGCGATCACCCCGCACACGAGCGCTATCCTACACACATTGGGTTCAATTTACAATTTTTATTGCGGCCAATTAACCTACAAACCTGCACGTCCTTGGATTGTGGGAGGAAACCGGAGCACCCGGAGAAAACCCACGCAGTGACAGGGAAAACGTACAAACTCCATACAGACAGCACCCATAGTCGGGATCGAACCCAGGACTCTGCCGCTGTGAGGCAGTAACTCTACCGCTGCGCCACCGTGCTGCCCACTCCTGCCTCTTTATTATTATGTCGAATACAGTTTGCGAGTTGACTGATATACTTTTCCAGCTGCTTAAGAAGCATTTTTCCCATGGTCAAAGCTACATGTCTCTGTTTACAGGGGTTTGGTAATGTCATTTGCAAGATTTACTGCATCCAGAATGGCGCCCAGCACAGGCGACTGTTTGCGTGCTAGCCACAGAAGCAGATCTACAATCACGTGTTACAATCGGCCCACACTCTTAAATCTCTATTCCTACAGCAACATTTCTTGTGTTTGGACTTTGCTGGCTTTACCTTGCACTAAACGTTGTTCCCTTATCATGTATCTGTATACTGTAAATGGCCGGATTGTAATCACGTATTGTCTTTCTGCTGACTGGTTAGCACGCAACAAAAGCTTTTCACCGTACCTCGCTCGGTACACGTGACAGTGAACTGAAATGCAGTGCGACTCTCGAAAATACAGCAACATTATGTAAATTAAATTATCTGAGGTTAAAAGTTTTTAACCGTTTAATGTACTCTGATAGTTGATGTACTGTGTAATTAATGCCTGCCACTGCATTCGTGCACTACCTTATTGCAAACTACTGTTTAACCTGGACAATTCTAGGGGCCGGCTTTTAAGTGCAGTCCTTTGCGAAAATCTTTGACAAAATAGGCCTTTGAAACATCACGCAGTTAACCTTGTGGTATATATGAATGCATCTATTTTTATTTGCTGTGCATAAACAGTATATAAAACACCACCCGCTGTCTCAATTCCTCTGACAACTTTAAACTAGATAAGAGATGACAAGAAGATAGGCATAAAATGCTGGAGTAACTCAGCGGGACGGGACGGGACGCATCTCTGGAGAGAAGGATCGGGTGACGTTTCGGGTCGAGACCCTTCTTCAGACCAAAGATACTAGAGGAACAAGATGAACCACTCCGTCAAAATCGCCTATACTGTAGTACGCAAAGGAGTGGAACGTCCGCCATTTTAGTAGGCAAAACCTGCCGTTCGCTCTGCCTCTCGCAGTGTAATCAGTGTTTTGGTGGAACAGTATGTGTGATGATACCATTAAAATGCAGAATATATCTTATCTGTCAATTCGCCGATATTTATTATTTTTCTTTAAATGTTTCTGCAAATTTCTGCCTACTAAAATGGCGCCGTGACATACTGCGGTTTTTCAAGTGGAGTGGTCTGTCTTGCTCTGCTCTATTATCTTTGCTTCAGACTGCCTCAGTGTGAATGAGGGTCTCGACCCGAAACGTCACCCATTCCTTCTCTGCAGAGATGTTGCCTGTCCAGCTGAGTTACTCCGTCCGGCATGTTGTGTCCATTTTCAGGGTAAACCAACACCTGTAGTTCCTTCCTTGCACATCCAGCCTAATCTCAACTGAACTAATTGATTTACCAAAGGAGGAAGGTTATAAACTAATTATCTTGAAAGTTGTTGGCTGTTCTGCGAAAGAATGCCAACATCTGTGAAATTTTATCATTTCCACTTTGCTCGGTTCAACAAACAAGTAGCAATCAGAAAACAGGCACCATTCACGAGATTTTATCAGTCAAATAACATCAGGTGGAATAGAATTACTTTCGTGATTAGTAATCACGCACTCAGAGGGCCCAGGGCGGTGGGTGTATGGAATGAGCTGCCAGAGGAAGTAGTTGGGGCAGGTACCAAAACAGCGTTTAAAATGAAAGACACAAAATGCTGGAGTAACTCAGTGGGTCAGGCAACATCTCTGGGGGGACACGGATAGGTACCCTTTATGTTTAGTTTGTAGAAAAAGGCCCTTCTGCCCATCCAGTCCGCACCAACCAGCAATTTCCCCTGCACACGAACACTATCCTGCACACACTAGAGACAGCTTACAATTCCACCAATTAGCCTACAAACCTGTACGTCTTTGGAGTGTGGGAGGAAACCGGAGCACCTGGGGAAAACCCCCGCAGGCCACAAACTCCGGACAAACAAAGCACCCGTGGTCAGGATCGAACCGGGGTCTCGGGCGCTGGGAGGCAGCAACTCTACCGCTGCGCCACCCCATTACATCAAGGCAAAGATGTGACTCAATGAGTGACAGTAATAGTTTGTTAGACCATGATAAGATTGCACATCTGTCATAACTTCAGGCAATTATCAGTGTGTTGAGGGCAAAGGCATCGTTCGGAGTATGAGGTTGTACACAGAAGAAGCCAATACACGGTGGCACAGCTGGTAGAGCTGCCACCTCACAACACCAGAGACCCGGGTTGGATCCTGACCTCTGTTGCTGCCTGTGTGAAGTTTGCACGTTCTCCCCTTGGCCGCATGGGTTTCCTCCGGGCGCTCCGGCTTCCACAATACAAAAGACGTACATGTTTGCAGGTTCATTGGCCTCTGAAAATTGCCCCGAGTGTATAGGGAGTGGATGAGAAAGTGGGATAACTAGTGAGCTTAGGTGATCAATGATCGGCATGGACTCAGTGGGCCGAAGGGCCTGTTTGATCTAAGCTGTTCTCAGCTAAATAGAGATAAGGAGTGTCAGAAGGACTTAACAAAGTACACTTGTCATTGTTTTTATACCCACACTGATTACTTTATGGCATGAAAGCTCGGCATAGATCCTGAGCTCCAATGGACAAGATTGAACAAGGATCTTTGTATGTGAAGGAAGGAACTGCAGATTCAGTAGGAAAGAACTGCAGATGCTGGTTTAAATCAAAGGTGGACACAAAATGCTGGAGTAACTCAGCGGGACAGGCAGCATCTCTGGAGAGAAGGAATGGGTGACGTTTCGGGTCGAGACCCTTCTTCAGAAGAAGGATCCTGACCCGAAACGTCACCCGTTCCTTCTCTCCAGAGATGCTGCCTGTCCCGCTGAGTTACTCCAGCATTTTGTGACTACCAAGGAACTGCAGATACCAGTTTACACTGAGGATAGACACAAAATGCGCTGCCTGTCCCGCTGAGTTACTCCAGCATTCTGCGTCTACATTGAAGGAAAGGATATTTGTGAGTGCGTGCAAGACGGTGTGCAAAGAATCACAAGTATTGAAGACGAGAATCTCGGAATGGAGTGTCATTCCGAATACCAGGCGTTGGTCGTGCCGGAATAGTTGATTTTCCAGATCATTTGCAGCCCTCTCATTAGCACATCTTCCCCAGCCAACAATGGACCATTATGGGCTCCACACTTCCTGGGGTCACCTGTTGCCGCCCCTAATTTCTTCTGGCCTTTTGTTGCCTCCAGTTCCCCCCTCCTCCCTCCACCTCTATCTTTCAGTCTGAAGAACGGTCCTGACCCGACCCGAAACGTCACCCATTCCCTTTGACCAGAGATGTTGCCCGACCCCACTGTACAGGTCCAGCGTTTTGTGTCTACCTTCAGTATAAATAAACAAATCATCGTCTGTGCAGTGCAATTCTTTGTTTATTTGCGTACAAGCCGGTAAATCATACAGTAGACCTCACCCAGGCAGCGGCCATGTTTCTGGCACCAACAAACTGGGCGATCACGGTGGCCCAGCGGTAGAGTTGCTGCCTTACAGCGAATGCAGCGGCGGAGGCCCAGGTTCGACCCCGACTACGGGCGCCGTCTGTACGGAGTTTGTACGTTCTCCCCGTGATCTGCATGGGTTTTCTCCGAGATCTCCGGTTTCCTCCCACACTCCAAAGACGTACAGGTTTTGTAGGTCAATTGGCTGGGTAAATGTAAAAATTGTCCCTAGTGGGAATAGGATAGTGTTAATGTGCGGGGATCGCTGGTCGGCGTGGACCCGGTGGGCCGAAAGGGCCTGTTTCCGCGCTGTATCTCTAAACTTAAAAAAATAGATTCAAAAGTTCTTCGTACAGTCTTATCTTCAACAGTTCAACAGTTCAACAGTTCAACAGAGCTTTATTTGTCATTCGGTACCAAGGTACCGAACGAAACTACATAGCAGTCACACACAAAAAAGAACACAAGACACATGACCCCAACACAAACGTCCATCACAGTGACTCCAAACACCCCCTCACTGTGATGGAGGCAACAAAACTTCCACTCTCTTCCCCACGCCCACGGACAGACAGCTTGTCCCCGACCGACCCGCACAGTCCCCGCAAGGGGATGGAAGTCCCCGCGGCCGAGTCGCACCGGGCGCTGAAACGTCCCGCGGCCGAGCCGCGCGATGGAAGGCCCCGCGGCCGAGCCGTGCGCAGCTAAGTCCCGCGGCCGAGCCGCGCCGGGCGATGTTAAGTCCAGCGGCCGAGCCGCACCGGGCGATGTTAAGTCCAGCGGCCGAGCCGCACCGGGTCAGCGCAGACAAAAACCATCCCAACACCGACACACAACAACAAAAAAAGGAAAAAAGACGAACAGACTGCTAGCGAGCCGCAGCCGTTAGGCGCCGCCACTTCCGCTTAGCGAACCACAGGCCATCCTCTTTGTTTTCCACAGTCCGTCAATGAAGGCAGGCATGCCCTAAGCCTACTTTGCCACCCTATCTTCTTGTGTTGCTAATTTCAGAGAGCTTATTGTATCTTTTTTTACTTCGTTTGGTTTAGAGATGCAGTGGTGGATCCCGGGTCTCTGGCGCTGCAAGAGCCGTGAGGGCAGCAACTCTACCGCTGCGCCACTGCTTCATTATACTCGTTCCATTTCTCGCTCCTTGTCCGTAGCGCATGTAAAGGGCATCAGCACTGCTGCAAGATGCAGCGAAACCCTGTCTTACAGTATATTGCAGCACAGCAGGGAACAATGCAATTTCTGCAACCGTCTCACATTTCCTCTCCACCGCAACCCCTTCCACTTTTGCTCAATGGCCGCACGTTCCAGTTTCACCTCAAGGTGAACGACTTCCTTTTTGGACAAACACACACTGACTGGCTTTTTGGTTGTACTCATGGAGTCACTTGGATTCACGTCGTTATTCGAATACTTCCACTGCAGTAAAACTCCGATAGACTGCTCTCCAATAAATTTGGCCATTTGGGTCACCGAGTAGTTTTTTTTGCCATGCTCCCTTCCACCCGCCTGACCTCCACTTCCTCCACTCCCTTCCACCCTTCCAGGGCTCCAGTTCCTGTGTTTTCTTCCACCCACCTGGCCTCCACTTCCTCCACTCGCTTCCACCCGCCTGGCCTTCACTTCCTCCACCCCCTTCCACCCGTCCGGGGCTCCAGTTCCTGTGTTTTCTTCCAACCGCCTGGCCTTCACGTCCTCCACTCCCTTCCACCCTTCCGGGGCTCCAGTACCTGTGTTTTCTTCCACCCACCTGGCCTTCACTTCCTCCACTCCCACCCTTCCGGGGCTCCAGTTCCTGTGTTTTCTTCCACCCGCCTGGCCTCCACTTGCTCCACTCCCTCACAAACACCTACGAGAGAGAAGCGAGTGTTACCAAACTTCTAAATTCATTGGGGTGGAACGTAAAGCCCACTGTTTGACCTGTTTTTACAAAATGTTATATGGTCAGCTCGACATAGATGATCAAATGTACACCAAACCCAAACCTATCAGGAGTAGACGTGGGCATTCGATTCAATTCGAGATACCAGCTACCAAGACAGATGTGTCGAGCAAATCATTCTTCCCTCGCACAATTAAAGCATGGAATAGTCTTCGCCCTACTGTAGTTACTCAACCAGACACAACTACATTTAAGGCACCTCTTCTTCTCTAAGAAGCCCTTTTTGCTTAAGTCCATACTCTGCCACCTCCAGTTTAAATTCCATTTGGAATATTTTGGAGGACCAAGAACTGAGAACCAAGACCCAAGAACCCTTCCAGGGCTCCAGTTCCTGTGTTTTCTTCCACCCACCTGGCCTCCACCTCCTCCACTCCCTTCCACCCTTCCAGGGCTCCAGTTCCTGTGTTTTCTTCCACCCACCTGGCCTCCACTTCCTCCACTCCCTCCACTCCCTCCACTCCCATCCATCCTTCCAGAGCTCCGATTCCAGTGTTTTCTTCCACCTACCTGGCCTCCACTTCCTCCACTCCCTTCCACCCTTCCAGGGCTCCGGTTCCTGGGTTTTCTTCCACCCACCTGGTCCCGGTTACAACGCTCTCAAAGTTCACGGTTCATTGAGAAATTTATTACAATACCATGCAGGACCTCAAAAAGTGCATTAAAAAATGTGTTAGGTATTAACAGGTCAACAGCAAGTTAGTTTCGGAAGGAAATGCTGGTTTAAACCGAAGGTAGACACAAGATGCTGGAGTAACTCAGCGGGACAGGCAGCATCTCTGGATAGAAGGAATGGGTGACGTTCTGGGTCGAGACCCTTCTTTAGACTGGTTTAGTTTAGTTTAGAGATACAGCATGGAAACAGGCTCTTGGGTCCACCGCGTCCGCGCTGACCAGTGATTACCCGTACGCAGGTTTTATCTTTTTATACACATTAGGGATAATTAACTGAAGCAAATTAACCAACAAACCTTCATACCTTTGGAGTGTGGCAGGAAACCGGAGCACCTGGAGAAAACCCACGCGGTCACAGGGAGAACGTACAAAGTCCGTACAATGTACAAACCACTCAGCCTCTGTTTTAAATGAACGTGATGATTTTTTTGATTTTTTTTTAGATTTAGAGATGCAGCGCGGAAGCAGGCCCTTCGGCCCACCGAGTCCGCGCCGCCCAGCGATCCCCGCACACTAACACTATCCTACACAAACTAGGGACAATTTTTACATTTAACCTGTCAATTAACCTACAAACCTGTACGTCTTTGGAGTGTGGGAGGAAACCGAAGATCTCGGAGAAAACCCACGCAGGTCACGGGGAGAACGTGCAAACTCCGTACAGACGGCGCCCGTAGTCAGGATCGAACCTGAGTCTCCAACACTGCATTCACTGTAAGGCAGCAACTCTACCGCTGCGCCACCGTGATCAAGCCCCCACATCCCTCCAACATTGAGAATTCCAAGATTCACCACCGTTCGTGTGCAAGTGATTTTCCTCATCTAAGTTCCATGGAGCCTACTCCAAATTTGTGCACACTGGTTATTTAGTTTAGTTTAGTCTATTATCACGTGTACCGAGGTACAGTGAAAAGCTTTTGTTGCCTGCTACCTGGTCAGCAGAAAGACAAGGCATGATTACAATCGAGCCTTCCGCAGTGTACAGATACAGGATAAAGGGGATAAAGATAATCCAAGGGTCAACAATGACTCCACTTACATCTCACGCTGCCTCGGCAAGGCCCCCAACATAATCAAGGACGAGTTGCACCCCGGCCACTCCCTCTTCTACCCTCTCCCTTCGAGCAAAAGGTACAGAAGCACGAAAACGCACGCCTCCAGATTCAGGGACTGTTTCTTCCCAGCTGTTATCAGGCAACTGAACCATCCCACCACAACCAGAGAGTGGTCCTGAACCACTGTCCCGAAATGTGGCGACTTGTAAATTGCTCAGTTTGTAGTAACGTTCTCCATTCATCCATCCCGTCAAGCCCTCTGTCGAATCTCATCTCTCCCCCGGATGTGGGTTTTCTCCGAAATCTTCGGTTCCCCCCCTACAGCCCAGAGCCCCACAGGTTTGTAGGTTAGGTGGCTTGGTGTGTGCGTAAAATTGTCCCTGGTGTGTGTAGGATAGCGTTAATGTGCGGGGATTGCTGGTCGGTGCGGACCCGGTGGGCCGAAGGGCCTGTTTCCGCGCTGTATCTCTAAAGCTAAATAACTAAACAGTCTACTGAATCTCTCCTCATTCGGCAAACTCACCAAGCTAGGAACCTCTTGATTTTTGCTGCATTCCCTCCCTGTCGGATGCGTACACCCATCTTCAGGTTAAAGAACTAAAGAACTAAAACTGTTCACAATTCTCTAGGTGCAGTCACAGCTTGAAGCAAGAGCAGACTCCCCACCATCGATTCCATCCACACTTTGCGCTGCCACAGTGAAGCAGCCAACATAATCAAAGACTTGTCCCACCCCAGTCATTCTGCATCTGTCTTATGTCAAAGGAAGCCATCATCACAGCAACAGTGGGGCGGTTGAAGTTTAGGTTAAGAGACACAGTGCAGAAACAGGCTCTTCCAGCCCACTGAGTCCACTCGAATCCCAGTAGTACAGGTGGCAGAGGTCATGGGGTGAAGGCAGGAGAATGGCGTTAGGAGGGAGAGATAGATCAGCCATGATTGAATGGCGGGGTAGACGTGATGGGCCGAATGGCCTAATTCTACTCCTATCACTTATAACCTTCTGACCATACACAAGCATGTTCGGTTTCCGCCCACATTCTAAAGACGTACAGCTTTGTAGGTTGACACAAACTGCTGGAGTAACTCAGCGGGTCAAACAGCATCTCAGGAGAGAAGGGTCTCGACCCGAAACATCACCCATTCCTTCTCTCCTGAGATGCTGCCTGACCTGCTGAGTTACTCCAGCATTTTGTGTCTACCTTCGATTTAAACCAGCATCTGCAGGTTTTTTTTTCCTACAGGTTTGTGGGTTAATTGTCTTGGCATAAGTGTAAAGTGTAAATTCTCCCTCGTGTGTGTAGGGCTGTGTTAATGTGCGGGGATCGCTGGTCAGTGGGCCAAAGGGCCTGTTTCCGCATTGTATCTCTAAACTAAACTAGACTAAAGTAGCAGCATCCTACACACCAAGGACAATTTGCTATTTTACCAAAGCCAATTAACCTACAAGCCAGTAGGTCTTTGGAGGGTGGGAGGAAACTGGAGCACCCGGGGAAAACCCACGCAGGTCGCGGGGAGAACTTGCAAACTCCGTTCAGATAGCACCTGTAGTCGGGATCGAACCCAGGTCTCTGGCGCTGTGAGGCAGTAACTCTACCGCTGCACCACCGTGGGTAGTTGTGATTTTGTATGAGCCGCAAGAAAGCTGAAAATGTAATATTAAAACTTAGTTCAGCCTTAATTGCTGTCAGATGGATCAAATAAACAGGCCAATCTTTCGCTGGCACATCCGAGAGTGCAGAGAATCAGAGCCAGAAGTGGTTTAGAGATCTTTGTTTGCGTGTTATAAGCAGACAGCATAAGTTTGCTTTCTCGGCTCGGATGTCCTTGTTAATCCAAAATGGGAGGCTGGCAGCAGGAAGTTTTCAGAACTATAAACTTTGGTGACAGTCCGTCTTGCAAATAAAAGTTCCAAATGCCCATAGAACTCGTGATATTCCCTGTGTTGGAAGGAACCGCAACGACGATGGAAGCAAAATGCTAAAATGTCTGTCTCGTTGTCTCGACCCGAAACGTCACGCATTCCTTCTCTCCAGAGATGCTGCCTGTCCCGCTGGGTTACTCCAGCATTTTGTGTCTATCTTCAAGATATTCCCTGTCCGGGGGTGGTTGGGGGGGGGGGGGGGTGGGGGGGAGGGGGGGCGGGAGGGGGCAGGAGGGCGTAGGGGAGGAGAAGGAGGGGAGGTTGTCTGAGTGTCTTGTGCTGAGTCATGGGAACAAAAAAACAATTTTGTGCAAAGACAATGAGAGCACGTGAAAGCACGACTCATTCGAGAAACATTCTCCACCCACGCTCTGTTCTGCACTCCGTTTTGCTGTGTCTCCTCTCTATGACATTATGCTGTAATCCTTTCTCGCTGCGAACACACATTTGGCCATGGCAACCTGCCCAAACCAACGGCTCCACTGCAAAGTCACACACATTTCAGCTGCTCCACTGCAAAATACCCTCAAGGTATGTCTACTCTGAAGACGTTCTTCTCCTCCCTTCTGCAACATCCCCTCTCGCTGCTCCCCCTCTGTGCACGCCTTGCCCTTCCTTATCTCTGTGTCTCCCTCTCCCCTGACTCCCAGCCTGAGGAAGGGTCTCGACCCATTCCATCCCTCCAGAGATGCCGCCTGTCCCGCTGAGTTACTCCAGCAATCGGTGTGAACCAGCATCTGCAGTTCCTTCCTACACATCCACTACCTATCTTTGCAGCTTAGTTTTTTTGAGATACAGCGTGGAAACAAGCCCTGCATCGTTTTGCCATACCTGAGAACTAGGGTTGCCAACTATCCCGTATTAGCCGGGACATCCCATATTTTGGGCTAAATTGGTTTGTCCCGTACAGGACCGCCCTTGTCCCGTATTAGGCCCAGGGGGCGCTGTAGGCCCCGACGCTGTAGGCCCCGACGCTGTAGGCCCGGACGCTGTGTGCCCCGACGCTGTAGACCCGGATGCTGTAGGCACGGACGCTGTAGGCCCGGACACTGTAGGCCCCAACACTGTAGGCCCCGACATTGTAGGCCCGGACATTGTAGGCCCGGACGCTGTAGGCCCGGACGCTGTAGGCCCGGACACTGTAGGTCGCGACAGTTTAGGTCTCGATACTCCCGGTTTCTGACATTTTAGCTCCGAACAGTCTAGGTCCGGAGGCCCGGGCGCCGCCTAACGGAGGTTGCGTAGCAACCCGCCTTCCGGCCCGGTCGGCCACCATTAGTGGAGCGGGAGCACGTGGCCGCTGGCTGGGTGAGGTCACGTGGGGCACGGGGCAGTGACGTCACCTTGTCCCGTACTTGGGAGTGCGATAGTTGGCACCCTTACTGAGAACGAACCCCGATTAGTGCAACGTGCAGAGAAATAGTCAACTGAGACCGCATGTCAAGAGTCTCCAGGTTTTGGCACAATTTTTAGAAGACCGCCCGCTTGTTCGTCGCCGGGCGAGGAGAGGAGGGGGGGCGAGGATTTGTGGGACGATCCGGATGGAGGTGACGGATGTAGGCCCTGCAGCAGCCTGGGGCTCGCCTGGATCAGGCCCCACTCCAGGTGACCCAGCTTGCGGACCGGACTGGACTTTGAAAACGGCGCCTTTTGCATGCGGTCTCAGTGGACTATTCCGTTACACTCTGTACTAATCGGGGATCGTTCTTAGGTACGGCAATACTTCACTGAACTATATGCAAAGAAAAAATGCCAGAGGAGATAGTTGAAGCTGGGACTATCCTAACGTTAAAGAAACAGTTAGACAGGTACATGGATAGGACAAGTTTGGAGGGATATGAACCAAATGCAGGCAGGTGGGACTAGTGTAGCTGGGACATGTTGGTCAGTGTGGGCAAGTTGGGCCGAAGGGCCTGTTTCCACACTGTATCACTCTATGTCTCCAATTTCACTGTACATCTGTCTAGGTGATAATAAAGATTGACCATTGATTCTTGACTGGAAACAGAAATAACAAACAGATTTAAACGAGGCATCGCAAACATCTGAAGAAATTATTTGTCATCTGCTACATTCTCGTTCTGCGACAACTGAATGCATAGGAACAACTTGCATTGCCAAAAAGACACCAAGGGCTGGTGTAACTCAGCAGGTCAGGCTGCATCTCCTGAAATCCCCTGAAGAAAGGTCTCGATCCGAAACATCACCCATTCCTTCTATCCGGAGATGCTGCCTGCCCTGCTGAGTTACTCCAGCAATTTGTGTCCATCTTCGGTGTAAACCAGCATCTGCAGTTCCTTCTGACACATCTCTGGAGAACATGGGCAGGTGACCTTTTGGGTCAGGATCCTTCTTAGGACCTGAAGAACAATGTCTGAAGATGGGACCCATTCCAAAACGTCCCCGATCCATGTTCTCCAGTGATACTGCCTGAACCTCTGAGTTACTCCAGCACTGTGTGTCTGTTTTTGCAAAGAGACTTGTTGTTTAAATTATCTCGTTGCTATGCCTAGAAAAGGAAAGAACACAACTCCTTGAATTTTGCCCAACCTGGATTTTACAGATGAACTGCTTAGAAGGCGGGATTCAATGAAAGAAATCTCACGTGTGAGCTGATTGTGACTGAAGATGATTACCAGCGGGCAAAGGTTGGTGGAAGCGACAAATGTTTTGTGTCGGAAGATCAGGGGGGGGGCAGCACAGTGGCGCAGCGGTAGAGTTGCTGCCTTACAGCACCAGAGATCCGGGTTCAATCCTGACTACGGGTGCTATCTGTATGGAGTTTGTACGTTCTCCCCGTGACCTGTGTGTGTTTTCTCCGAGATCTTCGGTTTCCTCCCACACTCCAAAGACGTCCAGGTTTGTAGGCTAATTGGCTTGGTATAAATGTAAATTGTCCCTAGTGTGCATGGGGTAGTGTTAATGTGCGGGGATCGCCGGTCGGCGCGGACGCGGTGGGCCGAAGGGCCTGTTTCCGCGGTGTATCTCTAAACTAAATAGAGAGCATAGGCCCCAAGACAACAAGACAGCCACAACTGATGGGGAGGGACAGTGTGCAGGGAAGAAGCTGAAGGAGCAAACTTTAGGGCAAGACTTGACTAAACTTCTGAAATTGGTGCCTCTTAGGATGTTTGAGGGAGGACTACAATTAACATACAGGCCAGACGAGAGAGAGAGGCCCTGTGTTGCAGGAAGAGAGGTCACATGTCACGAGGAGATAACTAGGAACATATGGGTTGCAGTTTGGGACATCTGGAATCTGGTGGGAAGACTTGCTGGAAGTTGGCATCTGTATGGAAACTGGCATTTGAGACACCATTTTTTCAGGATTTTTCTCTCTCCCCGCACCACACAATGTGGTGACCAGAACAGCACACAATACTCCAAACTTCTTTAGACTTTAGAGATACAGTGTGGAAATAGGCCCTTCGGCCCATCATGTCCGTGCGGACCTGCGATCACCCTGTAGACTAGCACTTTCCTACACACACACACACACTAGGGACAATTTAAGGAATCCAATCCAATTAACCTACAAACCTGTACGTCTTTGGAGAGTGGGAGGAAACCGGAGCACCCGGAGAAAACTAAACGCGGTCACAGAGAGAACGTGCAAACTCTGTGTAGACAGCACCCGTAGTCAGGACCAAACCGTTGTCTCTGGCGCTTCGAGCCAGCACTGCCATTCAATGTGATCATGGCTGATCATTCTCAATCAGTACCCCATTCCTGCTTCTCCCCATACCCACTGACTCCGCTATCCTTAAGAGCTCTGTCTAGCTCTCTCTTGAATGCATTCAGAGAATTGGCCTCCACTGCCTTCTGAGGCAGAGAATTCTACAGATTTACAAAAAAAAACAGATTTATAGAATCCTATACTCTTTTTGACCCCTGGAGAAAAAAATAACCCAAAAACAAAACAATATTCTTTTTTTTTCCCCAGTACACCATTCTTATTCAAGAATTGATTTTTTTCTTGTAGATACTAGGACCTTTTCCATGGTCAAGGGGAGCCAGTATAACAGTATTGCTATTTCTGATCACAGCCCTGTGCAACTAGATAGAGGCTTCCTAGACTGACCTGGTCCTCGATGCACTTGGCAGTTTGATCCTCTGTTGCTATCTAGGGATTCCTTCAAAAGATTTATTTCTCAACAAATAGACATCTTGATGGAAGTTAATAATACTCCGGACATGTACTTAGCGACGATCCGGAAGGCTCTTAAAGCCTACCCTCGAGGCCAGATAATCTCATATAGAGCATATGTGAGGTATGTACAGGTATGTAGGTTAATTGGCTGGGTAAATGTAAAAATTGTCCCTAGTGGGTGTAGGATAGTGTTAATGTATGGGGATCGCTGGGCGGCACGGACTTGGAGGGCCGAAAAGGCCTGTTTCCGGCTGTATATATATGATATGATATGATATGAGGAAGAAATATAAACAACGTCTGTCAGAATTGTCCCACAGCATAGCGGAAATAGACCGTTTGTATGCCAATTCGCCAACACTTGAACTCGACAAGGAGAAATTATTACTTAAGACGGAATTTGACAACTTATCCACCAGACAAACAGAGCAACTAATCTTCAAATCAAAGCAGATTTTCTACGAACACGGAGAAAAGGCAGGAAAACCTTTAGCTCACCAGGTCAGACAGTCCACAGCCGCCAGTC
This sequence comes from Rhinoraja longicauda, assembly GCF_053455715.1. Classification (NCBI taxonomy): domain Eukaryota; kingdom Metazoa; phylum Chordata; class Chondrichthyes; order Rajiformes; family Arhynchobatidae; genus Rhinoraja; species Rhinoraja longicauda. Next base: position 31,667,035 of record NC_135976.1, on the reverse strand, counting down.
CTATTCCTGAAATTTTAACATCGCCGGGGGTAAAGACGACTGATCCAGAAGCCATCAAACGCCAGCTTAAGCAGTTTTATTTTTCCCTCTATGCTTCAGAACCACCCAGTGATCTGCCAGGTATTCCTGCCTTCTTCGACAGCCTACACATCCCAGAAATTACTACAGAGGACAAGACACAAATCGACAGGGAAATATCAACCGAAGAAATATTACAAGCAATTAAATCGATGCAGTGCAACAAAGCCGCAGGACCAGATGGTTTCCCAATCGAAATATACAAAGAATTTGCAATCAAACTGGCTCCAACACTTAAATTGTTGTATCAGGAAATTTGTAGCCAACAGAAACTACCTCAAACAATGTCGCAAGCAACCATAACAGTGCTACTTTAAAAAGATAAAAACCCACTATTATGTGGTTTATATCGCCCTATAAGCTTGTTGAATTGTGATTATAAAATCCTCACAAAAATTTTAGCCACCCGTCTTGAAACAGTAGTTTTCAAAGTTATTAACCCTGACCAAACTGGATTTATACCGGGCAGGCAGTCGTTCTATAACATGCGGCGCCTACTTAATGTATTGTATACACCTCACATCATAAAACAATCGGAAGTAATTATTTCTTTAGACGCCGAGAAGGCCTTCGACCGTATTGAATGGCGATATTTGTTTGCTGTTCTCAAAAGATTTGGCTTCGGCCCATCATTCTTGTTTTGGATTAAAATATTATATTCTGCGCCAATGGCAGCTGTGCGGACCAACAATATCATCTCTGACTACTTCCAGCTCTCTCCCTACTTATTTGATTTTTTTAGATTTAGAGATACAGCGCGGAAACAGGCCCTTCGGCCCACGGAGTCCGTGCTGCCCAGCAATCCCCACACATTAACACTATCCTACACACACTAGGGACAATTTTAATTTTAATTTTTTTACATTTACCCAGTCAATTAACCTACATACCTGTACGTCTTTGGAGTGTGGGAGGAAACCGAAGATCTCGGAGAAAACCCACGCAGGTCGCGGGGAGAACGTACAAACTCCGTACAGACGGCGCCCGTAGTCAGGATCGAACCTGAGTCCCCGGCGCTGCATTCGCTGTAAGGCAGCAACTCTACCGCTGCGCCACCGTGCCGCCCAGATTTGGCAATAGAACCACTTGCTATAGCTTTTAGGACAGAAGATGGCATCAGAGGTATCTCTCAAAGTGGTAAATCTCATAAGGTATCGCTGCACGTGGACGATCTGCTGGTATATATATCCAATCCAACTGACTCCATACCAAAGCTATTGCATATATTAGAGATTTTTGACCGCCTGTCAGGTTATAAGATAAATAACTCAAAGAGCTTGCTGTTCCCAATCAATCACAGTGACGGCGACTATTCCAGCTTCCCATTTAAACTTGAGAAAAAATTATTTACCTATCTGGGAATTAAAGTCACCCATACTATGGGAGGTTTATACAGCCACAACTTTAAATCATTATTAGAACGAACAACACAGGACTTCAAAAAGTTGTCAACACTACCACTCTCCGGAAGTGGCGGCGCCTAACGGCTGCGGCTCGCTAGCAGTCTTTTCGTCTTTTTTCCTTTTTTTTTTTGTTGTGTGTCGGTGTTGGGATGGTTTTTTTTTTTTTTTGGTTGTGTATGTGTGGGGGGCGGTGGTGATGTGGGTGGGGGGGGGGGTAGGGGAAACCTTTCTCTTTTAGGTCTCTTCCTCACGGCGCGGGGTGCGGCTCGGCCGCGGGGCCTAACATCGCCCGGCGCGGCTCGGCCGCTGGACTTAACATCGCCCGGCGCTGCTCGGCCGCTGGACTTAACAGTGCTCGGTGCGGCTTGGCCGCGGGGCCTTTCATCGCCCGGTGCGGCTCGGCCGCGGGGCCTAACATCGCTGGTGCGGCTCGGCCGTGGGACTTAACAGTGCCCGGTGCGGCTCGGCCGCGGGGCCTAACATCGCTGGTGCGGCTCGGCCGCTGGACTTAACAGTGCCCGGTGCGGCTTGGCCGCGGGGCCTTCCATCGCCCGGTGCGGCTCGGCCGCTGGACTTAACAGTGTCCGGTGCGGCTTGGCCGCGGGGCCTAACATCGCTGGTGCGGCTCGGCCGCTGGACTTAACAGTGCCCGGGCCGTGGGGCCTAACATCGCCCGGCGCGGCTCGGCCGCGGGACTTTTCATCGCTGGTGTGGCTCGGCCGCTGGACTTAACATCGCCCGGTGCGGCTTGGCAGCGGGGCCTTCCATCGCCCTGTGCGGCTCGGCCGCGGGACTTAGCTGCGCATGGCTCGGTCGCGGGGCCTTCCACCGCCCAGTTCGTCCGCGAGACGTCTCAGCGCCCGGTGCGACTCGGCCGCGGGGACTTCCATCCCCTTGCGGGGACTGTGCGGGTCGGTCGGGGACGAGCTGTCTGTCCATGGGCGTGGGGAAGAGAGTGGAAGTTTTGTTGCCTCCATCACAGTGAGGGGGTGTTTGGAGTCAGTGTGATGGACGTTATGTGTTGGGGTCATGTGTCTTGTGTTCTTTTTTGTGTGTGACTGCTATGTAGTTTCGTTCGGTACCTTGGCACCGAATGACAAATAAAGCTCTGTTGAACTGTTGAACTGTTGAACACTACCACTCTCATTAGTAGGCCGCATCAATATCGTTAAAATGACGGTTTTACCTAGATTTCTTTATCTTTTTCAAACGATCCCCATTTTTATACCTAGGACAACTTTTCAGCAATTAGATAGATTAATCTCATCGTTTATTTGGAACAATTCAAATCACAGGATGAAGAAAATATACTGGGAAGTTCCTAAGAAGGCGGGTAGTCTCGGGCTGCCTAACTTTATTTATTACTACTGGGCTGCAAATATTGTAAAACTTTTACATTGGACATATTCATATAAGAGTAAACAGGCCACAGACTGGGCACAGATGGAACTCTTACCTGATCCTCGACCGATGATTACCTGCCCGCTACCTTATAATCGTAAAATACAAATGACAAACCCGGTGGTTAAAACCTTGCTTAAAATATGGCTACAGTCCAATATTTTGGACTAAAGGGTATCAGCAGGCTTTTCCCGGTGCAAATAATCCATTTTTTACACCCTCCATGCTGGACACTGTATTCTCATATTGGCGTGGGAATGGACTGGTATATTTTTGCGACTTGTTTACTGACGGAACTTCCACTTCCTTTGAAACGCTTGCTGAAAACCATAATATACCCAGATCCCATTTCTTTAGGTATCTTCAAATACGTAGCTTTGCTAAAACAGTGTTTCCGCAGTGGTGGCGCAGGGGTAGTTGCTGCCTTACAGCGAATGCAGCGCCAGAGACACGGGTTCGATCCTGACTACGGGCGCTGTCTGTACGGAGTTTGTACGTTCTCCCCGTGACCTGCGTGAGTTTTCTCCGAGATCTTCGGTTTCCTCCCTCACTCCAAAGACGTACATGTTTGTAGGTTAATTGGCTTGGTAAATGTAAAAATTGTCCCTAGTGGGTGTAGGATAGTGTTAATGTGCGGGGATCGCTGGGCGGCGTGGACCTGGTGGGCCGAAGGGCCTGTTTCCGCGCTGTATCTCTAATCTAATCCAATCTAATCTCATTTCCTCATCTGTCCACTAAGAGCTAATTGGGCACTATTCTGGAGCTGGACCCCTCTGACAGGAAACGTGTTTCAACAATTTACACATTAATACAGGAATTAAAACAGATAACCTGGGACAAAACAAAAACGGCATGGGAGAGGGACCTGGAAGTAGAGCTTTCTGATGAGGGGTGGCGAGAGAGCTTAATTCGTATACACACCTTGTCGCTGTATATATGCCATGGGTTGATCCAATTTAAAGTGCTCCAACGTCTTCATTATTCAAGAGACAAACTTGTCAGAATCTTTTCTATCACAGACCCTGGCTGCCCTAGATGAGGCCATAGCCCAGCCTCCGTAGGACACGTGTTCTGGACATGTGCGTCTCTCAACAGATACTGGGGAAATATATTTGAGGTATTCTCCCATATCTGTAGGCAGACTATAAATCCTGATTTGCACACAGCTATCTTTGGAATACCACCCCCAAACTGTAAGCTTACAAATCTACAAGCAAATGATTCAGCGTTCGCATCATTGCTTGCTTGCAGGCTTATTCATTTTAACTGGAAGTCAAAAAAAGCTCCATCCTTTTTTGCATTGGTTCAAGGAGGTGCTCTCCTTTTTAGCCCTGGAAAAGATCAGGTATAAACGGTGCTAGGCCCAAGGAAACTTCGTTCTGACCTGGAACCCTTTTATAGATTTTATTGAAGATTTTTTCCTTTAACTGAAAATATTGTCGACACAGTCATAATCATTTATTTATATCAGTATGCTGTTGTTGCTATTGTGTAACATTTGAACACACAGACTCGTTTTTTTTTTCTTTTCTTTTCTTTTGGGGTTTTTTTGGGGGGGGGTTTTGAGCCTTGGGGATGGGGAGGGGGATATATATGTCTTGTACTGTCCTGTACTATTTGTTGGTGTTCTGTGCAAAATAAGCAAAAATATATATATTTTTTTAAAAAGACTCTGCACAATGAAATAACCCTCTTATTTATTTTATTTATCTATTGCTCTGTTCCAGTTTCTGCTACTGGTGTGATGCAATAGCATTTTTTTTGGCCGTTTCTACTTGGAACTACTTTCTCTGGCAGTATAATATTTTTCTAAGTGCTTTTCTATCTTCCATTGGCAGTATCTCATCTCTGGGGAAGAGAGAGAGGGACACACTCACTCTCACGGACACTCACACTCAAATACACTCTCACACACAACCACGCACACACATTCACACACACTGACACTCTCGCACACTCACGCACCCACACTCACAATCACACACTCACGTACACAGCCACACACACTCTCACACACAACTACACACACATTCACACTCACACATATTAACACTCTTGCACACTCACGCACCCACACTCACAAACACGCTCACGTACATACTCACACTCACTCACACACAACCACACACACACTTTCACACATACTATCACTCTCGCATGCTCACACACCCACACTCACAATCACACACTCACGTGCACAGCCACACACACACACACTCTCACACACTCGCGCACACTCTCACACACTTATGAACACACACACGCGCTCACATGCCCACGCACATACAATAACACACACATACACTCACACGCATATACTCACACATACACACACACACACACACACACACACACACACACACACACACCAAAGGTGTTTCCGGCCTGAATCTCTAAACTAAACTAAACTGAACTAAAACAAAAAGCCTCTTCACAGTACCCGATCACTTATGACCTGATGACATTAATAATAAAGTAAAGTAAACTAGAATCTTTACGTTTGAGATGAACAGTGTGACTGGTGGAATTAATGTACAGAAGGTAACCTAATGAATCTACACGTAAGATCTGCAGATTAATGTCAGTAGATCCTAATCTTTCCCATTTTAGCTTTCAGTGCTAACCACCCACATGAGCGCATCAGATGGTGGTTTTTGACTTAATTTAGTTTTGTTTATAGATACCGTGCAGAAACAGGCTCTTCGGCCCACTGTGTCCGCGCCGACCAGCGATCCCCGAACACCAGCACCATCCTAATCACTGGGGACCTACCTACAGAAGCCAACTTAACCTACAAAGCTTTCAGTTTCAGTTTTAGTTTTTTTAGTTTTGAGATGCGGCGAGGAAACAGGCCCTTCGTTCCACGGAGTCCGTGCCGACCCAGCAATCCCCGGGCACACGAACACTATCCTACACGCACTAGGGACAATTTTACATTTATACCAAGCCAATTAACCTACAAACTTCCCTTTGGAGCATGGGAGGAAACCCGGAGTACCCGGAAGAAAACCCACGTGGTCACGGGGGGATCGTCCAAACTCCATACAGACAGCACCCGTAGTCAGGATCAAACCCGGGACTCTGGCGCTGTGAGGCAGCAACTCTACCGCTGCACCACTGTGCCGCCCTTTTAATGATTTCACAAGTTCATAAGTGATAGGAGCAGAGTTAGGCCATTCAGCCCATCAAGTCTACTCCGCCCTTCAATGATCTATCTCTCCCTCCTGACCCCATTCTCCGGACTTCACCCCTTAACCCCGGACACCTGCACTAATCAAGAATCTATCTATCTCTGCCTTGAAAATATCTATTGACGTGGCCTCCACGGCCTTCTGGGGCAATGAATTCCACAGATTCACAGATCCACAGATTGCTGGTGGATTTTATGATTACCTGTCCGAAGCAGTCGGAGAGCGACCCAAGTTTGCAGAGGGGTTTGCCTGTTGTTTCAGAACTGATTACTCGTAGTCATTTAGTGAGTATAGAAGTTGGGAGGTCATGTTGCAGTTGTTTAAGACATTGGTGAGACCACATTCAGAGTATTGTGTTCAGTTCTCGGCACCATGTTAAAGGAAAGATGTTGTCAAGCTGGAAAGGGTGCAGAGAAGATTTGCGAGGATGTTGCCAGGACTCGAGGGTCTGAGCTACAGGGAGAGCTTGAGTAGGCTGGGACTCTATTCCATGGAGCACAGGAGGATGAGAGATGACCTTACAGAGGTGTATAAAATCATGAGAGGAATAGATCGGGTAGATGCACAGAGTCTCTTGCCCAGAGTAGGTGAACCGAGCGAGGACCAGAGGACATAGGTTTAAGGTGAAGGGGAAAAGATATCATAGGAATCTGCGGGGTTACATTTTCACACAGAGTGGTGGGTGTATGGAACGAGCTGCCAGAGGAGGTAGTTGAGGCTGGGACTATCCCAACATTTAAGAAACAGTTAGACAGGGACATGGATAGGACAGGTTTGGAGGGAAATGGACCCAAACGCGGGCAGGTGGGACTAGTGTAGCTGGGACACGTTGGCCGCTGCGGGCAAGTTGGGCCGAGGGGCCTGTTTCCACGCTGTACCACTCTATGACTCTATGGCTCTATACACAGCCAGATACAACACTGAGAGAATGTAGAGAGAACAAGGGCCACGCTGTTCATGCCCAGAAACACAGAGGCTTTTATTGTGGACTGAATCTGTTAAACAAATATCGTCATAAACAACACAGAGCACCACTTACTCACAGCACACACTGCGCTCCACATCTTGAACTTCAAATCCAGGCAACTCCAAGAAATATTTATCCCAGGATGTGAGCTGGGCAGTGTCCTGGCCTACAGTGTCCGGGCCTAAACTGTCCGGGCCTACAGTGTCCGGGCCTACAGTGTCCGGGCCTAAACTGTACGGGCGTACAGCAGCCCCCGGGCCTACAATATCCAGGCTTACAGGGGAAGGGGAGTTAAAATATTTAGCAGACCAAATGTGTAGGAAAGGATTGCAGATGTTTGGTACAGAGTTTGTACCTACTCGCTGTGACCGCCTGGGTTTTCTCCGGGTGCTCCGGTTTCATCCCACACTCCAAAGACGTACAGATATGTAGCTTAACTACTTTCTGGAAAAATTTGTCGTATCATGTTAGTGTGCGGGGATCGCTGGTTGATGCGGACTCGGTAGGTTGAAGGGCCTGCTTCCACTCCGTATCTCTAAACTGAACTAAACTCGATGAGATCAGTCCTGATAGGCATCATGTTCAGCACAAACATTGTGGGCAGAATGGCCCTTTCCTGTGCTGTGCTGTTCTATGTAGAAACAAATAACTGCAGATGCAGGTTTACACCAGAGATAGCCACAAAAAGCTGGAGTAACTCAACGGGTCGGGCGGCATCCCTGGAGAAAGAGAATGGGTGATGTTTCGGGTCGAGACCCTTCTTCAGACTGTGAAATGCCTCGACCCGAAACATCCCCTGTTCCTTTTCTCCAGAGACGCTGCCTGGCCCGCTGAGTTACTCCAGCTTTTTGTGTCTACCATCTTCATATTTGTTGGCTCTGCAAGAAACACAGAACGTTGTTCTTCGACATTTGCTAAGAACAGGATTTCCTGCCTGTCTGCGTCAAAGGAAATTCTCGTGTTCACCTCTAATGATTGTGGAAATAACCGAAGGAAATTTCCAAGGGTGTTTTCCCCCCAGAAAAAACAGGGGTGGAGTTTGTCATTCCTCTGGTACATGTAGAGACTTCACTTGCTGGGGTATTCCCCTTGATTTGAGAACGTACACCGACACACATCAAACCTACACTTTCATGCCAAAGTAAAAGGGACCGGCACGGTGGCGCAGCGGCAGAGTCGCTGCCTTACAGCGCCAGAGACCCGGGTTGGATCCTGACCACGAGCGCTGTCTGTGCGGAGTTTGTACCTTCTCCCCGTGACCTGCGTGGGCTTTCTCCGGTTGCTCCGGTTTCCTCCCGCCCTACAAAGTCGTGCAGGCTTGTAGGTTATTCGACTTCGGTGAAAATTGTAGATTGTCCCTAGTGTGTGTAGGATAGTGGTACTGTACGGGGATCGCTGGTCGGTGCAGACTCGATGGGCCAAAGGGCCTGTTTCTGCACTGTATCTCAAAACTAAACTTTCTTTTTGTAATCTTGTCCCATCCTTATTTTCTTTACATCTGATGTTCTACTGTTCTCTGACTTTCTACAGAATTCTGATAAAGGATGAAAGTTAAGCCTGTTTCTGTCTTAGTACAGTTTAGTTTATTGTCACGTGTACCGAGGTACAGTGAAAAGCTTTTTGTTGCGTGCTAACCCGTCAGCAGAAAGACAATACATGATTACAATCGATCCGTTTACAGTGCATAGATACTTGATATGGGAATAAAGTTTAGTGCAAGGTAAAGCAGGCAAGTCCGAAGGTCATCAAAGAGGCAGATGTTAGTTCAGCACTGCTCTCTGGTTGTGGTAGGATAATTCAGTTGCCTGATAACAACCAGGAAGAAGTTGGTGAGAGTTGTAGGGGAGATGCCGAACTTCCTAAGCCTTCAACGGCGTTGGAGTGCTTTCTTGGTCATTGCTTCAATATGGATGGTCCAGGAGAAGTTGTTGGCGACAGTGACTCCTAGGAATTTGAGTACCGTCAGTGCAAACTGGCCCACAGATTCCTCTGAGTCCCCCCCTCAGCGACCACTGACTGTAATGCTGTAAACTCGAGTATCAGAGGCGGCTGTGCATACAAGACATGACCTTGCTCTGGGATAGACACAAAGTGCTGGAGTAACTCAGAGGGACAGGCAGCATCTCTGGACAGACAGTATGGATGACGTTTCGGGTCGACTTCGTTTCCTTCTCTCCAGAGATGCTGCCTGTCTCGCTGAGTTACTCCAGCTTGTTGTGTCTATCTTTGGTTTAAACCAGCATCTGCAGTTCCTCCCAACACCTGATCTTGCTTGTGAGTGGGCTGTGCAATCTCTGGTCTGATCACACCTTGGTTTCAACATTCAATAAACAACTGAACAGAAGCTGGTTCAGAGAACGGAAGAGGTACATGTGGTTAGTTAGAACCCTCTCGTTAAATCTGTGAATTATGAGAAATTACTTTTTATGTCTGGAGTCGGTTTCATTTTCATTTCTGGATTGTTCAAGAAACCTCTGGCTTAATTAAACTTGAAAAATCCTTCAAAGTTTAGCCGCAAAATTGTTTCGTCCACTTTAGCTTATTGTCACGTGTACCGAGGTTCAGTGAAAAGCTTTTGTCGCGCACTAACCAGTCAGCGGAAAGACAATACGAGATTACAATCGAGCCACTCACAGAGCACAGATACATGGTAAGGGAACAACGTTTAGGGCAAGATAAAGCCAGTAAAGTCCAATCAAAGACAGTCCGAGGGTCTCCAAATGAGGTAGATGGTAGTTCAGGACTGCTCTCCAGTTTTTGGGCGGATGGTTCAGTTGTCTGACAACAGCCGGCAAGAAACTGTAGATGGACACACAAAGCTGGAGTAACTCAACGGGTTAGACAGCATCTCCGGAAAAAAGGAATAGGTGACGTTTTGGGTCGAGATCCCTCTTCAGACTGAGAGTCAGGAGGCACAAACTACAAACCTGTACGTCTTTGGAGGTACAGTGAAAAGCTTTTTGTTGCATGCTAACCAGTCAGCAGAAAGGCAATACATGATTACAATTGATCCATTTACAGTGCATAGATACTTGATATGGGAATAAAGTTTATTGCAAGATAGAGCCAGCAAGTCCGATCAAGGATAGTCCGAGGGTCATCAAAGAGGTAGATAGCGGTTCGGGACCGCTCTCTGGTTGTGGTCGGATGGTTCAGTTGCCTGATAACAGCTGGGAAGAAACTGTCTCTGAATCTGGAGGTGTGCGTTTTCACACTTCTGTACCTTTTGCCCGATGGGAGAGGGGAGAAGAGGGAGTGGCCGGGGTGAGACTGGTCCTTGATTGTGCTGCTGGCCTTGCCGAGGCAGCGTGAGGTATAGATGGAGTCAGTGGAAGGGAGGTTGGTTTGTGCGATGGTCTGGGCTGCGTCCACAATTCGCTGCAATTTCTTGCGGTCTTGGATGAAGCTGCTCCCAAACCGAGCTGTGATGCATCCCGATAAAATGCGGTGCATCTGTAGAAGTTGGTGAGAGTTGTAGGGGAGATGCCGAACTTCCTAAGCCTTCAACGGCGTTGGAGTGCTTTCTTGGTCATTGCTTCAATATGGATGGTCCAGGAGAAGTTGTTGGCGACAGTGACTCCTAGGAATTTGAGTACCGTCAGTGCAAACTGGCCCACAGATTCCTCTGAGTCCCCCCCTCAGCGACCACTGACTGTAATGCTGTAAACTCGAGTATCAGAGGCGGCTGTGCATACAAGACATGACCTTGCTCTGGGATAGACACAAAGTGCTGGAGTAACTCAGAGGGACAGGCAGCATCTCTGGACAGACAGTATGGATGACGTTTCGGGTCGACTTCGTTTCCTTCTCTCCAGAGATGCTGCCTGTCTCGCTGAGTTACTCCAGCTTGTTGTGTCTATCTTTGGTTTAAACCAGCATCTGCAGTTCCTCCCAACACCTGATCTTGCTTGTGAGTGGGCTGTGCAATCTCTGGTCTGATCACACCTTGGTTTCAACATTCAATAAACAACTGAACAGAAGCTGGTTCAGAGAACGGAAGAGGTACATGTGGTTAGTTAGAACCCTCTCGTTAAATCTGTGAATTATGAGAAATTACTTTTTATGTCTGGAGTCGGTTTCATTTTCATTTCTGGATTGTTCAAGAAACCTCTGGCTTAATTAAACTTGAAAAATCCTTCAAAGTTTAGCCGCAAAATTGTTTCGTCCACTTTAGCTTATTGTCACGTGTACCGAGGTTCAGTGAAAAGCTTTTGTCGCGCACTAACCAGTCAGCGGAAAGACAATACGAGATTACAATCGAGCCACTCACAGAGCACAGATACATGGTAAGGGAACAACGTTTAGGGCAAGATAAAGCCAGTAAAGTCCAATCAAAGACAGTCCGAGGGTCTCCAAATGAGGTAGATGGTAGTTCAGGACTGCTCTCCAGTTTTTGGGCGGATGGTTCAGTTGTCTGACAACAGCCGGCAAGAAACTGTAGATGGACACACAAAGCTGGAGTAACTCAACGGGTTAGACAGCATCTCCGGAAAAAAGGAATAGGTGACGTTTTGGGTCGAGATCCCTCTTCAGACTGAGAGTCAGGAGGCACAAACTACAAACCTGTACGTCTTTGGAGGTACAGTGAAAAGCTTTTTGTTGCATGCTAACCAGTCAGCAGAAAGGCAATACATGATTACAATTGATCCATTTACAGTGCATAGATACTTGATATGGGAATAAAGTTTATTGCAAGATAGAGCCAGCAAGTCCGATCAAGGATAGTCCGAGGGTCATCAAAGAGGTAGATAGCGGTTCGGGACCGCTCTCTGGTTGTGGTCGGATGGTTCAGTTGCCTGATAACAGCTGGGAAGAAACTGTCTCTGAATCTGGAGGTGTGCGTTTTCACACTTCTGTACCTTTTGCCCGATGGGAGAGGGGAGAAGAGGGAGTGGCCAGGGTGTGACTCGTCCTTGATTGTGCTGCTGGCCTTGCCGAGGCAGCGTGAAGTGTAGACGGAGACAATGGAGGGGAGGTTGGTTTGTGTGGCGGTCTGGGCTGCTTCCACAATTTTCTGCAATTTCCTTGGATGGATCTGTTCCCAGACCAAGCTGTGATACATCCTGATAAAATGCTTTCTACGGCGCATCTGTGTTTAGTTACAGTGGATGGCAAATGAAGATACGACTGAGGGCAGACACGAGTTTGGCAGATCCTTTTATCACAAGAATGCATGGGGTGCCAATGGACTGGTTAGCACGCAACCAAAAAGCTTTTCACTGCAGGTGCAGGTGACAAATATGCCAAACTAGCTGACTTCTATGTGTGGGAAGGAACTGTAGATGCTGATTTACACCGAAGACAGACACAAAATGACACAGCGGGTCGGGCAGCATCTCTGGAGAGAAAGATTAGGTGACCTTTTGGGTCGAGACCCTTCTTCATACTGAGAGTCAGGGGAGAGGGAAATGAGAGATTATGAAAAGGTACAAAGAACAAAGGGAATGGAGGAAATGTGGAGCCCACAATTGACATCGTACCAGTTTCACCGTCATCTTGCTGAGTTGCACTGTTTGTATAACTCGGTTTCAACTTCTCCACAGCCAACAATGGACCCTTGTGGGCTCCACGTTTCACTGATGATCGTTGCTGGCTTTGATTTGTCCTTTTGCACATCTTTTGTTCATTTGTGCTCTGTGCCTCTTCATATCTCTCGCTTCCCTCTCCCCTGACTCTCAGTCTGAAGAAGGGTCTCGAACCCGAAACATCACCTATTCCTTTTGTCCAGAGATGCTGCCTGACCTGCTGAGTTACTCCAGCATTTTGTAGCTAACCTCTATGTTCTTTGTTATGGAAAAGGGCATTTTCTTTTTCCGACGATATGTTTAAAATCTTAATATTGTTTCTGTAGCGTGAAGCCCATCCTTGATAAAGGAGGGAAGCAAATCACTACCAAAAGTTACCCATAGAGATCCCTCTCGACAGTTTAGTTTAGTTTAGTTTAGAGATACAGCGAGGAAACAAGTCCTCCTCGGCCCACCAAGTCCGCGCCGACCAGCGATCCCCGCACACTAACACCATCCTACACACACTAGGGACAATTTACATTTACACCAAGCCAGTTAACCTACAAACCTCAACGTTTTTGGTGTGTGGGAGGAAACCGAAGATTTCGGAGAAAACCCACGCAGGTCACGGGGAGAACGTGCAAACTCCATACAGACAGCACCCGTGGTCAGGATCGAACCAGGGTCTCTGGTGCTGTGAGGTAGCAACTCTACCGCTGCGCCATGGTGCCGCCCGCTGCACTAATGATGAAGAGTCTCCCCCTACTGGTAAGTGTTAGGGATGGCACTTTATTGTCACATCAAGAACTAAGAGTATTTAATTATCGCACACCTCCAGATTCAGGGACAGTTTCTTCCCAGCTGCTGTCAGGCAAATGAACCATCCCACCACAGCCAGAGAGCAGTCATGAACTGCTGTCTACCATCAGTGGTGACCCTCGAACTATCCTTGATCGGACTTTGCTGGCTTTACCTTGCACTAAACGTTATTGCCGCATCATGTATCTATACACTGTAATGCAGTTGTACAGGGCCCTAGAGAGTCCGCACCTGGAGTACTGTGTGCAGTTTTGGTCTCCAAATTTGAGGAAGGATATTCTTGCTATTGAGGGCGTGCAGCATAGGTTTATTAGGTTAATTCCCGGAATGGCGGGACTGTCATATATTGAAAGACTGGAGCGACTAGGTTTGTATACACTGGAATTTAGAAGGATGAGAGGGGATCTTATCGAAACGTATAAGATTATTAAGGGGTTGGACATGTTAGAGGCAGGAAACATGTTCCCAATGTTGGGGGAGTCCAGAACCAGGGGCCACAGTTTAAGAATAAGGGGTAGGTCATTTAGAACAGAGATGAGGAAAAACTTTTTTAGTCAGAGAGTTGTGAATCTGTGGAATTCTCTGCCTCAGGGGGCAGTGGAGGCCAATTCTCTGAATACATTCAAGAGAGAGCTAGATAGAGCTCTTAAGGATAGCGGAGTCAGGGAGTATGGGGAGAAAGCAGGAACGGGGTACTGATTGAGAATGATCAGCTATGATCACATTGAATGGCGGTGCTGGCTCGAAGGGCCGAATGGCCTACTCCTGCACCTATTGTCTATTGTCTATTGTCTATTATTGGCTCGATTGGAATCATGTTTTGTCTTTCCACTGACTGGTTAGAACGCAACAAAAGCTTTTCACTGTACATGACAATAAACTGAACTGAACTGAACTGAACTAAATCTTGCAGTTCATTGTGTCCTTATCTACCCTAATCCCAATTGCCAATAAACCTCTTCTACATTCACCACTCCCAACATCTGTTTTTGATTAAAGTGTTGATCAATTTTCTTGCCATTTGGGCACTCGAGAAAATCAGTTTCTGAAAATCTCTTAAGGATAGCGGAGTGAGGGAGTATGGGGAGAAGGCAGGAACGGGGTACTGATTGAGAGTGATCAGCCATGATCGCATTGAATGGCGGTGCTGGCTCGAAGGGCTGAATGGCCTACTCCTGCACCTATTGTCTATTGTCTAAATGAAATTTCATTTTTCTCAAGAATCCCTTTGGAACAGAATTCTGTGCTGGTAGTTACGTCCCAGTCCGCCTCTTTCCAAGCTTGATGGAGCTTTCTAGAATTACAAGGGTCAGAGATATGGGGAATAGCCACCGTCTTTCTCCCCCTGGGTAGTCGGGTGGACACCTAGGGGACATAGGTTTGAGGTGAGAGGGGAAAGATTTAAAAGGTGACTTGAGGGGCCAGATTTCTTCACACAGAAGGTGGTGGGCGTACGGAACGAGCTGCCAGAGGAAGTAACTGAGACAGGTACAATAACAATATTTAAAAGACACTTGGACAGACACATAGATGGGAAAGTTTTTAATGGACCTGGGCCAGGTACAGGCATGTGGGACTAGCTTGATTAGGCAATTTTAATGGGTTGGGCCAAAGACTTTGGAGAGACACCTCAGAACAGGCCCTTCGGCCCACCGAGTCCGCGCCAACCAGCCATCACCTCATACACAAGCACTATCCTACGCACTAGGTGCAATTTACAATTTACAGAAGCCAATGAACCGTCAAATCTGCGCATCTTTGGAGTGTGGGAGGAAACCGGAGCTCCCGGTGAAAACCCACGCAGGTCGTAGGGAGAACGTACAAACTCTGTGCAAACAGCACCCATAGTTAGGATCGAATCCGAGACTCTGGCGCTGTGAGGCGGCAACTCTACCGCTGCGCCACTGTGCTGCCCATAATTGTTATGATACAATGCTGAGAACTACATTCAGCACTCTGTATCTTCCCCTTTGCTCTACCAATTGCACTTGCATTTGACGTGATGGTATTATCTGATCTGTTTGGCTAGCATACATAACAAAGCTTTTCACCGTACATAGAAACATAGAAACATAGAAAATAGGTGCAGGAGTAGGCCATTCGGCCCTTCGAGCCTGCACCGCCATTCAATATGATCATGGCTGATCATCCAGCTCAGTAACCTGTACCTGCCTTCTCTCCATACCCCCTGATCCCTTTAGCCACAAGGGCCACATCTAACTCCCTCTTAAATATAGCCAATGAAATGGCCTCAACTACCTTCTGTGGCAGAGAATTCCACAGACTCACCACTCTCTGTGTGAAGAATTTTTTTCTCATCTCGGTCCTAAAAGCCTTCCCCCTTATCCTTAAGCTGTGACCCCTGGTACAGTACACCCGACAATAATAAACCTAAATCTAAACTTAAGACCCTCTTTCTGTGTTGTATAGTTCTTCCACTCCCTGCCAGTTCTTCCACATATTACATTCTCCTTCCTTGTCATCTATTTTGCTCGCACAGTGGCGTAGCAGGTAGAGCCACAGCCTCGCAGCGCCAGAGACCCTGGTTCGATCCCAACCTTGGGTGTTGTCTGAGTGTGGAGAGATTTCATGCCCTCAATGTCACCGTGTGGGTTTCCTCCCACATCCCAAACACGTGCGAGTTTGTAGGTTAATTGGCCTCGGTGAATTGCCTCCAGTGTGTCGTGCGTGGACGCGAAAGTGGTCTTCCATAGAATTGGTATGAGTGGGTGTTTGCTGGACAACTTGGACTTTATGGATCGATGGGCTTATTTCCATGCTCTGATCTCTAAACACAGTGGGCGGCTACGGTCGCCCAGCGGCAGAGTGGCTGCCTTACAGCGCTTGCAGCACCAGCGACTCAGGCTCGATCCCGACTACTTGTGCTGTCAGCACGGAGTTTGTACGTTCTCCCCGTGACCGCGTGGGTTTTCTACAAGATCTTCGGTTTCTGCCCACACTCCGAAGATGCGCAGGTTTGTAGGTAAATTGGCTTGGTGTAAATGTAAATTGTCCCTAGTGTGTGTAGGATGGTATTAATGTGCGGGGATCGCTGGTCGGTGGACTCGGTGGGCCGAAGGGCCTCTTTCCATGCTGTATCTCTAAACTTAGGAGGGAGAGATAGATCACCCATGATTGAATGGTGGACTAGACTTGATGGGCCAAACGGCCTAATTCTGCTCCTATCACTTATGACCTTTAGGTTTAGGGTAGGAGAGCAGTCCTGTGCTACCATCTACCTCATTGGAGACCCTTAGACTATCTTTAATCAGACTTTACTAGACTTTATCTTGCATCTGTACAATATGGATGGCTTGATTGAGTCTGAGGAAGGGTCTCGACCCGAACTGTCACCCATTCCCCTCTCTCCAGAGATGCTGCCTGTCCCAGCTGAGTTACTCCAGCATTTTGTGTCCACGCTTGATTGTAATCGTGTATTGTCTTCCGACCGGCTAGGTAGCACGCAACAAAAACTTTTCACTGTACTTCGGTGTACGTGACAATAAACTAAACTAAACCCCACACCTAGTGTGTAAGAAGACATGCCCGCACATCTCCTTTAAACTTTGTTCCTCGCACCCTAAAGCTATGCCCTCTAGTCTTTGACATGTCCACACTGGGAAATTTAACATCATCTCCTTTTAAATGTCCACCCTGGGAAATTTAACACCATCTCCTTTTAAATGATGAGATGTGCCAACATTTCACCCTTGGAACTCTCCAACCACAATTGAGACAAAGCAGGAATTGGGTCCAAAAACCGAAGATGCATTTGCTGCAGTTCACCATTTTATGGCATTGGATTGAAGATTTGCAAAAATTGCATTGATAAATGAGGTGAAAGAAATCCCATTGGTGCAACTCCAATGCAAAAAGCGAACGCCCGAACAGGGACTTGAACCCTGGACCCTCAGATTAAAAGTCTGATGCTCTACCGACTGAGCTATCCGGGCCCTGACTCATACGATGGCGCCTCGCCTATGAAAGGCTGCATCAGTTGCTGTTCGCAATTTATTTTTGTTGGGTGGGTTCTGCACCAAAAGAAAATTGTGCAAGTACATTAATTGCACCGCAGGCTATTTTCTGCACGCACATGAAATGCAATTGCGTGAAACTAGCTGCCAAAAGTTAGTTTCAGGGAAAACAGCCTGTGTGACATGTTGGCGGGCGCCATCTTTGGTGCGGGCAAAAGGGGGGGGGGGGGGGTTGACGGCTTACTGTGGCCGCCGTCCTTTTTACTGGCAAGCGGCAGTGGGTACTGGCGTGCGCCATCTTTGACGCGGGCATGCGGGATGTGGCGGCGCCATCTTTGATGCGGGCATGGTTGGTGACGATTCCTGGCGAGCGCAACCTTTGTTGCCGGCTGGCGGGTGACAACTTGCGGCCAGCGCCATCTTTGATGCGGGGAGTGGGAGTGTGGGGGGGAAGAGAGGTGTGAAGACGACTGGAGAGCGCCATCTTTGATATGGACATGTCGGGCGACGTCATCCGTGGTAGGAGGAGGGGGGGGGGGTCGCCATCTTTGATGCGGGGGTGAGGGCGACCAACGGGCGCCATCTTTCTCGCTGGCAAACTGCGGCGCGGTCGACGATGGCGGCGGCACAAAACAAAATGGTCGGGGGTTTATAAGCAGCGGAGAGCGGGTTCTGAGTCCGTTTTTGGTACTGGTTTTACCCTTATTAGATCGCTGGGCGGGAGCCTGTGTCTGGCCGGCAGGCAGGTTGCGCGGGAGAGGCTTTAGTTTAGCCGAGCCGAGCGAACGATCGGCCGGCGGCTGCACTAGGCCGCGGAGCCTCGGCCTCGCCTGAGGAGCGACGCCGGCGGGACGGACGGTGGGAGGGAGGGAAGGAAGGAAATAAATAAATAAGGAGGTAAGGGTAGAAAAAAGCCTGAGACCTGCCCAGTGGCAAGGACTCCCAGCCCCCGGGCACGGCCCCTTACATTTTAATTACTATTTCCCTTTTTTCTTCAGTTCTTTCTCCCTTTTATTAAGTTCTTCCCCTCCCACGTTATTTAGTTCTTTACCCCTCAAGTTCTTAACGCCCCCGGTATTAAGATATCCTTTACAACCCCCTGTTATTCAGGTTCCCCCCACCCCCCATCATTATTAAGGTCTCCCCCCCCCCCCCCATCATTATTAAGATCTCCCCCTCGTTATTTATTCTTAACCCCCTGCTCTTAAGATAATCTTAACTCCTTGCTATTTATTCTTTACCCCCTGCCCTGTTACGGTGCCCTGCCCTGTTACCCCCATTCTGTTATTCACACTGATGAGCCAAAACATTATGACCACTGACAGGCGAAGTGAGTAACATTGATTATCTTGTTAGAATGGCACATGTCAAGGGGTGGGATATATTAGGCAGCAAGTGAACAGTCAGTTCTTGAAGTTGATGTGTTGGATGTAGGAGAAATGGGCAGGAGTAAAGACCTGAGCGACTTTGGCAAGGGCCAAATTGTTATGGCCAGACGACTGGGTCAGAGCATCTCTGAAACGGCAAGGCTTGTGGGGTACTACCAGTCAGCAGTGGTGAGTACCTTCTGACAGTGCTCCGAGGAGGGACAAACCACAAACCGGCGACAGGGTGTTGGGCGCCCAAGGCTCCACGATGCACGAGGGCAACGAAGGCTATCCCGTCTGGTCCGAACCGACAGAAGGTCTACTGTGGCACAAGTCACAGAAAAATGTAATGGTGGTCATGGTAGGAATGTGTCACAACACACAGTGTATCGCACGCACCCTGCTGTGTATGGGGCTGCGTAGCTGCAGACTGGTCAGAGTGCCCATGATGACCCCTGTCCACCATTGAAAGCGGTCATAATGTTTTGGCTCATCAGTGTATTTTCCCCCCTGTTATTTAGGTGTTCTTTACAATCCCCACCCCCGCTCCTGCTATTAAGGTTCTTGCACCCAGTTATTAAGATAATCTTTTTCCCTGCCGTCTATTTATTCTTTACCCTCTCTGCCTTGTTATTAAGTGTTCTTTACCCTTCTCCCTGTTTTTAAGATGTTTTTAATCCCCTGTCATTAAGTTCTTTACTGCCCCCTTGTTATTTTTTTTTTACCCCCTCAGCCAGTAGTTAGATCCTCATTTCCACCCCTTTATTTGGCTCGGCACTATTTGGCTTGGCTCGGCACTATTTATTTGTTTTCATCCTGAGGCCTCGACTTTTAAACAAAATAGTCAAGAGTCTTAACTATGGGCAGGGGTTCCAATTTTTACCATTTGTGGTTGGTTGCCATTTACATTCTGTTATGTTTTGTATTGGGCAACGTGATCCAAGTGGATGGGAATTTTTATATCTCCTCTCGGCATATAAAAACAACTAGGTTTTTCTGAGGAAATCTGCAGTGCATGTGCAATCATCCAGCTGACAAGATGGTGTTGCAAATTGGTAACGGGAAAAGTGCAGTAAATGATTGGGATTCATGATCACTTCACTTAATGGCGTCATTTGCAGTGTGGCAGCGTCCAGTGACTTGGTTTGTGTAATTGTATCACTGTATTTTTAAGGCCTTTTGTGCAGCACCTGTTTATTGGGATCTTTTGGCCAAAATATTCTGCCAATTACCTCCCCTCTGGTACTTTCATTCTCCTTTACTTAAAAGTAAACTCCTTGCCTTTGATTGGAACATTATGCAATCTCTTTGATGCAAGCAAAATGTGTACCTACTCTGGGATGTATCTCCTCATTGTCTTTTAATTGTCAACCCTCCCCTAAGGTGTGTTTGAGTTTTGCATGGATGTCTCCAAAATCAAAATCTGGGCCTGTGTTTCCACAATCTTGACATTCTCTTGTCTGTGAGTTTCTGCAGTGAACATTATTGTGCAGCTATTTGCACAAAACTAAACTGATTTTTGGTGCACCGCTCGACAACTAAAGCACAACGGGGAGTCATTGCTCTTAAAAAAAACAGCCTAGCTTTAAATATTACCTTGTTAATCTTTTCCAAAGTGGCCATTTTGTCTGTTTTTTTCTTATTGGTTCATGTGTTGGTTGGTGCTCAGCCCCAAGTTCTGGGTGGAGCTATTTTTGTGGGAATCTTATTCCATGCATGGTCTATTTTTGGAATGCCAAGTAATTAACCAGATGCTGCATCTTTTTATTACCCTATCCTGCATTCAGAAGGGCGCCAGTTGCTCCTGTGTGTTGACTTTAAAATGTCACTAGACTTAAAAAATAATTTATGAGGTGAAGAACAGATGAGACTTGGGTGACCATACAAATGCTCTTCATTGAGCCGATCCATCGCAGAGTTACGACCCGCAATATCTTAACCACCATGCATTTTTGTGGACAGTTTTCAGCACTCATTTGCACAAGACTCAATGCCCTGAGCTGACAGGGGTGATTTTGATTGGGTTTTTTTCTATTCCTGTCAGTGTGTGCTATTATTACGAGCAGTTTTCACTGGCACCTCACAATCTTTGCATTTGTTACCTCCCTACTTTGATTTTAATCTCAATTCACACCAGTGTGCCAGGTGCTCCTTCTGAATGCAATATGGGTAATGTCTAATTTTACCCCTGGTTTTGTACCAGTGTTTAAAACCACTTGGCTAAGTGACTCTGGGGGGTATTAAAGATGGAAGTATTGAAACTTCCCAACTTCTAAGCTGTAGTATCTCCCTTTGCTTCACCTGATCCATCCATTGTTGTTGACCATGAACTCGTGCCGTGAGGCCGAATATTTGATTCGTATTTATCAGTTGAAGAATTGTGCCTGGGCCAAACTCCGACGTATTCTTGCTCCCACAGAAATGGGAGCTGCAGTACGTTCTCCTGATAAATCTTACGGCACCATCCTCTGCTCATAAGTCATCCTTGATAATACGGGAGACGTAGCTGTGACTCTGTGTAAAAGCTTTGTTTGCTTAATTACTCCGCAAGATAGCACGTCTATCTATGCCTTGGGTGAAACTTTTTTTTTTTGTGGGCCGTTTCCTGGTGTGCATTTACTGTGGCTTTTCTGGGACCCAGCACTGCCACTGTTACAGTCCCTGACACTTGGAGAAGTTATCCAGCCCCCAATGAGAGTATGCAGAGTTAATTTGGAAACGACCAAAGCAAATGGGGATACTCCAGTCAAATGTGAATTGGTTTTGAGGGTCGGGGATTGCTACCATGGCGAAAGCATGCAGTCCGCTCTGCTTACAAATTTGGGGAGGTTGTTTTTGTGTTTTTCTTCAATAGGTGCAGATGACCCGGAAGGTACAGAGTTGGACCCGTGTGTGTTTGGTAGTAAATATATTATATCACATCAGCCACACAAAAAAAATCGGTAATCCTAGGCAGACCGAGGCTGCGGAGACCCCTTGGAAGATTGTTAAAGAACGGGTTTATTTCCCCCATCGCCTGTAACCGTGTAGCTGGGCACCTGCTACGCTTTTGAACTTTTTCGGAGGAGTTGATTTTTTAATCCCTGGCTTCCTGCAGTTCAACTGAGCGGAAGATGGACTCTTTCTAGCACCTGCCCGTAGAGTATTTCTAAGGCCCTTTGTGTACGCAGATCGCAAATATTTCTGCCCAGTGTATGTGAAGATGGAGATGGTCGTTGGCGATTTATAACTGACAGATTCAGTGTTCGTTGGCCTGCAGGAGCATCTTCACTGGATGTCTGAGGACAAGCATCTCTGCAGCTGACCACTCACCAGGTACATCGACTCATCCTTTATATCCCCTCACTAGTCCAGTATTGGTTTAAACCAGCTTTTGGTGCACGTGGAATGCGCAATACTCTGCAATATTCGCCTGACTATTGATTTTTGTGGAAGACGGGCACAAAAAGCTGAAGTGACCCAGCGGGTCAGGCAGCATCTCTGGAGAAAAGAATAGGTGAAGTTTCGGGTCGAGACCCTTCAGACTGAGAGTCAGGGGAGAGGGGAACAAGAGACATAGGTGCGGAACAAATGAATGATGTCCAAAAAGCAATGATGATCAAGGAAAGATGGAGCCCACAATGGCCCATTGTTGGCTGTGGGGTAGGTGATAACGAGTTCTACAGTCGGTGAAACTCAACAGGACGACAGTGGAACTGGTATGACAACTAGGGTGGGGGAGGGATAGAGAGCGAGGGAATGCAAGGGTTACTTGAAGTTGGAGAAATCAATTTTCATACCATTTTTGTGTTAAGTAACTGCCCTGGTGGATATCAGAATCTTTGCAATATTTTATTAGAGATCGCAAACAATGAGTAGATAGACCCTGGTTTTGTATCAATGTTTGCAGTGTTTGAAAACTACTTGGCTAAGTAGCTAGGTGGAAGTATTGAAACTTCCTCATTCCTAATTTTCTCCAGAGAAGCTGCCTGAGGAAGGGTCCTGACCCAAAACATCACTCATCCTTTTTCTCCGGAGATGCTGAATTACTCCAGCACTTTGTGTCTATCTTTGGTACAAGCCAGCATCAGCAGTTCCTTCACAATTCTCAATTGATACTTTGA
This sequence comes from Rhinoraja longicauda, assembly GCF_053455715.1. Lineage (NCBI taxonomy): Eukaryota > Metazoa > Chordata > Chondrichthyes > Rajiformes > Arhynchobatidae > Rhinoraja > Rhinoraja longicauda. The sequence continues at coordinate 31,644,225 of NC_135976.1, read as the reverse complement.
ACTGCTACCCAAATACGGCTGCCACAACATGGTTGCCTCTGGTAGCCAGGGGTCAAATGAAGAGTGTTTAATGTGTATTGACAATGTTACAATGAAATTCTTACTTGCGGCAGCAACACAGGCCTGCAACCACAATACTCAAAGACAACATGCAATAACCAAAAGTAATTCAATAAATTATTGAAGTACTGTACTGTACTACTGTATTACAAGTACTTTATTACTACTGTATTACAAGTACTGTAGCAAAAAAAAACTACTTAGATCCTCAATTCAACCAAGACAATCCATACCTTAGTGCAGTGGTTCCCAACCTTTCAAATATAGCGACCCATTTTAGAACAAGCAATCATGAAGCGACCCCAACCCTTAAAATATCTTATATATACATTCGGTTTTTGTACAACAAACTGCCATATATTGCGATTATTGAATTATAGATTATTTATTCATAAAAAATTCCAAAGCTCCTACAAACATTAATTAATTGCAAATCAATTCAAAATTGTTCGAACACACAAATTTCCACCGTTATGTAAAATATGTTTATGAGCCGGTGATCGCGGGCTTGCGCCGCTAACGGCGTCCTGGTGCGAGTGTGGAGATGCCGCGCATGCGTGCTGAGTACAGAGTGAGGAGATTCCGCGCATGCGTACTGAGCACTGCCGGACCGCAGCGCCCTCTATCGAAACCTCAATAAGGGGGGGGGCATTGCTTTAAAACCTGTGTAACTTAAAAAATATGCGACAGAATTAAATAAAAAAATCATTTTCCAGCAGCGAACCGCATGCTGATTAAGGCGGTACAAAAATCGTGGCGCTACGGTTCACCAACATCGTGGAATATATATATATAGATACAAGATCTGAGTTTTAATAGTATATAGATAGATAGATTCATATCAGCTCAAAATCATTTAACGACCCCATGGCATTGGTGTCGCGACCCCGTTTGGGGTCGCGACCCACAGGTTGGGAACCACTGCCTTAGTGAGTCTTTTGTAGAGGCTATTTATTCACAAAATGTTGGAGTAACTCAGCAGGTCAGGCAGCATCTCGGGAGAGAAGGAATGGGTGACGTTTCGGGTCGAGACCCTTCTTCAGAAGAAGGGTCTCGACCCGAAACGTCACCCATTCCTTCTCTCCCGAGATGCTGCCTGACCTGCTGAGTTACTCCAGCATTTTGTGAATAAATACCTTCGATTTGTACCAGCATCTACAGTTATTTTCTTATACTACCTTTTGTAGAGGCTGGTGGTTGCTCTTGAATCTGGAGGTTCCAGCTATCAGACTTCTGCACCTTCCAGATGGTACGAGGGAAATGGGAGCACGGCAAGGGTGATATGGTGTCTTTGATGCTGCCTGCCTTCTTGAGGCAGCGCCTCCTATAGATCCCTTTGAAGGTGGGGAGGACAGTACCAGTGATGACTTGGCAGTGTTCACCACTTTTTGTAATCTCCTTCGTTCCTGGGCTTTCCTGTTGCCAAACCAGCAAGATGCATTTATTAAATTTTTCAACTAGTTTGTCGTCTTAATTATTTTAGTTTATTGTAGATCGATTCACATTGAGGTCTTAATATCTTTATTGAAAGTCACATTGAACTATTATATGCTGAGTCTGGTGTCTTCTGATAGGGTTCCCAGTCATCTTACAAGTCTGCTGCCTCATATTTGATTGTTTTGTCAAAACCCTTTTATTTAAAGCACGAAACCTCTCAGCAACTGCGTAAAATGTGTAGGAAGGAACTGCAGATTCCGGTTTACACCGAAGACAGGCACAAAATACTGAAATACGGGCGGCACGGTAGCGCAGCGGTAGAGTTGCTGCTTTACAGCGAATGCAGCGCCGGAGACTCAGGTTCGATCCTGACTACAGGTGCTGCACTGTAAGGAGTTTGTACGTTCTCCCCGTGACCTGCGTGGGTTTTCTCCGAGATCTTCGGTTTCCTCCCACACTCCAAAGACGTACAGGTATGTAGGTTAATTGGCTGGGTAAAATGTAAAAATTGTCCCTAGTGGGTGTAGGATAGTGTTAATGTGCGGGGATCACTGGGCGGCACGGACTTGGTGGGCCGAAAAGGCCTGTTTCCGGCTGTATATATATGATATGATATGATATGATAACTCGGCGGGTTGGGCAGCATCTCTGGAGAAAAGTCTGAAGAAGGGTCTCGACGTGAAACGTCACCTATTCCTTTTCTCCAGAGATGCCGCCTGACCCGCTGAGTGACTCCAGCATTTTGTCTAACTTTGTGCCTTTACCTGTACTGAGCCCTAGCCGATGAATGTAATAGAAAAACCATGTGATTTGCCTCGAATTGGCCTGCCTTCTCGACTACTCGTGCCACTGATGTTGCGTTTGAAACAATATTCAGTCATTGTGTTACAATATTGTAACAATAATTTGCTTTCTTGCCTTTTTAGTTTGGATAAAGTTTCCAGAAGATTCCAGAAGACAACTTTGCACCATCTCTCCTGGGGCTCGCTGAATAGCAACGGTTGAGAGTGTGGAGAAACTAGCAGCGGAAGTCTTTGTTTGGGAGGGATTTGTTAAACAGCAAACATGACGCTGCAAGGAGATGACTGCTACTTTTATTTTTATTCTACTTGTGCCAAGGTTTGTGTGTATCATTTTGAAGAGTTATAGTCATAAAGCCATACCGCACGGAAATACTCCTTTTGGTCTAACTTGCCCATGATGACCAAGATGCCTAATCTAATCCCATTTACCAACACTAGATCCATATCCCTCAACCCATCCTATCCATTTACAACGTCAAAGTATCTTAAATGCTTTTTATAGACACGCCTTAACTATTTCCTCTTTGGCAGCTCATTCCATGTACCTACCACCCTCGAGTGGAAAAAGATTCATATGAAATCTATCCCCTCACCTTAAACCTGTGTGCTTTGGTTCTTGATTCCCCTACCCAGGGTAAAAGACTCAGGGCATTCACCCTACCTGTTCCTCTCATGATTTTATACACCTCTGACATTGCTCCTCAACCATCTGTGCTCCAAGGAATAAAGACCGAGCCTGTCTCCCTACAGCTCAGCCCTTTGATCTTGGCAACATCCTCGTAAATCTTGTCTGCATTCTTTCCAGCTTAATGGCATCCTTCTCATAGCAGGGTAACCAAAACTGAGACAAATACTCTAAATGTGGCCTCACTAACGTCTTGAACATAACGTCCCAGCTTCTGTACTCTGACTGATAATGGCCAATGTACCAAAAGCCTACTTTACCATCCTATCTACCCGTGACACCAAAGAATATGTCAGTTTTAAAAGAGAAAGTCAAGAACAAGACTAAACAAATTTATAGTTCTGAAAATGATCAGTCAGGTTTTTGAAACCAGCAATCAATTGTAGATCAGTGTGATACAGTTGAATATATCGAATAGCATTGAGTTTATCAATGCACCAACAATGGGCAGCATAGTGGTGTAGATGCTGCCTTAGTGTCAGAGATCTGGGTTTGATCCTGACAACGGGACCTATCTGTACTGAGTTTGTACATTCTCCCTATTACTGGGTGCTCCAGTTTCCTCCATGCTCCAAAGACTTAGGTTAATTGGCTTCTGTAAATTCACCCTAGTGAATAGGATAGAACTGGTGTATGGGTGATAGCTGATCTGTGTGGGCCGGAGGGCCTCTTTCCACACTCTATCTCTAAACTAAACTAATTTATGTTGGTGTATTGATGACTGAAGCTCAAGCAGTAATAGCATTGTATGCCAGAGTTCTTTACCAATTTTGAGAGGGGAAATCTAATTGACCTGGTAACTGGCTTCAGTTTTCTGTATAACGTTCTACATCTCAGTGCTTGGGTGCCATTTAAAAAAAATGCATGCTGCCTATGATAATTGATTTCTTGGTGTATATTGATGCTAGTGTATTAGTGAAGCTGTTACTTTGCTGAACCTCCACTAAAATATCATCGCAGCTCTTCAGTTCAGAAATGATTATTCTTACTCTGATCATATTTCCTCGTGCTTTTGCAGGGCGACACTTGTCTGTTCCGTCACTGTGAGGCGGCTCTTGGCAATGAAACCATCTGTACTTTGTGGCAAGAAGGGCGATGCTTCCGCCAAGTCTGCAAGTTTCGCCACATGGAAATTGATGTAAGTTGTTGATCTCAAAGATTTTCCTTGAACAACTTTTTGTTAGGTAAAGGTAACCTCTTAGGGTGGCATGATACGCAGCGATAGAGTTGCTGCCTCACAGCGCCAGAGACCCGGGTGCGATCCCGACTACGGGTGCTGTCTGCACGGAGTTTGTACGTTTTCCCTGGGACCACATGGGTTTTCTCCGATATCTTCGGTTTCCTCCCACACTCAAGTTGCATAGATTTGTAGGTTAATTGGCTTGTTATAAATGTAAAAACGTAAAAAATTGCCCAGAGTGTGTAGGATAATGTTAATGTGCGTTTTCTCCGGGTGCTCTGGTTTCCTCCCACGCTCCAAAGAAGTACAGGTTTGTAGGTTAATTGACTTTGGTAAAGATTGCAAATTGTCCCTAGTGTGTTGGGTAGTGATAGTGTACATGGATCACTGGTCGGAGCGGACTCGGTGGGCTGAAGAGCCTGTTTCCGCTCTATATCTCTAAACTAAAACTAAACAAAATATTTTGATCGTATTGTACACACCATTAATCAAATCATTAATCTTTGCCAAGGAAGATATGGTCCTTGCATTGAACCCTAGGGAACACCAATGTGCAGCATTCTGTGTTCTGAAAATACAGCTGTTTGTCATGGTGTCATGCAGCGTGGAAACAAGCCTTTCGGCCCAACTTGCCCGCACGTCGATCAATGTGCCGCAACTACACTAGTGCCGCTTCCCTGCATTTGGCCCTTATCACCCTAAACTTATCCCATCCACGTACCTGTTCAAATGTTTCTTAAACGTGGTGAAAGTACCCACCTTTGTACCATGTACCAAATGACACCACTGCTTTCTGAAGTAGGGTCTCGACCCGAAACGTCACCCATTCCTTCTTTTCTGCGATGATGCCTGGCCCCGCTGTGTTACTCCAGCTTTTTGTGATACCTTCGATTTTGTACCAGCATCTGCAGTTATTTTACTACCACTGCTTTCCACAGTAGGTCTGTTTCTTATCTCTGCTGTCATGGATTTTCTCTGCATGCTTTCAAACCTTTATGCTGATTTTAATGGTTTAGACTTTAAATATGTGCAATTCTTTGTCTCCTGTGGGGTATCGATCAAGTGCAGGCAGATGAAGTAAGTTTGGCTCGGCGTTCTCTGCACAATGCCGCAGTGAGGATTCATCCTTTGTGCTGTCTGAATTATTGCTAATTTGTGGTTGGTAATCTTAACGGATGCGTGAAGTTGAGTTGTTTAAAGTCACTTCTTTTCATCAACTTTGCAGAAGAGACGGAATGAGATCCCCTGCTACTGGGAGAAGCAACTCACGGGCTGTACGAAGCTGAACTGTGCTTTCCACCACAGCAAGCCCCGATTCATTGAAGGAGTCTTCATCCCTGCCACAAAAGGTCTGTGCACTGACTGACTGCATCTCATGTGTTTCCTGCACCTACTTAACAATCATATTACTCTTTTTTAAAGCGCTTCTATTATATTTTGTTATATTTTATATATTAGAATATAATGTACATTCAATGATACTTTATTGTCGCATGTCAGGAAGTTCTTCAGTTAAACAGGGCACCGCGGTGACACAGCGGTACAGTTTAGTTTAGAGATACAGCGCGGAAACGGGCCGTTCGGCCCTCCCGAGTCCGCGCCGACCAGCAATCCCCTCACACTAACGCTATCCTACGCATATGAGGGACAATTTACAAATTTATCCAAGCCAATTAACCTACAAACCTGCGAGTCTTTGGAGTGTGGGACGAAACCGGAGCACACTGAGAAAACCCACAAGGTCACAGGTCCCAGGGAAAACGTACAAACGCCGCACAGACAGCACACATAGTCAGTATAAGAAAATAACTGCAGATGCTGGTACAAATCGAAGGTATTTATTCACAAAATGCTGGAGTAACTCAGCAGGTCAGGCAGCATCTCAGGAGAGAAGGAATGGTAATGATAATGATACTTTATTGTCGCATGTCAGGAAGTTCTTCAGTTAAACAGGGCACCGCGGTGACACAGCGGTACAGCTTAGTTTAGAGATACAGCACGGAAACGGGCCGTTTGGCCCTCCGAGTCTGCGCCGACCAGCGATCCCCTCACACTAATGCTGTCCTATGCATATGAGGGACAATTTACAATTTTATCCAAGCCAATTAACCTACAAACCTGCACACATAGTCAGGATCGACTAGGTCAGGATTGCTGGCTGACAGCACAGCAGAGGTGACCCAAGGTTTTCTCCGGGTGCCCCGATTTTCTCCCTCACTCCAAAGATGTGCAGATTTGTAGAATAATTGGCTTTGGTAAAAATTGTAAATTGTCCCTAGTGCGTAGAATAGTGCGGGGTGAGCGCTTGTTGGTGCGGGCCCAAGGGCCTGTTTCCGTGCTGTATCTCTAAACTAAATTAAACCCGGGTTTGATCCTGATTACGGGTGCTGTCTATATGGAGTTTGTACGTTTCTCCCTGTGACGACGTGAGTTTTCTCTGGGTGATCCGGTTTCCTCCCTCATTCTAATGACGTGCAGGGTTGTAGGTTAAATGGCTTTGGTAAAAATTGTAAATTGTCCCTAGTGTGTAGGATAGTGCTACTGTACGACTGATCAGTGGTCGGCGTGGACTCGGTGGGCCAAAGAGCCGGTTTCTGTGCTTTATCTCTAACGTAAACTAAAAGGTATATCAGATCTCTCATTTTCACTCATGAATGAGCTGTGATGTGACTTGCGAGTCACCTTTAGCGTGGAACAGTTGATGCCATAAATAGTATTTCAACTTTGAATTCAATGCTGTTTTGTCACGATACAGCTCCCTTGTGAAATCTTACTTAACGGTTAATTTGGTCAAATGAGCGTCACAATCACAGAAGTTATGGTATAAATACTTGATCATGCTGTTAGGCCTTTCAGCGGAACATTCTAGAATTTCCAAGCAAGGGCCAAACTGACTGAGTCCTCGATCGCACGATCAATGTACTTTCTCAAAATGACACCGCCAGTTCAGGCACGTGGCCCAGTAACTAACATATTCTTAAGGACAATTAACAATGCACAGTAAATGATCCTGCATAAATTGTGTACTGTGCTATCACTGCTGGTGTCAAAGGTTACGGGGACAAGGCAGAAGAATGAGGAGGATAAATAGATCAGTCATGATCATATTGGCGGAGTGGACCAAATGCCTCCAATTCTACACCTATGTTTTATAATCTTAAAAGATCAACATTAGCGTCCTTCCCTAATATACATTGAGAATGTCGTGTAGAGCCAACTTGAAGTCCTGTTGTCAAGTCTCATCATGTTTTCATCTGCTATGGATGCAGCCCACAGCAGTGTTCTAATTTTTGTAGATCTTTCGCTAGCGTGATGCTTGATTAGTTTCAACGATTACTCTCCCTATATCTTCCAGGTTTTCTAGCTAAACAAGAAGTGGCCGAGACGATTGAAGAGCCGATGGCACCTCCGTTGCCCATCAGTCAGTTACAACAGCCCAAAATTCCTATTCCGCCCAATCCATCGCCACAGGTTCGGGGTGTCCTGAAAATGGAGGCAACTGAGAATGTGCCAAGCCCCACTCACCCTCCCGTGGTGATCAACGCAGCAGATGATGATGAAGATGATGATGGTAAGATTGTTTTATCATTTTTTTTTCGCAGTTTGAGTTTAATTTATTGTCACGTGTACCGAGGTGCAGTGTTGCGTGTTAACAAGTCAGCAGAAAGACAATACACGATTACAATCAAGCCAATCAGTGTACAGGCACGGGAATAATGTGAATAATATTTAGTGCAAGATAAAGCCAGTATAATGAAAAGTTTTGACGAAAAATATCTTAACCTTTGAGTGGTGTTGATCTGAGAGGCTAGTGAAGATGAGGCTCTAAACACTCTTTGAAAAGTACTTGAATGGTGACTTGAATGCACAGTCTCTTGTCCAGAGTAGGTGAATCGAGAACCAGACGACATAGGTTTAAGATGTATGGGAAAAGATTTAATAGGAATCTTGAGGGGTAACGCTTTCACACAAAGGGTTGGTGTGTGCATGGAACAAACTGCCAGAGGAGCTCGTTGCAGCAGGGACTATCCCAACATTTAAGAAACTGCTAGACAGGTACATGGATAGGACAGATTTGGAGGGATATGGACCAAACTCAAGCAGGTGGGACGAATGTAGCAGGGACATGTGGGCAAGTTGGTGCTGAAGGGCCTGTTTCCACACGGTATCATTCTGACTCCATTGAGAATTTGGGCCGAAGGGCCTGTTTCTACGTTGCGTGACTCTTAATTAGCCTGCAGGCCACTGACCAGGCAGTGCCAAAAACGCCGAGCCCAATTTTGGGCACACAATGGGCTGAATGGCCTTGTGGTGCGATAAACATACAGATGCCTCTCGTCAAAGAGTAGGAATAAAATGGTCCTTTTCAGAATGGCAGGCAGTGACCAGTGGAGTACCGCAAGGCTCAGTGCTGGGACCCCAGCTATTTACAATATATATTAATGATTTGGACGAGGGAATTGAATGCAACATCTCCAAGTTTGCGGATGACACGAAGCTGGGGGGCAGTGTTAGCTGTGAGGAGGATGCTAGGAGGCGGCAACGTGACTTGGATAGGTTAGGTGAGTGGACGAATGCATGGCAGATGCAGTATAATGTGGGTAAATGTGAGGTTATCCACTTTGGTGGCAAGAACAGGAAAGCAGACTATTACCTGAATGGTGGCCGATTAGGAGAAGGGGAGATGCAACGAGACCTGGGTGTCGTGGTACACCAGTCATTGAAAGTAGGCATGCAGGTGAAGCAGGCAGTGAAGAAAGCGAATGGTATGTTGGCATTCATAGTGAGGGGATTTGAGTATAGGAGCAGGGAGGTTCTGCTGCAGTTGTACAGGGCATTGGTGAGACCACACCTGGAGTATTGCGTACAGTTTTGGTCTCCTAATCTGAGAAAAGACATTCTTGCCATAGAGGGAGTACAGAGAAGGTTCACCAGATTGATTCCTGGGATGGCAGGACTTTCATATGAAGAAAGACTGGATAGACTTGGCTTGTACTCCCTGGAATTTAGAAGATTGAGGGGGGATCTTAGAAACTTACAAAATTCTTAAGGGGTTGGACAGGCTAGATGCAGGAAAATTGTTCCTGATGTTGGGGAAGTCCAGAACAAGGGGTCACAGTTTAAGGATAAGGGGGAAGTCTTTTAGGACCGAGATGAGAACGTTTTTTTTCAGAGTGGTGAATCTGTGGAATTCTCTGCCACAGAAGGTAGTTGAGGCCAGTTCATTGGCTATATTTAAGAGGGAGTTAGATGTGGCCCTTGTGGCTAAAGGGATCAGGGGGTATGGAGAGAAGGCAGGTACGGGATACTGAGTTAGATGATCAGCCATGATCATATTGAATGGCGGTGCAGGCTCGAAGGGCCGAATGTCCTGCTCCTGCACCTATTTTCTATGTTTCTATGTCTCGCCATTCCATTCCTTGTGAGCGTTAACCTTGGGATCAGTGAGCAGGAACGGTGAAACGTTGAGTCCCACAGCATGGAAACGGCCCCTAGGCCCAATGCCGACCAAGATGCCCCATCTATGTTAGACCCATTTGGCCCATATCCCTCTAAACCTTTCCTATCCATGTACTTGTCCAAGTGTCCTTTAAAATAACACAATGCATAACATAAAATTTGCATATTGTTTGTGACCTATGTGGTCATTTAGATATGCCTTTGTGTTCTCCGTTCAAAACAGTGTCACAATAGCTGTTGCAAGTTAGTCGCTGATATTTCTTTCTACTCTCGTTTCAGATCAGTTTTCTGAGGAAGGAGAGGAAAATAAAAGCACTCAGGCTCCAATTGCAGAAGAGCAGAACGGTATCCGCATCATTTCAACTAACAGACAGACTTTACCTGTTCAGAAAGGTAATCCGGGCTCGGCCCACAAATAACCCCATAATGGTGTTTTTCTACATCAGCTCGATGTATCTCGTAGAACGTGGCACAATAAACCACAGAAACAAGTCCTCCAGCTCAGTGTCTGTGCCGATCATGGTGCCAAGTTAAACTAATCTCTGCCTGCATGTGATCTATACCCCTCCATTCTTTATATATCCATGTGCCTATCTAACAGCCACTTAAACGCCACTGTCGCATCTGTCTTCACCACCACCTCTGGCAGTGCGTTCCAGGCACCCACCACTCTCTGAAAATAAAAACTCTCCACACCTCTCCTATAAACGTTCCTCCTCTGATCTTAAAGTTAAACCCTCTTGTCTTTGCCATTTCTATCCTAGGTGGATAAAAGTTTCTGACTATCTACCAATCTATGCCTCCCACAATTTTATATATTTCTATCTGGTCTCCCCTTAACCTCTGACGCTCCAGAGAAAACTGTAGGGTATATAATAGTGTATATAATGGTCATTGTAACTTTAAGAACTGAGCACTAGAATGGTGTGATTTGTGTCATGTGATACATTCTATTTCTTATCTCTTGAATATGTATGAGTATGCACAGTGTACGACTGTAAAATAAAGAAGACCCACACTGGTTTACATGGGTGCAAACCTGCGTGGGTTTTCTCCGAGCGCTTCAGTTTCCTCCCACACTCCAAAGACGTACAGGTTTGTAGGTTAAATCGCTTGGTAAATGTAAAAATTGTCCATAGTGGGTGTAGGATGGTGTTAATGTGCGGGGATCGCTGGTCGGCGTGGGCCAAAAGGGCCTGTTTCCGCACGGTATCTCTAAACTAGACTCTAAACATGGATCTAAGTTTGTCCAATCTCCTTACTACTAATACCCTCTAATCTAGGCAATGGTCTGGCAGGCAAGCCTCTTCTGTGCCTTCTCCAAAACCTCAATCCTAACTAATGGAGTGATTGGAACTGCATACAATGCTGCAAATGTGGACCAACAAAAGTTTTATAAAACAGCAACAGGGCTCTTGTACTCGTGGGCTTATAACTTTCTGGAACTATATTTGCTACTGAGCTGAGCGTGACTGAGTTGCTTTTAGAGTTTAGAGATAGTGCGGAAACAGGCTCTTCAGCCCACCGATCCACGCAGACCAGTGACACTAGGGATAATTGTACCAAAGGCAATTAACCTATAAACCTGTATGTACTTTGGGTGTGGGAGGAAACTGGAGCACCTGGAGAAAACCCACGCGAGTCACAGGAAGAATGTGCAAACTCCGTACAGATAGCACCCGCAGTCACGATCGAACCCGGGTCTCTGGTGCTGTAAGGCAGCAGCTCTACCGCTGCGCCACTGTGCAGCTTCTTTTTGTTCTGAGAAATGGGATAGTCTGTGGCTCTTAACAAAGATCCTGCTTTCTGCCAGATGACAGTTTGGATTTTGGAATAAAAACCCTGGAACAGATCAAAAGGAAGAAATCCATGAAGGATAAAATGAAGAGAATAGGTAAATAGTGCTTTCTATCCAGTTAACTGCCTGTGCAATTGTCTTGTGGAGAGGTTAAAAGGGGGGCCTCTTTAACTACACCATTTGAGGGATATATAAACGATGCTGGGAGGAGGAAGAGGGCAGGATGCAGATTTCACATTTGTAATTCTCCAACCGTGTCCTCTTCTAATCATAGATGAACCCACAATGCACCCGGTGACCCAAATCCAAAAGTCAGAGCAGAATTGTGAAAATCTCGTCATTGAAAAAGAAAATGTAAGGACAGTCTTCCGGACTGTGACCTTATCTCCAAAGAAATGTAGGTATTCTCGCTCGCGTGTGAACGTTTTCAATGGAATCTCATTACAAGATGGAAGATATTTTTGATTTGACTAGTGTGATCCTATTTGATTAGTACAGGTGACAGGGGTTATGGGGGAAGGCAGGAAAATGGAGGTGGGAGGGAAAGATAGATCAGCCATGATCGAATGGCAGTGTAGAATTGATGGGCCGCATGGCCTAATTCTGCTCCTATCACTTATGAGCTTATGAAGATATTTTATCGCATAGCACTGTTTCATTGAACAAATTAATTAGTGCCATCCCCGAATCATTCCACTCTACAGGCGTACTATCAGAAACAGTAAGCTTGTAAGCTGTTCGGTAATTTTTTTCAGTCATATTTCATTCTGGAACCTTATTTCTGATTTTAAAAGCTTGACACTTGTTAAATTGTTCACAAATTAGTGTGTTGATCAATTTTTGCAGTAAATCAGCTGATGTTGATGCTGTGATTGATAATTGTGCTAGATTGAATTTGGCCTTTGACGTGTGGACTATCTGGAATGCCGTGCCTAGATGTGCTTTGGGAATGCATTCAGTATTAATTCTCATAAATGTACTCTGCTATTAATTCAAAATGGATGATTCGGAGTTGCAGTATTTTTCCAAACTTTTTATGTCATGTCGTCTTCTCTGCAGTGTTTTGATAGAATAGCTGTTTTTTTCTCCCCCCCCCAGTAGCCATGAATGAAGGAGAACCGCCTTTTAAACGCAGTCTTGCAGAAAGACTTGGTCAAAAGAAAATAATCCCAAAGGATATGACTGAAGAGGTTCCACATAAAGGTATCTAACATTCTACAGTTGCATTGCAAGCAGAAGTTGCGAGATTTGAACATTTCCTACGCTCTTGTAACTTCAAAGGAATGAAATGGTTTCATTTGTATAGTGCCTTCACAATCTTCACAGCTGATTATTTTAAAGCTTGCTTGTTGGTACAAAGTGGAAGGGCAGTCAAATACTTGGATCCTCATCATGATTCTTGGTTGATGGAGATAGCTGCTTGTTTAGGGGAAAGAAATGCAGATGCTGGTCTTGATCGAAGGTAGACACAAAATGATGGAGTAACTCAGCGGGTCAGGCAGCATCTCGGGAGAGAAGGAACGGGTGATGTTTCGTGTTGAGACCCTTCTTCAGACTGATGTCAGGGGAGGGGGCGGGACAATGATAGGCTGTAGTCGGAGACAGGAAGACGAGTGGGAGAACTGGGAAGGGGAGGGGATAGAGAGGGGAAGCAGAGATTACCTGAAGTTAGAGAAGTCAATGTTCATACTGCTGGGGTGTAAACTACCCAAGCGAAATATGAGGTGCTGTTCCTCCAATTTGCGCTGGGCCTCACTCTGACAGTGGAGGAGGCCCAGGACAGAAAGGTCAGATTGGGAATGGAGGGGGAGTTGAATTTTTTTGTTAGTTGCTTGTTTTATTTTTTGTGTCTTAATTGTGTAGCCATATAATTATTTGGTGGTAATTATTTGTTGTAGGTCAAATTTGGCTCTGAAATCCACCTCTGCACACATTTCCCCCAGATTAAGAAACTTCTTTACATGGTTCCCTTGATATCTACATCTGTTTAAAACATTGGGTATTCATAAACATGGTCAAAGTAGGGAAACCAAGCACCAGAGGACGCAAGTTTAAAATGAGAGGAGAAAGATTTAATAGGAACTTGAGGGGCAAAGTTTCACTTGGAGGATGGTGGAAGGAGTGACCAGAGGTGGTAGTTGAGACAGGTATTATAACATTATTTAAAAGACACTTGAACAAATACATGATGGGAAAGGTTTAGAGGGATATGGGCCAAATGCAGGCAAATGGCACTGGTTTAGAAGGGGCATCTTGGTCTGCATGGACAAGTTGGGCTGAAGGGCCTGATCCATGCTCTATAACTCGGTTAATGTGCTCTAGTTGATTTCCCAGCAAAGGAAGGTTTCTCTTTTATCTCCCCATGTCAGTATCTTTTTCAATTCTTGCTTGTGCATCTTGTGAAAATTGCTATTTTTTGTTTTGAAGCGGAGTTTGAAGCAACATTAAAGCGCAATCTCTCGGAGAGACTAGGCAAAAGGAAGATCCTGGCAGAAGATGCCCCTGAAGAGCTGACACACAAAGGTACATAAAATACTCAAAGTTGGGATCTAATCAGTTGTGCAAGACTCCGATTGTAGTAGTTGTGGTCAATTATTCGTGTGTTGATTAGCCTTGGCAACCCAGAGGTGAAAGTGAACCATCTAGTCACAGAACAGCAAGTCAAGCCTTAAGCATGCCCTTTTGAGATGCTACCTTGAAACAGGCCCTTTGGCCCTACCAACCATGCCGACCAGCAATCGCCCACTCACTAACCGCACCCTACGCACTAGGGACAATTTACAATTTTACCGAAGCCAATTAACCTACAAACCTGAACTTCTTAGCGGAATGTGGGAGGGAAACTGAAGCACCCGGAGAAAACCAATGCAGTCACAGGGAGAACAGACAAACTCCGTACCGACACCACCATGGTCAAGATTGAACCCAGGTTTCTATTTGCACGTCACTCCCTTCTCCTGCCCCCTGTCTTACCACCTTGAATGGTCAATGCCCATATGATGCTCAATGCTGTAACTTAACCAACATAGTGTACATCTTAATAACAACTGTTCATGCCTTCAAGTGAAATCACCTGCGCATGACTTTATTGCGTGGGCTGTGTAACTCATGAAGGTCTGTGCTTTTTTCGTTTCAGTTCAAACTCCTAGATCTATAAGGGAGAGGCTTGGTCTGCCTGCAGAGATTTCCTCTGTGGAACAAGGTAGGTAGTCAAGTGATTTAGTACTTGCCCTGTGACAGTCACATTAAAGAGTTAGCTCCATCAAATTCTCCATGAATGGTGTTAGATGTTGAGGTATGTTTTCATTCTGATTGAACCATTGGTCTGATGGCCTATTCTTGATTTCCCTGAACTGAATGAAAGACAAATCTATTTTGCAAGGCAGTAAATTGTGTAGACCACACTGAATAACAGTAAATATCCTTCCATGAACACAGTCAACCAGATGGATTTTTACCTCAACGTGCAATTTTTTGCTCCCTATTAATTGATATATTTATTTTATTCCATAATGCTTATGTACTTGAACTTCTATCTATATTCACAGATCCTATTCCTATTTGTATTGGGATTAACTCAACTATCTAGATAATGTTCTGATCCTTTTTTCAAGCATTATCTAACATAAATTTCCTTATCTAATAAAAGGAACTGCAGATGCTGATTTGCCTAAGAAAGACACAAAATGCTGGAGTAATTCGGCGGGTCAGGATGTATCTCCGTAATACATGGATAGGTGATATTTTGAGTCTGGAGGGTCCTAACCCGAAACTTGACGTATCCATGTTCTCAAGGTGCTGCCTGACCCGCTGAGTTACTCTAGCGCTTCATCTTATTCTATCTGTTTGGATTGACATAACGGTGTGTGTGTGTGTGAGATTTTTGCCTTCCCTGTGCCTTCATTTCAATGGTCTGGTTTCAGTATTTGGCAGCTCTTAATTGTAACCTAACCCATCCAGACCAATGGATTATGCATGTTCCCTGACCCATTCCAAAAGAGATGATCTACAGTTTCTCGTCCAACTGCAGTGGTGAAACCTACACCCGTGAACCTGCTGCTTTATGCTAAGATAATTTGTATCTGATGCAGTCCAATCTAATCTTAGCATCTTGCCTAATATAGGAATCGTGTAAAAGACAGCCCTGGCAATGCTATGTCCCAATATTCCAGCAGATTTTGCTTCCCCAAATTTTGCCTTTCTATTGCTGACATAGGTTTGGGAGAACAACTTGATAATGAGTATTGCTGTTTGCTAAAAAAAATATTGTGTACCTATCCACGGCATTTTGTGGGTTTTAGTCTTAGTTTTACGTTTTGGAACAGGCCCTTCGGCCCACCAAGTCCGCACTGACTAGCGATCCCACGCATTAACACTATCCTACACACACCAGGGGAAATTTACATTTATATCAAGCCAATTAACCTACAAACCTGTACGTGTTTGGAATGTGGAAGGAAACCACAGATCTTGAAAAAAAACCACGTGTACTCTTCAGATCTCCTCAGTAATTAGTATTGCATTGCACAGCTGCAGCATTGGGTACAATACAGGACACGTAGAAATTTCAAATGTGTTACACTTCGTTTGATCAGTTGTTAGACTCCATCCAGTTTCAGGTTGGCAGCCTGTGGAGTGCTATAAACGACTAAATATTTTACACTTTGCAGAAAAGCCTGTGCATAAACCAGAAGGCCCTGGAGAAATAAGGGTGAAAACCTTGGAAGAGATTCGCCGTGAGAAGGCTGCCAAGAGGGACCTCGGTGAGAGCAACGGAGAAATCGGAGTTGGCGTTGCTACTTCTAACACGTCTGCCCAGACCTGCAATTTGCTGGAGGAGGCGTCGAAAATCATTAGGACTGTTCGGGTGAAGACGACATCAGACTCTGTATCGAAGAAGCAGGGAAAGAACCAGGAAGAGACTGCAAAGGATAATCCAGCTGCAAAGCAACCTGAAGCTGATCCAAAAAAAGATAAGAGCCCTCCAGTTGCTAAAGTCAAAGGTGTGTTCTTTTTTTAAAAAATCTGTCTTATTGATAATTGGTATCAAGTTTTATGAAATAGGCTTTTTCATAAGTCGGCGACGTGTTATTTTTATTATTATGCATAAATATCCATTTCTCCCATTAAGACGTGCTGATAATTGTGCAGGCTGGTTGCTGTCATTATTCTTCTACACATCAGTCTTGTCCTGGATTTGTCCCCAGGAGCCTTGCCACATTGCCTTACATTCATCAGAGCATCCAGTCACTTATGTCCTAGCATTTCTGAAAATCTTCCCTCATGCTATCACTTCTCTGACTTCAAAGGTCTCCCTAACAACTAACATCTGATCATGCTGTTCAATGCCTCTCCTTGCTTAAGTTTCCTCGAGATATTGGAGAAACGAGGAACTCGAGATGTGTAGGAAGGAACTGCAGATGCTGGTTTACACCGAAGATAGACACAAAATGCTGGAGTAACTCAGCGGGTCAGGTAGCATCTCTGGAGAGAAGGAATAGGTGATGTTTCGGGTGGACTCAAAAAGTCACCCATTCCTTCTTCCAAAGGAACTCCAGATGCTGGTTTCCCAAAAAAGACAGAGCTGGAGTAACTCAGTGAGTCAGGCAGCATCGGTGGAGAACATGGATAGGCAACCTTTTTGGGTCAGCCTGTAACATCACCCATAATATGTTCCCATTGTTGGGCGAGTCCAGGACCAGGGGCCACTGTCTTAGAATAAAGGGGAGGCCATTTAAAACTGAGGTGAGAAGGAACTTTTCACCTCAGTTGTGGAATTCTCTGCCACAGAGGGCAGTGGAGGCCAAATCACTGGATGGATTTAAGAGAGAGTTAGATAGCGCTGTAGGGGCTAGTGGAATCAAGGGATATGGGGAGAAGGCAGGCATGGTTATTGATTATGGATGATCAGCCCTGATCTCAATGAATGGTGGTGCTGGCTCGAAGGGCCAAATGGCCTCCTGCACCTATTTTCTATGTTTTTATCACCTGCCCACATTCTCCAGAGATGCTGTTTGATCCTGCTGAGTGACTCCAACACTTTATTTTTTAACCTCTAGATAGTTATGACTATATATACTTTGCTGTAGACACAAAATGCTGGAGTAACTCAGCGGAACAGGCAGCATCTCCGGAGATGCTGCCTGTCCCGCTGAGTTACTCCAGCATTTTGTGTCTACCTTTGATTTAAACCAGCATCTGCAGTTCTTTCCTACATTTGCTGTATATATTTGTCAAAATTTCTTTGGCATAGTAAACTCTGGTCAGCCTCTGTGTACGTTATATCGTCAAATTTTTCTGTTAATTGGAAATTCTTATTTTTTGGGTAGTTGTAATGCTTCTGGGGTATAATATATAATTTTGTTTTTTGCCTGAAATATTATTATTATTTTTTTTTTTTTAACTCTTTGAAGCACAGGAATCTGAGGTGCGATCTTCTAGAGGTGCTAAAAACACAAGGGGAATAGAAATGGTGAATGCACAAAGTCTTTAACCCAGTGTAGGGGAATCACAAATGAAAGGACATTGGTTTAAGGTTAAAAAATAAAAAATTGAATAGGAACTTGAGGAGCAACGTTTTCCACACAGAAGGGTATTGGGTATGTGAAACGAACAGCTGGAGGAGGTAGTTGAGGCAGGGACGATAACAACATTTAAAAGACATTTAGCAGGTACATGGATTGGAAAGATTTAGAGGGATATGGGCAAACGTACCTGAAGATGGGGTATCCATCTGGGCCTGAAGGGCCTGTTTCTGTGCTGTATGACTCTATAACTCATTAAACTTCATGATCGTTGTGGAAAATCTAATCAGTGTTGTTTTACAGTGAAATGTCAGAAGGCAAGCCCTGATGAAAGTGGAATGAAGATGAAGTCGTTGGAACGATTAAAGATTAAAACTTTGGAAGAGATTCGACATGAGAAGGCTCTGCGACGACAAGACAACCAGGAAAGCTCTGTGGCATCGCAGCAAACTGAGAAGCCAAGGACCGAGGCTCAACCTGCCCGGAAGAGACTACTGAGAATTGCCAAACCTACAGGTGAGATGGCTAAACCTTGGTTTGATGTTCACTTGCCGCCTGGATACCAGCACCCCTCTCTACATTTTTAAACGTTGTATTTCTCTTATGCAGAAGTTGTCAAGCCAGAGAAGGTGGATAAAGAACCAGTGGATGTGCAATTAGTAGACAGGGATGTCCAAGTAGACTTGACAGAATTTCAAAGGGTGAGTGCACTTTTTTATTTTTTTTAATTTTTTTTAGAGATACAGCGCAGAAACAGGCCCTTCGGCCCACCGGGTCCGCGCCGCCCAGCGACCCCCTAACACTATCCTACACCCACTAGGGACAATTTTACATTTGCCCAGCCAATCACTTTGATGGCAGACCAAAAACTTGCTTCATTCTCTCAGTAGTACTTGCGTCAAGAGTCAGCTTTGTTTAATTGTCAACAGAACAATAAAATTCTTAGTTGCAGAAGCTTAACAGGCATATAACACGATACACAAAGATAATATATAATCGACAAAAATCCAATAAGTAACTCCAATACACGGACAAATAGTAAACTAAAGGTTGTTACAGTGATAAAAACAAACGTCCGATAGTACCTGGTGTGGTACTTTATTTGACACATGTACCGAGGTACAGTGAAATTCATTTTTGCAGACAGTTGAGCACAAGTATCACTATACATAAGCACTTGAATATATATTAGATAAACAACTCTGATACAGTACGAGTGTAGCAGTGGTACACTGAGACAGTGTACAGAGTCGCCAGTTTAGTGTCATTTTCAGTCCCAGTTTTGATGTAAGTGCAGGAATCTTGATCTGATCATGAAGGTCTGCCCTGGCAGCATTGCAGGGTTGGCCTGGCCAAAGGTATAAGTGATGGCCAAAATGATGAGACACAAACAGGCCAGGGAGCACTAATCACAAACTGTTCCACAAAGCTATTTTAGGAAAGTCAAAGTAGATTAATTTATAGATCAGACTTTGAAGTATGACATTTTTCGGCCTTGTATCTTGGATAGACCACATGTGGAGTACTGTCTCCAATTCTGATTGCTATATTATTTTAACATTGCAAAAAACAAAATTGACAAGAATATTATCTGAACTGCGAAGTTATAACAGTAATGAGATAAATTTAATCTGTTTTGGGGGGGGGAGAATTATAGTAAAGGAGGTGACCTAATGGAACTCTTTTTAAAGTTCAGAAAGATTTTGATAGAAAATATACTGTCCTTCAAGAGCAAAAATACTGCAAAACTGGAGGTCTTCAGTACGATTTTCGGTAAAAATTTAAAAGACATTTCAGTAGTGAAAAATTAACTGGTACACAGCATTGATACATTTAAGAGAAAGTTAAGTAAAGCAGTGGATTATGACAGAGACACAAGGATGGGATGCTGCTCAAAATAGTGAAAGGCCTGGATAGAGAGAATGTGGGGAGGATATTTCCACTAGTGAGAGAGTCTAGGACCAGTGGCCATAACCTAAAAATAAAAGGACATGCCTTAGAAGATGAGATGAGGAGGAATTTATTTTGTCTGAGGGTGGTGAATCTGTGGAATTCATTGCCAAGTCAATGGATATTTTTACGGTGGCGGTTGACAGATTTTTGATTGGTAAGTGTCAGGGCAAAGGCAGGAGAATGGAGTTGACAGGGAAAGATAGATCAGCTATGATTGAATAGCGAAGTAGACTTTATGGGCCGAATGGTCTATTTCTGCATCAAAATATGATAAATTAGGGTTATGGCAAAATGGTTTGCTTCTCACTTATGAATAAAATTCTGTCGCTTTAGCCTGAAACTAGAAAGGAAGCTCCGAGATTGCTGAACGTGCAAGTTAAAAGCTTTGAAGAAATACTGAAGGAAAAGCGCCTTCGACAACTACAGGGAACTGAGAGGCAGCAGTGCCGAACTGCGGGGACAGAGTTGACTGCAAACAGGACGAACAGCGAGAGTCAGGGTGCGGAGAAGCATAAACAACCGGCAGTTTCTCTGGATCTGAAACCAAATGACTTTCTTGAAGTTGAACAAGTGGCTGTTCAGTCGGAAGAAAACCTGATTGTTGCCAAACCTGAAGTGGCAGAAATTCCACTTGCTTTGAAAGGTATTTGTCTTGTGGTTATATTTGCAGTATCCTCTGGTTGTTCACCTCCATGTTTTTAACCTCTGCAGTTAACAACTTTTACAGTTGTTTTTAAATGCTGTTCCTAACTAATATTAAAATTGTCTGAAGAAAGGTCCCGGGCTGAAATATCACCTGTCCATGTTCTCCAGAGATGCTGCCTGACCTGCTGAGTTACTCCAGAGTTTTGGTTTAGGTTGGAGACGGTGAGGAAGCAAACCCTTCGGTCATCCGAGACCACACCGACCATCGACTGCTTGTACCCTAGTTCAATGTTATCCCACGTACAAACTGTGGACAGACAGCACCCGTAGTCGGGATCAAACCCGGGTCTCTGGCACCGTAAGGCAGCAACTCTACCGCTGTCACCATGTTGGCACTTTGTGTCCTTTTCTTTAAACCAGCATCTGCAGTTTTTTGCATCTAAATGTTAAAATACAACTGAAACACAAAGGAGAAATTAAAATAGTAAAACTGGAGCCCGGATTCCAGGATGATTTCCTTGTGGCATATGCAAGAAAATAACTGCAGATGCTGGTATAAATCGATTGAAGAAGGGTCTCGACCCGAAACGTCGCCCATTCCTTCTCTCCTGAGATGCTGCCTGACCTGCTGAGTTACTCCAGCATTTTGTGAATAAATACCTTCCTTGTGGCATATGGTGTGAGTTACTATTTTTTAAATGGGGTTCATAAGTAAATTACCTTCTAAAACTAAGGTTTCATAGATCAATTTGAATTAAGATGTAATGATGGCCTATTGAATTGAGCTAAATAAAAACACAAAATGCTGGAAATGTTCAACAGGTCAGGCCGCATCTGTGGGAAGAGGAACCAAATTAACGTTTCGGGTCAAATGTCTCTTTTTGTGTTCTTGTTTGTCAAAGAGTCTCTGACCTGAAACATTAACCCTGCTTCTCTCCTCCCATATTTACAGCCCGAGTTATTGAATATTTCCAGCATTTTCTATTTAGTTTGGGATTTCTACCATCTGCAGATATCTTCTAATTTCTTCTGCGCTGTGGGTTTCCTACATCATAGTTTAGTTTAGAGATACAGCGTGGAAACAGGCCCGTTGGCCCACTGAGTCCGCACCGACCAGAGATCCCCGCACATTAACACTTTCCTACACACAATAGGGACAATTTACATTTATACCAAGCCAATTAACCTATAAACCTGTACGTCTTTAGTGTGGGAGTAAACCGAATATCTCGGAGAAAACGGGGAGAACGTACAAACTACAGACAGCACGTGTAGTCAGGATCTTTCCTGAGTTTCTGGCGCCGTAAGGCAGCAACTATCGCGGAACCACCTGGTAGTTACTCTAGCGGATGATTGGGTTCGATCTTTGCAGTTGAAAGATCCATGCTGACCTATTTATTAACTTTTCATTGGATAGATTTATCATGCACACGATTGGATTGGGTTGCATGAATCTGTTTTCTGATTCTCCTATCTGCCTTGCAGTCAAACCCAAATTAAACGTGAAGCCGTCAATTGTGAAGAACTCTTGCCCCGTGAGGATCAGCCAGAAGCGCAAATCCCCGGACATCCATCCCACCACAGTTATGGCAGTCAAGCCCCTCAACACCGTGACCACTGATCTGGTGAACCAGCCACCAGCTTCTGAGAAGATCGTCACGGTAAGAATCTCTGTTATTAGCACGCTTCAGTTCATCTGTTGTAGAATGGGCTTGAAAATGGGCTGTTACTAACTTAACTTGAAAACCCCAAAGATTATTAAAGATGCACTTTATAATAATGCTTTTATTTCTTCCAGTCTGGGCCACCACCTGTCCAGGAAGAAGAGACAACCTCTATACAAGTGCCAGAGAAATCCCAGGGAAGGTAAGGTCTCCATGGTGTTATCCTCCACAGATAGTTTTAATTTCTGCAAGGTTTTATAATCCTTAACCTGCCTATGAAGATATCGCGGAGGGTAGTGAGTGCCTGCATACACTGCTGAATGTGGTGGTTCCGGCAGGCAGATAGATTAATGGTGTTTAAGAGACTTGGATAGGTACATGGATATGCAGGGAATGGGAAGAAATGGATTATGTGCCAGCAGATGAGTTGGTCTTGGCATCATATTCGGTACAGACATTGTGGGCTGAAGGGCCTGTCTTGTGCTCTACTGTTCTTGGTTTAGTGATATAGTGCGGAACCAGGCCTCTGGGCCACTGAGTCCGCGCCGACCAGCGATCCCCATACCACTAGCATTAGCTGACACACCAGGGAAATTTTACAATTTTTACTGAAGCCAAATTAACTGACAAACCTGAAGGTCTTTGGAGTGTGGGAGGAAACTGGAGCACCAGGGGAAAACCCACGCGGTCACTGGGAGAATTTACAAACTCCGTACAGACTGTACCTATAGTCAGGATTGGACCAGAGTCTTGGCGTTGTAAGGCGGCAACTTTACTGTTGTGCCACCATGCTGCCCGTGTTATAGGTTCAAGAAGACAAATGATCGCAGTTGACTTTACTCCTTATTTTTCAGGCTCAATCTCACTGAAGACAGCATGCCAACAAGCAGGTTGCAGACTGGTGTAGAAGCTTTCTCTCCTCCCCGATTGCCTGCTAAAGTTCGGAGGCTGAGCTCCATGACATCCAAGGCTGCAGTATTGGAAGCTGACTTTGAAGAACTAATGAAGGAATTCTCGGATGATAAACTTGAAGCGGAGATCGATCTGGATCCCGGGAAGGACGAAGATGACTTGTTACTTGAGCTGTCCGAGATGATCGACAGCTAAATAGCATGCTGGGTGTTCTTTTGGACCTGCTCAAATAGATTTGGACTTTTCTGGGTAATAAACAGAGACTAACTTGGACCTGCATTTTGTAATGGACAGGCCTGTCTATTTTTAAAGCTGTAAACATATTACTGCATCTGCATATGGGTGCAGACAAAAGTCACGTCTATTTTAAACATGCTGATACTGCGACCAAATTTGTTAATTGTGACCTCTTCACTGCTGGCCACACTTTCTTCTGACCCCAAATCCATGAAGATATCACCCCCGAGTTTTGCTTTAGGTGGTTTAAGGGGTCAGGTGATCTTTCTGGATATGCTTTTCTGCCTGAAAAATCCTTTGTTGAAAGATCTGTGTCCAAAAGCTGAGGAGAAGTACCACAGATGCAAACCTTGTGTCGTTCCTGAGGCCTAATCCTTTGACAGTCTAATCTCACTTGCCTTTGATAATAAACTAACTCCGATTTCGTGGAGCAATGCCGAGGTTAAGACCCCCCCCCCCCCCTCGGAAAAGATGTGAAGCAGCCCAAGTGCGTCTTTTTGTTTTGTTCTTACAAAAACAAAAGGAATTTGTTCATTGTTTTCACAAATCTATCATTGCAAATTGGTGCTTGGCTTGAGATCTGTATCACATGAAAGCATCTGACAACACAAATTAGAATCTCAAGACTTCCAAGTCAATTTTTGATGAGTATCTGTCTAATCTCAGTGTCGGGCATGTATCATTGCAATTTGTCTGTACAATACATGGTACAGGGATTCCTCCAAGTTGCATTGGCAGTTTGAGAATTTTAATTTTCGGTTACCAGAATTTCTGACAATGTTTCTGGATAGTATAATGTTACTGTTAGATGATTTTTTTTTTTTTTACCCTTCAGCATTTCCTCTGTTATTTTTGTCTTCTGCTGTCAGTCTAATTATATTCCCACGTTCAGTATTTTTTTTTGTGAAGTGTGAGTCTTTAGTGGCTTGATGAGAACAGTCGTGATGTTGGCAGGCCATTGTGACCCATGTCTATGAAGGTGATTTATTAGCTGTTTTCACGTTGCGTAGCACATTGCTCTTGCAGCAAGACGTCGGTGTAACAGCAGAGGGGAGAAACAAGATACGAGTATCCCCAAGTTACTTTAAAACAGTACGCAAATGATGGCAGAAAATGTGATCAGAGGTTTGAATTGAGACGGAAAAACTAGTCCAATCCTGAAGCCAGAGGATCGACGGCATTTATCGTCAGTGCGGCTAGTTTGTAAAGAGGGACGAGATATGCTTGCACAAGCTCCCGGACTCTTAAAAGATTGTACATGTCAGGGAGAGGTCGGAAAAAGATTTAGTATTGCCAACATTGAAATGCCCAACACAGACCATGGAAGTAAAACTGGTGTGTGGTAGCTTTACCCAGTCTACACGTAGCACACCATTGAAAGATGAATATCCCCAGGACCCCTGTCGTAAACCCCAGTTATCTCTTCTCACAGTCCATTTATTCAGATGGAATAGATTGCCAAAGTCAACCTGATTTTCTGGTCAGTGACTCCGCTGATCAGTGTAAAATTGGATGGGTGCAAAGAACTAAAGAACGTCATCTTCTCCCATGGGACCGATGAAGAGGCCTGCAAGGAAAAAAATCAGTCTTGAAATTGGACGTGTCCAGTGTGGGTTTTAATCGGAAGAGGAGAAACATAAAGCATTGCGTTTTGCTTCAGGGAGTTGGTTCCAAGCTGGTTGTGTTTGTAGTGCCTTAAGTTTTGATGGCTGACTTCAATGGAGTATTTCTCCTTGAGCATCTATTGATGTGTGCGACCAGGACGTTGCTGCTCACGATCTTTGCTCACCGGAAATAATTCCACAACTTGTGAGGATGCATTTAACATGGGGTAGGAGCAGAAGACCAAGATAAACGTTCTTGGTGCTGCAGAATTGGAAGCTGGCTCGAGCTATTCCACCCGAGCAGAGCACTTTTGGGTACCAAAAGGACCATGGAAATAAATGGCCTGGGAGATCACTCTGCTTGTTGGATCTTGGTCAGCTTCTTGTACCTCAATGTGACGGAGCCCCCGCTTTCCTAATTCGTAGAGGGAAGGGAGAAAAAGCTTTTAAGGCTTTTGTTTATAAACACCACAGGTATTTTACAACACTGAAGCACGCAGCCTTATGTTCGAGAACAGTTCCCACCCTGTAAATATTTCGGCTGCTTTTCAAAAGCAGCCTCTCCTATAAGTATTCTGCCGAAGCAATGCTATCAATCTCTTGTGAAACTTTGTAAATATTGTTCTTTTGTTGTCCAATTATGGTTCGGACTCGAGTTGACTAAAATTTGTGTTTAAGATCTGTGGGAGACTGTCTTGTGTTCCTAACGTTTCTGCCTTTTGACTTTCTCTAGTACTTTTGATTTTATTGTTTCAAACTGTACATCCATGGAAATGGGTGATTTATTTATGACTGTATGCAGACACCAAAATATAATAATTTCTGTAATAAAGGGACTATTGTTCAATTTTTGCATCTTGCTGTGATTTGCTCAACTTCAGTAAACATAGGTTAAAAATAGAATAAAATGGCTCTGTGACAGATTAAATCATTGCTTTTCCATACGTATCAAATGTGAGAAATCAAGGTAACATTAATGCACTGTATTGTACTCTTTTCCAACATTGATTCTGTGCATTTTAATGCAGGAGTATTTACTTTGCTTACGACAATCATCAGTTAGGATGATTTTGTTTTAATGTGTTACCCTTGAATATTAAACAGTTTCATCAATTTGCAATGTGTTACACAATTTAACATTCATAGTGTAAGTTAGAATGACCTTTTTTATCAAGAATTGCTGTTTTCCCCTCAGTAAAATGTAAAATGGTCATTTTTTGTTCCACGTTCAATGGTCTGCTCAAACTTGCATGACTAGTCTAGCTGTGGAACGCATTAAAATCCAATCTACCAAGCAGCTTTGACCCACTGTAGTTTGCCTACTGCTACAACAGGTCTGTACATGGTGGATGGCTGGATTGTAATCACACACATAAAAGCTTTTCACTGTAGAGGCAGGAAACATGTTCCCAATGTTGGGGGAGTCCAGAACAAGGGGCCACAGTTTAAGAATAAGGGGTAGGCCATTTAGAACGGAGATGAGGAAGAACTTTTTCAGTCAGAGAGTGGTGAAGGTGTGGAATTCTCTGCCTCAGAAGGCAGTGGAGGCCAGTTCGTTGGATGCTTTCAAGAGAGAGCTGGATAGAGCTCTTAAGGATAGCGGAGTGAGGGGGTATGGGGAGAAGGCAGGAACGGGGTACTGATTGAGAGTGATCAGCCATGATCGCATTGAATGGCGGTGCTGGCTCGAAGGGCTGAATGGCCTACTCATGCACCTATTGCCTATTGTAATCGCGGTACACGTGACGGCAAACCAAACCAAACCAAAGACTTGACTATTCTAATGGTTTCTAAGTTGAACCAGGTTCCATTTAAGAGCTTGTCCATAAATGCAGTCGATATCTGAACTTGCAGTGCAGGCTGTCGGGCATTAATTCTGCACCACGCCTAACTGACCACTTTCTCAGCAGCATGTGCTATGCAAAACCCTGACCACACTCCTAGCTGCACGCAATGGGCATGTATTCTGCATAACCCTGGCCACACACACTCCCAGCTGCAAGCAGCAGACATGCACCCTACACCATGCATAACTGGCTACTCCAAACTGCATGTTGTCTGTACCCTGGCCATTTTAAGCTGCATGCACCCTGCACAACTCTGGCCACTCTGTGCTGCATGCACCCTGCACAATGGCCACCCTCAGCCGCATGCACCCTGCACAACTCTGGCCACCCTCAGCCGCATGCACCCTGCACAACTCTGAGCCGCATGCACACTGCACAACTCTGGCCACACTGAGATGCCTGCACCCTGCACAACTCTGGCCACACTGAGAGGCCTGCACCCTGCACAACTCTGGCCACTCTGAGCTGCCTGCACCCTGCACAACTCTGGCCACTCTGAGATGCCTGCACCCTGCACAACTCTGGCCACACAGATGCCTGCACTCTGCACAACTCTGGCCACTGAGCTCCCTGCACAACTCTGGCCATTGAGCTGCCTGTACCCGGCACCACTCTGGCCACTGTGAGCTGCCTGCACCCTGCACCACTCTGGCCATTGAGCTGCCAGCACCCACCACCACTCTGGCCACACTGAGCTGCCTGCACCCAGCACCCTGCACAACTCTGTCCACTGTGAGTTGCCTGCACCCAGCACCACTCTGGCCACACTGAGCTGCCTGCACCACTGTGAGCTGCCTGCTGCCTGCACCCTGCACCACTCTGGCCATTGAGCTGCCTGCACCCAGCACCACTCTGGCCACACTGAGCTGCCTGCACCCTGCTCCCTCCACCTTGTTGTTGCTGCAGCTGGAGGAGGCCCCCCCCCCCTGGCCGGGGGTGACGTCAGCTCCCACAACCCCCCGCGCGGGCGGGACGGAGGCCGCGCGTCGGCGCCATTTTGCGGCGGGTCGTGTGTCGGGTCCGGGCGGTGAGGGAGCGGCGGCGTCATGGCGTACCGCGGGCAGGCGCCGAAGGTGCAGAAAGTGATGGTGCAGCCCATCGTATCCTTCACAGCGAGCGGCCGGAGCGGGAGCGGGAGCGGGAGCGGGAGCGGGCCTAGAGCCTCCATCTGCCCCCTCATCTCTCTTATCTCTCTCTTCCTCTACTCCTTCTATCCTCTCCCTCGCTCTATTTCTCTCTCTCTCCCTCCCCATCTCTCCCCCTCCCCATCTCTCCCCCCCTCCCCATCTCTCTCCCCCTCCCCATCTCTCTCCCCCTCCCCTCACCATATCTCTCTCCCCCTCCCCATCTCTCCCCCCCTCCCCATCTCTCTCCCTCTCCCCATCTCTCCCCCCTCCCCTCACCATATCTCTCTCCCCCTCCCCATCTCTCCCCCCCTCCCCATCTCTCCCCCCCTCCCCATCTCTCTCCCCCTCCCCTCACCATATCTCTCTCCCCCTCCCCATCTCTCTCCCTCTCCCCCCCCTCCCCTCCCCATCTCTCCCCCCCTCCCCATCTCTCCCCCCTCCCCTCACCATATCTCTCTCCCCCTCCCCATCTCTCTCCCTCTCCCCCCCTCCCCTCCCCATCTCTCCCCCCCTCCCCATCTCTCCCCCCTCCCCTCACCATATCTCTCTCCCCCTCCCCATCTCTCCCCCCCTGCCCATCTCTCTCCCCTCACCATATCTCTCTCCCCCTCCCCATCTCTCCCCCCCTCACCATCTCTCTCCCTCTCCCCATCTCTCTCCCCCTCCCCATCTCTCTCCCCCCCTCCCCATCTCTCTCCCTCTCCCCATCTCTCTCCCTCTCCTCGTCTCTCTCCCCCTCCCCTCACCATATCTCTCCCCCCCATTTCTCTCTGCTCTCCCCCTTCCACGTCTCTCTCCCCTCACTCTCTGCCTTGATTTCTCTGGAGTATCAAGAGCCGAAGGGTGACCCGATAGAAGTTTATTACATTATGTGAGGCATTGTTGGAGTAAGCAGTTTTTTCCCCCAGGGAGGAATTATCAAAGACTAGAGCACATGGCTTTATGGTGAAAAGTGAGGGAGATTTCTGAGACAATATTTTTTTTTTACGCAGAGAGAACGTGCTAGCAGGAAGTGTGAGAGCAGATACAGTAGCAGCGTTTAAGATTAATTTGGACAGGAAGATGAACATGTGGGGAGTGGACGAGTGTAGACCACGTTCAGGCAGGTGGGATTAGTTTAACTCGGCATCATGCATAAAATGGACACTGGCCCAGTGATTTAATGAAGGTTTAGGTATAGGTTTATTATTGTCATGTGTGTCAAGGTACAGTGAAAAGCTTTGTTTTGTATGCTATCTAGTCATATCAGATTATATTTTACATAAACCTCAAATACACCAAGAAGCATGTCAGTACATCTTGGGTAATTGTAGGTATGAATCTACATTATAGTGTCTGTAATTGAATGTGTAGGAAGGAACTGCAGATGCTGGTTTACACTGAAGATAGGCACAAAACTCAACGGGTCAGGCTGCATCTCCAGAGATAAGAAATCAGTGACATTTTGGGTTGAGACCCTTCCTCAAACTGAGAGTTAAGAGAGGGGGGAAACAAAGATAAAAGGTACAAAGAACAAATGAAGGAACGGTGTGAAAAGAACACAAAGGCAGGCAGATTGTACAGGTCCACCACAAATCTTCCGGCAACTTGTGGTACGGCATCTTATTTAGATTTAGAGATACAGTGCGGAAACCGGCCCTTCGGCCCACCGAGTCCACGCCGCCCAGCGATCCCGCACATTAACACTATCCTACACACACTAGGGACAATTTTTACATTTACCCAGTCAATTAACCTACATACCTGTACGTCTTTGGAGTGTGGGAGGAAACTGAATATCTCGGAGAAACCCCACGCAGGTCACGGGGAGAACGTACAAACTCCGTACAGACGGCGCCCGTAGTCAGGATCGAACCTGAGTCTCCGGCACTGCATTCGCTGTAAGGCAGCAACTCTACCGCTGCGCCACCGTGCCGCCAAAATCATGAGAGCACACTTGAACATGCCCGTGGTCGACTGTGGTATCATTGGACTCCTCTTGGAGGCCATGACCTCTGTGGGTCCTGCAAAAAGGATCATTCAGAAAGGCTCTTTAACCAAGGATGGTGGAAAATCAGTGAAGGACCGACCTGTACTAAAGTGACAACCATCTTACATACTGATTGATTTCGGGACCATGTTATGAATGAATAAGTTTATTGGCCAAGTATGTACACATACAAGGAATGTGCCTTGGTGCTCCGCTCGCAAGTAACAACACGAACATACAGTAAACAATTAAGAATAAGCATAAAACATTAAGAATACATCATTGTAGATCTATACTATGTATTTATTTTTTCTCGTGTGTAATCATGCTCCTTAACTGCACCTTTACAGAACCTTATTTTCAGATACCTTCAGAATGTAAGTATACATTTTTGGCACAATCAAATATTGTAACGTTGCAATTCCAGCTAATTATAAGGCCGGGGAGTTTCCAACTGATTACAACTGGTAGAATTGTTTAGCAAATAAATCTTAAAACCTTGCAGACTTGACTGTATTCAAAGATTATGGGCTCATCCTATTCAGTGGATGTAATAACAGGAACTGCAGATACTGCTTTAAACCAGATGGACACACAATGCTGGAGTAACTCAGTGAGTGATGAGAGGGAGGGGTGAAGATGGGGCGGAAAGGAAGAAAGAGAAGGGGGTGTGGAAGGGCGACAGAGAGGGAGGAGAAGGATGGGGAAGAGGGTGGGGAGCAGTGGAAGCACGAGGTGCTGCCTGACCCGTTGAGTTACTCCAGCGTTTTGTGTCTCCTATGCTGTGGACTTCACCATATGACACAAACCTTTCAGTCCTTGTCACTTTGCTAAGAAGTACTGATTCATTAAAACATTCACAATATATTTTTAAAAACCGATGTTTCTCGCTTAAAATGCCTTTTTTTAAATTTTGTAGCGGTCACGAATCCAAGTGTGGTTATATGAACAAGTCAACATGAGGATAGAGGGCTGTATAATTGTAAGTATCAATTGTCAGGAGTGCTTAATTGTCTTATGTACTGACAACAGAACGGCAACTTTCTTACTGACAGTTTACAGGGAAAGACGCAGAATGCCGGAATAACTCAGCGGCTTAGGCAGCATGTAAGTGCTTTCCGTGTTCTCTGATGGACCTGACCCACTGAGTTACTCCAGCACTTTTGTGTCATTTTGTTGCCTGTAGGATAGCACTGGGAGAAGATGGCAGGAATGAACTCGATCAGGGAATATCTGCCGGGGTCAATTCTTGGGCTGAATCCCTAAATCCTAAAGGGCGGCACGATGGCGTAGCGGTAGAGCGACTGCCTTACAGCGCCAGAGACATGGGTTGTCTCCTGACTTATCTGCTTGTCTGTACGGAGTTTGTACATTCTCCCCGTGACCTGCGTGGGTTTTCTCCAAGATTTTTGGTTTCCTCCCACACCCCAAAGACGTACAGGTTTGTAAGTTAATTGACGGTTACAAATGTAATATTGTCCCTAGGGGTAGTGTTAATATGCGGGGATCGCTGGTCGGCGTAGACTCGGTGGGCCGAAGGGCCTGTTTCCACACTGTATCTCTAAACTAAAAGCACTAAACTAAACCCAGCTGGTTAACTCGTGGTTTCACTTTAGTTGCAAACAGATCTTTATCACCCGAGCATTTTTAATTGTTCTCAGTTTGTTAAATCAACATTGTTAAGTGAAAGTCTAAGCCAATACGGGTGCTCCTCAACTTACGATGGGGTTACGATCCCAGAAACCCATCGCAAACCAAAAATATCGTAAGTCGAAATGCATTTAATGCACTTGATCATTAATGCATTTAATGTACCTGACGGAAGTGAGTTGCGGCGAGCTGCCGTTTGCACCATTGCAAAGTTGAAATATCGTGAGTCGAAGCATCGTAAACCGGGGAGCATCTATCTGTAACACTGACTGTCTATAGGGATTGTTGAACACCACAGAACAGTCAATACCCTGTTGGCCTGTTGATTATTTCATCCTCAATCAATTGGAAGTAATAGACACACTGAATGTTTCAGACTGCTCTTGTTTTTCAATGTTCTTGGGACATGGAATTGATTTGATTAGTGTTTAAAAAAATCCCAGAACACTAGTTAAATGGAAGACTTGAATAATGCAAGCATCGCTGACTGATTTTATTACCACTAATGTCACTGATTATCGCCCATAATCACAGTGGCGGCATAGTAACGCAGCGGTAGAGTTGCCGCCACACAACTCCAGAGGCTCGGGTTCGATCCTGACCTCGTGTGCTGTCTGTGTGGAGTTCACACGTTCTCCCTGTGATTGTGGTGGTTTCCTCTGGGTGCTCCAGTTTCCTCCCACATCCCAAGGTCGTCTGGGTTTGCAGGTTAATTGGTCTCTGTAAACTGCCCCCCGTGTGTAATAGATGCGAAAATGGGACAGCATAGAAGCAATGTGAATGGGTGATCGATGGTCGGCGTGGACTCGGTGGGCCACAAGGCTGCTTCCATGCTGTATCTCAAACAAAACTAAATCTCAACATTCATCTCTGCTGGGATGCAGAAGGAGACAGTTGAGAAAGAAAGAAAAAAAGCTTCAATATGTTTGCTTCTCTGTTTCAATAATTGCAGAATCCTCTGATTTAAAATCCATCAGTTTGCACCACAAACACAGGAGCAAACCTAATGCCCTCTTAGTCCGATGTTGCCCTAGATGTTGATCTGATTTGTGGTTCAAAGCTGCACTATGAATTTGACGAGTGATAGTTCTGCCTATGATTTCTGTGTAGTTGCACATAATTAATGCCTCTCTTTTTCCAGGGTTTTGATGAGTACATGAACCTTGTTTTGGACGATGCAGAGGAAATTCATATGAAATCTAAAGCAAGGAAACCACTGGGTAAGTAGACTCGTATAACCTTTCATTACCATATCTCCAGAGACACAAAGTGCTGGACTACCTCAGCTGGTCAGGCTACCTCTGGAGAACAGGATTGGTGACGTTTCAGGTCTGAAGAATGGTTCCGACCCGAATCATCACCAATTTGTGTTCTCTGGAGATGCTGGCTGACCTGCTGAGTTAGTCCAGCACTTTGTATCTTTTTTTACCAACCAGCATCTGCAGTTCCTTGTTTCTATATCTCCAGTGGTATGGAAATGTCTGGAAGAGAGGAAAGCCAGTCAATTGATAGGTGGAAAGACAGAGTGCTGGAGTAACTCAGCAGGTCAGGCAGCATCTCTGGCGAATGTGGATAGGTAACGTTTCGGGTTCCAACCTAACAAGTCACCTATCCATTTTCTCCACAGATGCAGCCTGACCCGCTGAGCTATTCCAGCAGTGTTTTACACAAGATTCCAGCATGGATTGAGATTTCACTTTTGGAACGAGGCATTTACCTCTTCAGATTTGTAACCGCAGTTAGGCAAAGAGCGTTGAATTCTCTCCTTTCTGCTCGTAGTTAATTAATGGTTTACTGACATGCTGTACAATGTCCACACGATCTTCTTCACTCTACACTTAAATATAATTTGGTTATAAAATACTTGACACTGAACCATATTACATTCTTTTCCCTTTTCTCATGATATAGAAAACTGCTCCAATTGGCAATTTCATCAGAAATAAATTGTTAAGTGTCACTTATATAAAAACAAGGAACTGCAGATGCAGGTTTATAGCACTGAGTCCGTGCCGACCAGCAATCTGGTCGTACACTGGCAGTATTTTACACATTAGGGACAATTTACAATTTTACCAAAGGCACTTAACCTACAAACCTGTACCCCTTTGGAGTGCGGGAGGAAAGCGGATCACTCGGAGAAAACCCCACGCAGGTCATGGGGAGAACATACAGGTTCCATATAGACACCACCCGTACTCAGGGTGGCACCCGGTTCTCTGGCGCTGTAAGGCTGCAACTCCACCCCTGTGGCACTGTGTCGTCCAAAATAGTAGAGACATGTGGAGCTGCCCATGCTGAAATCCTGAGCAACGCACAAAGTACTGGAGGAACTCAGCAGGACAAGCAGCATCCGTGGAGGGAATGGACAGGCCACGTCTGAGACTGGTCATGATCCACCAACTGGGGAGGGTTTTGGAATTGTGATTGTTTATTTGAAGCAAAGACCATTCCTACATTATGTTTTGTTTTTGCAGGTCGTGTGATGCTGAAAGGAGACAACATCACTTTACTGCAGAGTGTCCTCACCTAAACCTGCCACCAGTGAAGCCATTCCTTTAGTCTATAGCACTCAATGTTTCTAGCATTTTGGATGTTGCCGTTGTTCTAACCAATCTGTTTTAATCGCGATGTGTTTTTTTTACCTTTCTCTGAGATAAAAACATTACAACCTACAACGCTTTGGTATTAATATTGTTGAAGGTCAGTTTGAAAGAATCACAAACCTCTTCAGCTCGTTACTCTCAGTTACAACTACTGCAAACCAATGGGTGAGATAAAACACAAAGTGCTGGAGTTACTCAGCAGGTCATACGGCATCTGTGGAGGGAATGGACGGACAAAGTTTCCATTGAAAGCCTTGACATCATTCCCTCCACATATGCTGCCTGGCTCATTGAGTTGCTGCTCAGAATTCTAGCATCTTTCTCTTTTGTAAGCCAGCATCTGCAATTCCTTGTTTCTCTCTCTTAATCTTTCCAGTGTTGAACTGGGGGGAGGATCTGGTTCATTGACACCACAAGCAGACTGAAACCGGATAGGAACCTGTGTAGTAGGAGACCGTCATAAGCACGTGTGTATTGTAATCATGTTTATTTACATGGAACATGCAAATAAATAGATGCAGGATTGCCAGGGAGAGATCCTGTTTAACTATTATGGAACATGTTCACATGGTAGTTCATGCACACACACTCCATTAAGTTGCACACAACCAAAGGGACATTAATTTGTAGAAGCAAGGAACTGCAGGTGCTGTTTTATACCACAGATAGACAGAGTGCTGAGGTAACTCAGCAGGTCAGGCAGCATCTCTGGAGAACATGGCTAGGTGACGTTTCCAGTACCTGTTATTTGGTTTAGAGATGCAGCGCGGAAACAGGCCCGCCGAGTCCGCACCGACCGGCAATGCCCGCTTACCGACACTCATACACTCGGGACAATTTACATTTACGCCAAGCCAATTGGAGAGCGGGAGGAAACCGAAGATCTCAGAGAAATCCCATGCGGCCACGAGGAGAATGTGCAAACTCCGTACAGGCAGCACCCATAGTCGGGATCGAAGCCGGGTCTCTGGCGCTGTGAGGCAGCAACTCTACCGCTGCGCCACCGCGCCGGATCATGAAACGGGAAGCTTTGGTTTAGAGACACGGCAAGGAAAAGGCCCTTCGGCCCACCTAGTCAACACCGACCATCAGTTACCGGTTTACACAAGTTCTATATTATCCCACCTTCTCATCCACTCCCAACACACCTGGGGGGCAATTTACAGAGGAAAATTAACCTACAAACTCAAATAGCTTTGGGATGCGGGAGGAAACGAGCACCCGGAGAAAACCCACGTGGTCACGGGGAGAATGTAAAAACCCCACCCAGGCGACACGGAAGATCATAGAAACATAGAAAATAGGTGCAGGAGCAGGCCATTTGGCCCTTCGAGCCTGCACCGCCATTCAATATGATCATGGCTGATAATCTAACTCAGTATCCCGTACCTGCCTTCTCTCCATACCCCCTGATCCCTTTAGCCACAAGGGCCACATCTAACTCCCTCTTAAATATAGCCAATGAACTGGCCTCAACTACCTTCTGTGGCAGAGAATTCCACACATTCACCACTCTGTGAAAAAAAACGTTCTCATCTCGGTCCGAAAAGACGTCCCCCTTATCCTTAAACTGTGACCCCTTGTTCTGGACTTCCCCAACATCGGGAACAATCTTCCTGCATCTAGCCTGTCCAACTCCTTAAGAATTTTGTAAGTTTCTATAAGATCCCCCCTCAATCTTCTAAATTCCAGCGAGTACAAGCCGAGTCTAATAATAATAATAATAATAATAATAATATTCATTTATTGTCATTGCAACGAGTACAACGAAATTAAAAAATAGCCAATCCTGACGGTGCGTACAAACATATATGCAATAAATGCAAAAAACAAATAAATACAATTATATTAAGTACAAAGATTTTTTAACAGTGTTGCGTAGTGCAGAAGGTAGTGTTCAGTTCTCGTATGGCCCTGGGGTAAATCCAGTCTTTCTTCATATGAAAGTCCTGCCATCCCAGGAATCAATCTGGTGAACCTTCTCAGTACTCCCTCTATGGCAAGAATGTCTTTCCTCAGATTAGGAGACCAAAACTGTACGCAATACTCCAGGTGTGGTCTCACCAATGCCCTGTACAACTGCAGCAGAACCTCCCTGCTCCTATACTCAAATCCCCTCGCTATGAATGCCAGCATACCATTCGCTTTCTTCACTGCCTGCTGCACCTGCATGCCTACTTTCAATGACTGGTGTACCACGACACCCAGGATTGAACCCGGGTCTCCAGTGCTATGAGGAAGCAGCTCTACAGGCTCCACCACCGTGCTGTCCTAAATGACGTTCCATTGATGGATGCGTGCTATCAATACAACCCTTGCTCTCATACTGAGAACTAGGATTTTTTTCCAGGCCATCTGACAGCCAAGCTTCGTCCTTGCTCATCCGTACGCCAGGGTCTTCCAACGCCCCACAGCTCTCCTTCCCTCCACTGGAGTGTCTCCCTGGAGTAAGACATAACTACAAAACAAGACATGGCCACTGGGGAACACTTTGTGACTAGCTGCAGCTGAGAGATCAAAGAATCAAGACAGGCCCTGGCACTGAAGCCCCGATATTTGAGTAGAAAGAAAATGCTCTTTCAATGCAGGAACTTCGCTCCAGCGAATTATTTCACTGCCAGGACTCGAGTGTTGGCTATAGTGCAAGTTGACCAGGCTAGGACACTATTCCTTGGGGTGAAGATGGATGAGGGGTGATCTTATAGAGGTGTACAAGATCATGAGGGGAATAGATTGGGTAAATGCACAGAGTCTCTTGCCCAGAGTAGGGAAATGAAGAACCGGACCAAGGTTTAAGGTGGATGGGGAAATATTTAATAGGAACCAGGGGCAACTTTTTCCACACAATAGGATGATGTTCTTATCAAACGAACTGCCAGAGGAGGTAATCGAAGTAGGTCCTGCAACAATATTTAAAAGACACACCTGTACATGGATAGGAGAGGTTCATATGTCATAGCAGCAGAATTAGGCCATTTGGCCCATCGAGTCTACTCCGCCATTCAATCATGGCTGATCTATCTTTCCCTCTCAACCCCATGTTGCCTTCTCCCCATAACCTTTGGCACAGCAACGAATGAAGAACCTGCTAAAATCTCTGTTTTAGAGGAGGCTGTCTGTGTTGAGAGGGGTATGGGGCAAACGAGGGCAAGTGGGACTAGTGTAGACGGGGCATCTTGGTCGACATGGGCAAGTCTGGCCGAAGGGTCAGTTTCTGTGGAGCGCATCAGTCTCATAATCTGACGGTCCTGAGTTTAGAACGGAGATGAGGGGAAAACTTTTTTACTCAGAGAGTTGTAAATCTGTGGAATTCTCTGCCTCGGCAAGGCAGTGGAGGCCAATTCTCTGGATGCTTTCAAGAGAGAGGTAGATAGAGCTCTTAATGATAGCGGAGTCAGGGGGTATGGGGAGAGGGCAGGAACGGGGTACTGATTGTGAATGATCAGCCATGATCACATTGAATGGCGGTCGGTGCTAGCTCGAATGGCCTACTCCTGCACCTATTGTCTATTGTAACACTATGAGTTGCAAGTCTTGTGGTCGGCACTGGAGGGCGATGTTGGTCTATTTAAATCTAAACCAAGTGTGCCTCTCACACACTGCGCCACAGTGAGTTCTGCTGATGTGATAGATACAGTACAGTGAAGCAAGGAAACAACAATTGCTGCAGTGTTTTGACTCCATGTATTGATAATTAAAACATTTACAGTACCTCTTGGATCAGGTAGCAGCATGTTTCAGAGTCATACAGGACAGAAACAGACTCTCGTCCATGATTGATCAAGATGCTCCGTATACGCCAGTCCCATTTACCCGCATCCCTCTCAACCCTTTGAAGGTCTGGAGTTAGCCTCACAGCGCCAAAGACCCAGGTTCGATCCTGACTACGGGTGCTGTCTGTACGGAGTTTGCAAGTGCTCCCCGTGACCTGCGTGGGTTTTCTCCGGGTGCTCCGGTTTCCTCCCATATTCCAAAGACGAGCATGTTTGTGGGTTAATTGGCTGCCGTTTAAAAATCATCCCTATTGTGTAGGATGATCGCTGGTCGGCACGGACTCGGATGGCCGAAGGGCCTGTTTCCACTATCGCCAAACTAAACAACCTTCCTCAACTGTCTCGTTCGGCAGCTTGTTCCATGCACCCACCACACTCTGTGGTGGTGGAAAAAGTTGCCCCTCTGGTAGCTATTAAAAAAAAATTTTCTCACTTTAAACCTGTGCCCTTTATTACAAGCCCAGTCAATCCATTCCAGTGAATATAAACCCAGTTGATCCATTCCTTTGATCAGTCCTTGGAGCTTCTGAACATCCTGGACCTGTTTCTAATCTTCCAATCCCAAACTGGAGCACCCACGTTTTGGTTAGTTTAGTTTAGAGGTACAGTGTGGAAACAGGCCTATTGGCCCACCGAGTCCGCGCCAACCAGCGAGCCCCCCGTACACCAGTTCTATCTTACCCCATCCTAAACACCAGGGGCAGTTTACAGAAACCAATTAACCTACAAACCCCGCTCGACTTTGGGATGTGGGAAGAAACCAGAGCACCCGGAGAAAACCCACGTGGTCACTGGGAGAACATGCAAACTCCACACAGACAGCACCCGAGGTCAGGATCGAACCCAGGACTCATTCCCGCAGAAGGCTGTGGAGGCCACGTCAATGGATATTTTGAAGGAGGAGATCTTGATTAGTACGGGCGTCAGGGGCTGTGGGGAGAAGGCAGGAGAATGGGGTTGAGAGGGAAAGATAGGTCAACCATGATTGAATGGCGGCGTAGACTTGATGGGCCGAATGGCCTGATTCTGCTCCTATAACGTATCGCTGTGTGCCGCCCCACTTTAACCCATTGGAATGGCAGTACATTCCTGGGGTGCAGAATATCCTGGTCCTGTTTCGAATCTTCCAACCTCCACAAGTGATTTGGAACAGTGACCGTGAAGCTACAACAATGCTGGTGTTCCGTGCGCAAGTGCATGTGGCCATTGGCGGGTGGTAATTGGTTATGCCTCTTGAGCGGAGAGTAATGGCTTTGGAGATTGCGAGCAAATTAAAACTAGATGGTTCTGAGACAGGCATAAGAATGGAAAACATCGTTGGGAAAAGCTCCATTGTACCGGTGAGTTAATCATTTGCTTGTTAAATGGTATCATTTTTAATATATTTTTCTGTACATATCAAGATGTTGAATGTCCATATCAGGAAATAAGCGCTCCTCTTATTTCACACAACCTGTCAGGGTGTGCAGGACTTCGGGTCAGGTAATACAAGCCCAACACAAATTAAATGCATGGAGGCAACATCTCCAGACGGGGCAATACCCAACTGCTACTGTCTGATTTACACCCATCCCACCATCTACAGGCTTCACTGACCACCCCGTTATAGGGTCATAGAGTCACACAGCGTGGAAACAGGCCCTTCAGCCCAAACAGGCCACGCCAACCAACATGCCCCACCAGTCCGGCCTGCCTGCGTTTGGCAGCCTAGAGGTCCCTTTGATGGTTGGGAGGTGAGTGCCCATGATAGACTGGGCAGTGTCTGCCACATTCTGTAATCACCTTTGTTCCAGGGCGTTTGAGTTGCCGAACCTAGGCCGTGATGCATCCAATCAATAGCCAGGCTACTGTACTCCTATAGATGTTCGAGGGAGTATTTGTCGACATGCCGAATGACCTCAATCGAAGGCAGGAGATCAGATGTGAATATGTTTATGGTGGCGCAGCGGTAGAGTTGCTGCCTTACCGTGTCAGGGATCTGGGTTCGATCCTGACTACGGTACTGTCTGTACGGAGTTTGTAACTCGGAGTCTACGGAGTTACCACTTTGGTGGTAAGAATAAGAAGGCAGATTATTATCTGAATGGTGTCAAGTTAGGAAAAGGGGACGTACAACGAGATCTGGGTGTCCCAGTGCTTCAGTCACTGAAAGGAAGCATGCAGGTACAGCAGGCAGTGAAGAAAGCCAATGGAATGTTGGCCTTCATAACAAGAGGAGTTGAGTATAGGAGCAAAGAGGTCCTTCTGCAGTTGTACAGGGCCCTAGTGAAACCGCACCTGGAGTACTGTGTGCAGTTTTGGTCTCCAAATTTGAGGAAGGATATTCTTGCTATTGAGGGTGTGCAGCGTAGGTTTACTAGGTTAATTCCCGGAATGGCGGGACTATCATATGTTGAAAGACTGGAGCGACTAGGCTTGTATACACTGGAATATAGAAGGATGAGAGGGGATCTTATCGAAACATACGATTATTAAGGGGTTGGACACGTTGCAGGCAGGAAACATGTTCCCAATGTTGGGGGAGTCCAGAATCAGGGGCCACAGTTTAAGAATAAGGGGTAGGCCATTTAGAACGGAGATGAGGAAAAACTTTTTCAGTCAGAGAGTTGTGAATCTGTGGAATTCACTGCCTCAGAAGGCAGTGGAGGCCAATTCTCTGAATGCATTCAAGAGAGAGCTAGATAGAGCTCTCAAGGATAGCGGAGTCAGGGGGTATGGGGAGAAGGCAGGAACGGGGTACTGATTGAGAATGATCAGCCATGATTACATTGACTGGTGGTGCTGGCTCGAAGGGCCGAATGGCCTCCTCCTGCACCCATTGTCTATTGTAAGTTCTCCCCGTGACCTACGTAGGTTTTCTCCAGGATCTCCAGTTTCCTCCCACACTCCAAAGACAGCGTGGTGTAATTGTAAATTGTCCCTAGTGTGTGTAGGATTGTGTTAGTGTGCGGGGATCGCTGGTCGGCGCGGACTCGGTGGGCCGAAGGGCCTGTTTAATGCGCTTTATCTCCAAAACTAAAACTAAAAAGTTTGGAATATATATACACACACCAAGGGGGTCTACACATAAACATATTTTGCTGAAACAACCTTTTACTAAAAGTGGCTCCAATGGAAATTTCTCCTGATGATGTGATTTCCCTGTTTGTAAAGTCCAAACGATTTAAAGGCATGAAAGATTTTATTCATAAATTGGCATATATAAAGAAAACTAAAGCACAAAAGGACTTGTGAAGATAAGAGGTATTGGTAACACCTGTGCTTTACAATAGTCACTGTTCTGGAGCAATGTTTTATTACAGAAAGGAGATAGCTGTTGCTGCCTTTTGGATCCGAGTTTTGTAAAGAACAGCATGCCTTGTCGAAGGAGTAATATTCTGATGCAAGAGACATTTATCAGCAATCTTATTATTTATTGCTGTAATCTATAACGCCAGCAGAAATCCAGCAGCACAGATAAAGTTGTTGTCTCACTGAAGAGTTTAAGAAAGTTTTACACAACATCTTCTTAAGTGCCTGACCTGAAAGATGAAGCCGTTTTGGATTGTAATCGCATGTCTTATGTTGTACATATTACAGCTTGTCCCAGAGCAAGGTTCTACAAACAAGTGTCATGGTTTAGTTCAGAGATACCGCGCGGAAACAGGCCCGAGTCGTGGCCGACCATCCATCACCCGTTCACACCAGTTCTATGTTATCCCCGCTGCCTCATCCGCCCCCTACACACCAGGGGGGGGGGGGGGATTTACAGAGGGCCAATCCAGCACATGTATGGGATGTGGGAGGAAACCGGAGCGCCCGGAGGAAACCCACTTGGTCACAGGGAAAAGATGTCCAGGTTTGTAGGTTGATTGGGGTAAATGTAAAAACAGTTAAATTGTCCCTAGTGTGTGTAGGATAGTGTTAGTGGGCGGGGATCGCTGGGCGGCGCGGACCCGGTGGGCGGACCCGGTGGGCGGACCCGGTGGGCGGACCCGGTGGGCGGACCCGGTGGGCGGACCCGGTGGGCCAAAGGGACTGTTTCTGTGCTGTATCTCTAAATCTAAAAAAATTCTGCAACAAAGAAGTTGATGGAAAAGCTGTTTTTTTGCTTTTCTTTCTAAAACTAAAACAATTTGTTTTGATTGTGGAGGATAGTGGGGAGGCTGGGTGGAGGAAGTCTGATTTA
Organism: Rhinoraja longicauda; assembly: GCF_053455715.1. NCBI lineage: Eukaryota > Metazoa > Chordata > Chondrichthyes > Rajiformes > Arhynchobatidae > Rhinoraja > Rhinoraja longicauda. The sequence goes on along the minus strand of NC_135976.1, from coordinate 31,602,123 downwards.
ATCTCTGGGCACGGGCAGGTGGTGTTGGGTGGGGGAGAGGCAGCTGTGGGGAACCATGTTGGTGGGACACCTGGCCTTGAGAGGAACCTGTACCGGAGGTACCTCAGCTCACAGCGCGACTCCTCAAAGCCTCACATCTACCAACCAACTAACCCCGAACAGAGGCCCTGCCGACGCATCGCATAGGGTCGTAGAGTGATACAGCGCGGAAACAGGCCCTTCGGCCCACCGGGTCCGTGCCGCCCAGCGATCCCCGCACACTAACACTATCCTGCACACACTGGGGACAATTTTTACATTTGCCCAGCCAATTAACCTACAAACCTGCACGCCTTTGGAGTGCGGGAGGAGACCGAAGATCTCGGAGAAAACCCACGCAGGTCACGGGGAGAACGTACAAACTCCGTACAGACGACACCCGTGGTCAGGATCGAACCTGAGTCTCCGGCGCTGCATTCGCTGTAAGGCAGCAACTCTACCGCTGCGCCACCGTGCCGCCCAATGAAATGTATTTGAGAAGACAACGGGTCACCTCAGCAGTAATATTCCCAGGATAAATAAGATTTTAAAAATGACATTAGTAAGGTAAAAAGACAATATTAAAAATAGGTAAAAAGACAATATTTAAAATAATCAACGTATATGATGTGAAATGTGTTTATGAGTTCAGAAGCCTGATGGCCTGATGGCAGCAGAACTGTTCTTAAGTCTGGCGGTACGGGCAGCCATACTCCTGTATCGTCTGCCTGACGGTAACAAGGAGAACAGCCTGCGTGCTGGGTGGCTGTGGTCCTTGATGATGCTGCGTGCCTTCCGCAGGCACCGCCGGTAGAACATGTCCTGGATGGCCGGGAGACAGTTGCCAGTGATATGCTGTGCCGTCTTCCCCACTCTCTGCAGTGATGTGTGGCTGTGGGCCCACACCGGCCAACATGTCCCAGCTACACCAGTCCTACACCTGCCTACGCTTGGTCCACATCCCCCCAAACCTGTCCTATCCATGTACCTGTCTAACTGTTTCTTAAACGTTGGGATAGTCCCAGCCTCAACTACTTCCTCCGGCAGCTTGTCCCATACACCCACTGTGTGAAAAAGTTACTCCTCAGATTCCTCTTAAATCTTTTCCCCTTCACCTTGAACCTATGTCCTCTGGTCCTCGATTCCCCTACTCTGGGCAAGAGATACTGCGCGTCTACCCGATGTATTCCTCTCATGATTTTATACACCTGGAGCGGTTCATTAACTGCTTGCCTGCAGAAAGACGTGATTCATTTGTCGAAAGGCCTCCAAAGCCTCCATGTTCTTCCTGTGATGGGCCGATGAGCATGCAACACCCACACTCTGGTTCTTTCTTGTCCACGTACGCATATCACAGTGAAATTCTTTTCGCACAAATGCCCAGTTGCCATATTTACAGAGAAAAAGAAAAAAGTCCACAAGTTCCAAAGATAGACACAAAGTGCTGGAGCAACTCAGTGGGTCAGGCAGCATCTCCGGAGAACATGGAGGGTGGTGACATTTCAAGTGAGCTGCAATCTCAATAGAATTTTTTGAAGACCCGGGTTCGATCATGAACACGGGAGCTGTCTGTGCGGAGTTCGCACGTTCTCCCCGTGACCGTGTGGGTTTTCTCCGGGAGCTCTGGTTTCCTCCTACACTCCGAAGACGTACAGGCTTGGTAAATTGTAAAATTGTCCCTAGTGTGTGTAGGATAGTGTTAGTGTGCGGGGATCGCTGGTCGGCGCGGACTCGGTGGGCCGAAAGGCCTGTTTCCACGCTGTAACTTTAAAAAAAACTAAATCAGGTACAGGTTAATGTTGTTTTAAAATTTTGTTTTAAATTCCTTCAATTCCAGGCTGCGTGCTTAACTGGGTGGGGTAACTTGGTCGGCATGGACAGGTTGGCCTGACGGGCTTGTTTCCTTGCTGTATTTCTCTGTGACACCATGACTCTAATAACGCAATTTACAATAGGTTAGAGATACAGTGGGTACAGTGGGTAAAATTATAAATTGTCCCTAGTGTGTGGGATAGCGTTAGTATGCGGGGATCGCTGGTCGGCGCGGACTCGGTGGGCCGAAGGGCCTGTTTCAAACACTGCGGCTCACCGAGTCCGCGCCGACCAGCGATCCCTGCACGCTAACGCCATCCTACACACACTAGGGACAATTTATAATTCTACCCGAAGCCAATTAACCTACAAACCTGTAGGGGGAAAAAACAGCTGCAGATGCTGGTTGAAATCGAAGGTAAACACAAAAAGCTGGAGTAACTCAGCGGGTCAGGCAACATCTCTGGAGAGAAGGAATGGGTGACGTTTCGGGTCGAGACACTTCTTCAGACCTGCACGACTTTGGAGTGTGGGAGGAAACCGGAGCACCCAGGGGCAAACCCACGGAGGTCACGGGGAGAACGTACAAACTCCGTACAGACAGCGCCCATGGTCAGGATCGAACCCGGGTCTCTGGCGCTGTGAGGCAGCAACTCTACCACCGTGCCGAATGTGTGGATTCACAGTGTGAATGTTTTCAGGGACAGGACTGGCTGACTCCTTTAACACTGGAACGATACATAAAGACCTTTTGACATTTTTTGCACTAAACTGATAAATCTCCCTCCCCTGTGCCAAACGAATCCATCATTGATAATCGAGATCGCAGATAAGTCTGCTTCCTGCAAGGGTTGTTAATCTTCGGCCAAACCCTCACAATAAGAACACCAACCTGCATTTATATATCGCCTTGACCCAGTGAAAGAGCACAAGGATCCTCGCAGGAACATCAGCAAGGACTACCAGATACTGTACTCTTGCCCAGAGTTGGGGAATCAAGAACCAGAGGACATCGGTTTAAGGTGAGAGGGGGAAGATTTACATGTAATAGGAATCTGAGGGGCAACTTTTTCACACAGAGGGTGGCGGGTGTATGGGACTAGCTGCCAGAGGAGATGGTTGAAGCAGGTTTAGTTTAGTTTAGAGATACAGTGAGGAAACAGGCCCTTCGGCCCACCGGGTCCGTGTCGACCAGCGTTCCCCGCACATTAACTCTATCCTATAGTAAACACTCAGGGGACAATTTTTACATTTACTGACAAACCAATTAACCTACAAAGCTGCACGTCTTTGGAGTGTGGGAAGGAACCGAAGATCTCGGAGAAAACCCACGCAGGTCACGGGGAGAATGTACAAACTCTGTACAGACAGCACCCGTAGTCGGGATCGAACCCGGGTCTCTGGCGCTACAAACGCTGTAAGGCAGCAACTCTACCGCTGCGCCACCGTGTCAAAGGTCCTATCACAATGTTTAAAAGACCCTTGGATAGGTACATGTATTGGAAAGGGATATGGGCCAAATGCGGGTAGGTGGGACTAGTGTAGATGGGACACCTTGGTCAGCATGGGCAAGTTGGGCCGTAGGGCCTGTTTCCGTGTGGTATGAGTCTATGACTTAAGAGATTAGAAGGATGCGGGGGGCACCTCATTGAAACTTACCGAATAGTGAAAGGCCTGGATAGGGTGGATATCGAGAGGATGTTTCCACTTGTTGGAGAGTCTGGGACCTGGGCCTCAGAATAAAAGGGCGTACCTTTAGGAAGGAGATGTGTTGGAATTTCTTTCGTCAGAGGGTGACGAATCCGTGGAATTTATTGCCACAGGCGGCTGTGGAGGCCAATTCATTGCGTATTTTGAACACGTTCATGATTAGTACGGACGTCAGGGGTTACGGGGAGAAGGCAGGAGAGTGGGGTTGAGAGGGGAAAGATAGGTCAGCCCTGATTGAGTAGACTCAATGGGCCGAACGGCCTAAGCCTGCTCCTGTGCCTTGTGGACTCTATGAACCCAGGGGGTCATATGGCTGGAATCTTGCTTGGAGAGTGGTCTTTGAGGGTAGTCTAGAGAAACAGTGTGGAAACAGGCCCTTTGGCCCACCCAGTTTGTGCCGACCAATGATCACATCCTACACACTAGGGACAATTTGCAGAAGCCAATTAACCTCCAAACCCGCGCGTCTCGGGAATGCGGGAGGAAACCAGTGCACCCCGGAGAAAACCCACGTGGTCACAGGGAGAACGTGCAAACTCTGTACAGACGGCACCCGTATTCAGGATCAAACCCAGGTCTCTGTAAGGCAGCAACTCTACCGCTGTGATAATGGGAATGTGCAATAAGTTTTGAGACCTGGTGAAGGATACAGAGGTGCGGGGAGAGACTGGAGTCATAGAATCATACAGCGCGGAAACAGGCCCTTCGGCCCAACTAGCTCACGCCGACCAACATGCCCCATCTACACTAGGTCCCACCTGCCTGCGTTTGGCCCATATCCCTCCAAACCCGTCCTATCCATGTACCTGTCTATCCATCCACCTATTGTCTATTGTGATCAAGGAAATGTAGAATGGTTCATTGTTGGCTGAGGGAAGGTGACAACCAACGAGGTTTACAAACAGTAAAATTAACCAGGAGGACAGTGAAACTGGTCGGAGAACTGGGGTGGGGGCGGGATGGAGAGAGACAGGGGGAGGCAAGAGTTACTTGGTGTTAGGGAAATCAATATTCATACAGCTGGGTTGTAAGCTGCCTCTGCCCCATAACCTTTGTGTGACTGTGGAGTTATGTCAGTCTGAAGAAGGGTCTCGACCCGAAACGTCGTCCATTCCTTCTCTCCTGAGATGCTGCCTGACCTGCTGAGTTAGTCCAGCATTTTGTGAATAAACACCTTCGATTTGTACCAGCGTCTGCAGTTATTTTCTTACAGTGATTATTAATGGATAGATCTCCAAACGTTTCTTTGGAAGTAGAGAGGGGCAGGATTCTGCGGATTCACATCTATCTGGGTTTACCACACAAAGTGCTGGAGCAACTCAGCGGGCCAGGCAGCGTCTCTGGAGAACATGGAAAGGCAACGTCTCACCTCGGGACCCATCGAGGCACTCGACCCGAAACGTCGCCAATCCATGTCCTCCAGAGAGGCTGCCAGACCCGCTGAGTAACTCCAGCACTTTGCGTTTTACCTCTTAGGTTTAAGGAAAAGGGGAAAAGATTTAATAGGAATCTGAGGGGTGACTTTTTGACACAAAGGGCAGTGGGTGTATGGAACGAACTGCCAGAGGAGGTAATTGAGGCAGGGAGTATCACAACGTTTAAGACACAGTTAGACAGGTACATGGAGAGGACAGGTTTGGAGGGATATGGGCCAAGCGCAGGCAGGTGGGACAAGGGTAGCTGGGACAGGTTGGTCACTGTGGGCAAGTTGGGCTGAAGGGCCTGTTTCCAAGCTGTGTGACTCTATGACATGATTCGACCATCTGCTGTTCCTTGTGTCTCCATATGCAGGAACAACTTGGATGGGAATCAAGGAGGCAAGATTAGGAAATTCACAGGAAAATTGGTGGTGCAGTTGAAGGAGAGAAGACAATCTTGATGGTGAGAAGATAATCTCAGTCTGAAGAAGGGTCTCGACCCGAAACGTCACCCATTCCTTCTCTCCTGAGATGCTGCCTGACCCGCTGAGTTACTCCAGCATTTTGTGTCTACAGACAATCTTAGACTACCCTTTGGACTTCAGAGCTATGGTGCGGAAACAGTCCCAATAGACAATAGACAATCGGTGCAGGAGTAGGCCATTCGGCCCTTCCAGCCAGCACCGTCATTCAATGTAATCATGGCTGATCAATCACAATCAGTACCCCGTTCCTGCCCTCTCCCCATACCCCCTGACTCTGCTATCATTAAGAGCTCTATCTAACTCTCTCTTGAAAGCATCCAGAGAATCGGCCTCCACTGCCTTCTGAGGCAGAGAATTCCACAGATTCACAACTCTCTGATTGAAAAAGTCCCTTCGGCCCATCGAGGACGGCTGCCGGCAGCACCCGAGGTCGGGATCGAACCTGGAACTGCGGCACTGTGAGACAACGGCTCTACCAAGCTGCGCCCAACCTGCTGCCCAACTACTCACCCGCCGATGGTTTAACAAGCAACCTTTTGTTTTCCAAAAATAAACATTATTCAGAATAATAAAAATAAGTAATCATGATAATCATAATCATAAACGTGATTTATTAGCCAAGTATGTTTTGCAACATACGAGGAATTTGGATTTGCCAAACAGTCATAACATAAAAGCAACAAGACCCACAACTACACAAAGATTTGACATGAATTTGACACCACAACGGCACCTCCACACTCCCCACTGTGATGGAAGGCAATAAAGCCTTATCTTCTTTCCTCCTTATTCTCCTGCGTTCGGGGGAGTCGAACCATCGGCTGTCGGGGCGATCAAAGCCCCCGCACCAGGGCGATCGTAGCCCCCGTATCGGGGCAAACGAAGCCCCCGCGTCGGGGCTGTCGAAGCCCCCGTGGCTTCGAGCTTCCAAAGCCGGTCCCTAATATACAAAACAAACACAGTGCAATGGGTGTCAGGGGTTCTGGGGAGGGCAGGAGAATGGGGTTAGCAGCGAAATATAGATCAGTCATGATTGAATGGCAGAGTAGACTTCATAGGTCCATAAGTGATAGGAGCAGAATTAGGCCATTCGGCCCATCAAGTCAACTCCGCCATTCAATCACGGCTGATCTATCTCTCCCTCCTAACCCCATTCTCCTGCCTTCTCCCCGTAACCCCTGACACCTGTGCATGGGCTCAATGATCTAATTCTGCTCCTATAACGCTAGTTTATTTAGAGATACAGCTCTTCGGAAAAAGGACCTTCGGCCCACTGAGTCCGCACTGGCCAGCGATTCCCGCACATCAACGCTATCCTACACACGCTAGGGACAGTTTACACATGCACCAAGCCAATCGACCTACAAACCTGCACGTCTTCAGAGTGTGGGAGGAAACCAGAAGATCTCTGGGTAATCCCACGCAGGTCACGGGGAGAAGGTACAATCTCTGCACAGACAGCACCCGTAGTCGGGATCGAACCCGGGTCTCTGGCGCTGTGAGGCAGCAACTCTACCACCGTGCCGCCCTTATGAAAAAAGGCTTCCGTCATTCTCAGTGGCTGCACACACGTACGCTCATTGGCGTTGTGTGTGTGTGTGTGTGTGCTGGTGTTCACTAAACCACCATTAAACCAGGCACCCTTGTCCTTGTTGTGGCCCCCTGTTGGGGGGGTGATATCATGCCCCTCGTTTGAGAGGGTTTCACTCCACCAGCTGGGGAGCGGTGACGGGACGTCGAGGGGTGGGGAGGGGGTGGTCCGTGTCTGAACCCCGGGGGGGGGAGATGGGATTAATTG